>NC_056520.1:7293019-7305500 GCF_014905685.2 Nematolebias whitei | reverse complement strand
TCTCTGCATCCATCCATCTATCCCTACATCTATCCATCTATCCCTACATCTATCCATCTATCTCTACATCTAGACATCCATCTCTACATCTATCCATCTATCCATCTCTACATCTATCCATCTCTACATCTATCCATCTCTACATCTATCCATCTATCCCTACATCCATCCATTTATCTATCCATCCATCCATCTATCCATCCATCTCTACATCTATCCATTTATCTCTGCATCTATCTATCTACCTCTACATCTATCTATCTATCTCTACATCTCTCTGTCCATCTCTCTATCTCTCTATTTATCTCTCTATCTATCTCTCTATACATGTGTGAAATATTTTAAACAATGCTTCTAAGCTCTAAACGAGCACAAAATGTTATGATTTCAGCTCCCTGCCACCTGCAAGTGCTCTTGGCCACGCCCACTTCTCCACTCTGCAAGGTGAACAGCTGATCAGTTGCAGCAGGATGCTTATCCTGCATTACGGGCTGCACAAAGGTGCAGCAGGTGCTAAATCATTTAAAATAATTCATTTTAAATAAAAATCCCATGCCGATCGTGCAGCTCATCCATCAATCAGCCAATCGTGTGTCATGTCCAATCTTGGTTTGTAAAAACCGCGATAGAGCGAGTCCGCGAAAAACGAACCGCGAAGTAGCGAGGGACTACTGTACTGTACTTTTATTTTGTCTTTACAAAATTTGACTCTTTAAGTTTCAACATTTCGTAGGTTTTCCGTGTTATCCTGTAAATAAAGTCAGTTTATTTCCAGTTTCCACAACATCCCATCATTTTTAGGGAGCACAAATCTCAAAACGCACAAAGATGTGAATTTTCCTCAAACGTCTGTGCAGGAAAAGTGTGATTTTGTAAAATCACCCTAATTTTCAGGCACTTTTGCGTCTTCCTCTCTTCTTATGTATGTAAAAAGTCAGACTTTCAGCCGTCTGGAGCTGCAGACGCCCCCTGATTGTGGCTAATGCGCCCCGGCGTCGAACCTGATGTAAAAAGCCAGCGAGCGGCTCTTTTCTCTTCCTCGTCACCTGCCTGCTTTGCCTCCTCTCTACCACTTTCCACCCACGCTCGGCTTTTGTGGACTCTTGTCCTGAGCGAGCGCGTGTTTGTGAGCCATTTCGCTGTGACATTTCACCCCCCCTACACTTTTCTTGCCGCTACATTTTTCTTTAGCTGGAAATGTGTTGGAGGCAAAATGTGAAAGGGAAAAGCTTTCATGTAGAAGGTGAAGTTGAAAACCGCTCATCGTTTTTATCATTGAGCTTTGACAACGTTTGCAGACAATAAGCTGCTTTTTTGTTTGTTGCAATCAAACGTCCGTCTCTCGACGCCTGCAGGAATTAACAGTTTGTGTTCACTCCCCTCTCGTCAGATGGCTTCACGCTCGACTGTTGCCATGGCTCTGCAGATCTGCCTGCGTCGATCCGTCAAGGCCGCAGTGTTTGACGAAGATATTGTCTGGAGCGACGTGCGAGGGAACGCAGGATGAGTTTTGTCGTTGGGCCCCTCCGTCGGGGGAGAAAAGCTTATGAAAGAAACACGACGTCGCTCCAGACGAGCAGGAAATTCAATAAAAAGAGGCCGCTCGACGGCGAAACCGCGGCGTCGACCGTCTGAATCGAGTCCGAGCTCGTGTTTTTTTTTCAAACCGGCAGACACGAAAAAACGTTGCGTTTCTTGCCTTTTGTTCTGAAGGAGGGAACGTTAGCGGTTCTTTTGCCAGAAGACGCCCACGCGGCCCATGTGTTCGTCTTCGCTCCTCTCGAGCTTCGCACACGCGGCTCGGATGCATTTAAAAAAAAAAAAAAAGGGTTCAAAATCTGCAAGAAACGGTCAAATCTGCGACTGAACGAGCGGATCGAGGAGCGGCGATCTCCTGAACGGAGCCAAGAGGTCGAACGGGTCATGAGCCTCTCGTTTGTTGTGACCCAAGTCAGAAAGAGTCAACCCGTAACAGAAAACGTTTAGAAGAAAGATCTAAAAGCGTCCGACGTAAACTAAACTTTTAACCAACGAGTCGTGATTTAATAAACTCCAACTTTAGATAAAACCACTAAACGTTTGTTTTTCTGTTTTCTGAGCGTTTACAAACTATTAAATGAGATCAGACCTTTTGAAAAGGTCTTAAGAACAATAAATATCTTACCTGTTGTAGATAGCTTTTTGAAGGACCTCCGTTTGGAGGGAAAACGTTTATTTGATGAGCTGAAACAAGGATGGGCAACTTTTCTTTTTTCCCCCCTAAGAGGGCCAGATCTTTAAAACATTAAAGCACGGAGAATTAGAAAAATAAATACCGTGTTTTCCGGTGTATAAGTTGCAGATTTTTTGCATAGATTTGTCAGTCCTGCGACTTATACACCGAAGCAACTTACATACTTCTTTCCATATTCGTAACCCAATTTTCGACTGATGCTTTAAAGTTCGAAGAACTGAAACAGTGAGTCCTCCCGTGCGCGCTCACTTCACTCAGCTGGTGCAGGCGGAGGAACGCTGGAGCGCTAGTGGCTTCGGCCGCGATGGATGGAGCCACGCCGCCCAGGCGAAATGAAGCCGTTTTGACCATTAAATAAATGCATAATAAACGTGACGGGGCAGCGGTGACGCATAATAAATGCGACTTATAAACAAAGCAACGTATTTATGTTTTATCCTCTTAATGATTTTTATTTTTGACTGATGCGACTTATACGCCAGAAAATACGGTAAATAAATGAAGGCTTTATATTGTAGCATAGCTAGCCTGCTTGATATAAATATAGACATATTTTCTGTAAACCGTCTCTTGTGAGAAGATATTTGTTAGGTTAAATATGAAATTTGCTTTTTGAAGTTTTTAATGTTAAAACTTGTTCTGGAAAAACTAAAGTTTTAGCCCCGTCTCAATCCAAAAGGCTTTTGATGTTTTTCTGTAAGATGTTTAATTTAGATTTCGTATTCATTGATAAAATACAAGTTGATTTAAAAGTTACCCGTTTTTTTCCAGTGAAGTTGGCCAAATGGAGATTGTCCAAGGGCCACTTTTGGCCCTCGGGCCATATGTTGCCCACATCTGAGCTAAAGATTTGTTTGACCAAAGTGGGTTTCTGGTTTAGTACGTGCCTCTGTGTGTGGGGTCAGGGTCCGGGGACGATGAACTTGCACGTACAAATACACAGATTTAATCAGATAATACAGATGCGCTAATTTTTTTCCATAATCGAGATCAGATAAGCTTCTTATCATCGCCTGCCAACCAAAGAGAAAAGGGCGATAATGTGTTTACCCGTGTTTGGCGTGTCTACTCATCTTTGCCGTTGGCAAAATATCTCGAACCACTGGACGGATGAAGCTCTCAGAAACTAATCGTTGTTTTTAGATCTGCAGCTGATTAGCTGTTGGAGATGACGCCAATCAAGATGGACGCGGAACTACAACGGGTTTCATTCTTCACCTTCCTGGAAAATAAAGTTTGACCGATATGGTTCGTTAAGCTCCGGCGTTTAGGTTATAACCTAAGTCGGGTGACGGAGCAGTGAACGTTTGGAAGAAGAGCACCTGAATTAGAAACCTTGGGTGTTGACGTCATCTGCTTCCCAGTTAAAAAGCAGAACTTTTCCCAGGAGCCTGGTCGTTGGGTTTCAACCATCTTCATGATCAGAATCCATATCTGGCAAAAGGTTCTGGTGTTGCTGAATGGCCTTTAAACCCACACTATGTTTCAGTATTTCTTCTTTCCTACCAAGTCTTCTGCTTCCATTTTCACAACAGTGCAACGCAACCTCATTCGTTGTCCTCCCACGTTCTATCACAGCTGGCACTGATGACATCATCAACCAGGGACGGTAACTTTTACCACACAACCATCCCTCATTAATGCACGGCTGAATTGCCAAATTCTACATTTGAATGAAAAGGATCTGAGGACAATTGGTTCTCGCTTTTCAACATTGCCAGATCGCTCAATGGGCTCGACCACAGAGATCTTCATGATCAGAACCAGCAACTGACATCCTCACTTGGATCCCGAGATCCAGCTGCCGGTTCAGGTTCTGGTTAAATACTCCGGTATCTTGCATACTCTGGCATTGGATGCTGTGCAGCTGGAAGGATTTTTACCTAAACATTTTTCTTTTGGGCATTTTTTCCCCCTCATTTAGCCTTTATTTATCCAGGTAGTCTCATTGAGCCACGAGAACTCATTTTCAAGAGAGACCTGTTTAGGGAGCAGATGGGGGTTAAGGGCCTTGCTCATGGGCCCAGAGAGGGGCGGATGAGGGTGGGGGTAGGTGTGGGTGCTTCACCTACCCCACCCACATTTTTGATGTCAGTACCGGGGCGTGAACTGGTGATCTTCTGACCACAGACCCACCTTCTCCAACCTCTGTACCACCACTCCCCCAATGATGCATTATGATGCATAACCATGGCAACAAGGTGTTTTTTAACAACCAGGAGCAGCTGATTCACATCTCAAAAGCTCAAATGCCTCAACTACAGCTCCAAATCCCAAATTAGTTGAAAAGGAGGCGCCATGGATGAATTCCCGTCAACCTGGCTGCGGTGCTCGAGTGCCTGGCCGCCAAGATCCTGGAGATGATGGGAGGCTCAGCTTGTGACGGCAGGAGGATCAGGGTCACCTCCCATCACCTTCAGCTGTCTGGCCGTGGAAATGAGGAGCTCGGCAGACTGCTGGGAGGAGTGACCATCGCTAAGGAAGGAATTCTGTCGGCATTTGGGCAGTCCTGCTGCCCAGGAGGACTGAGAGGCCCGCTGGATCCGACAGCAAGCTGGATCCGGGTGGACGGATCAGTATCTGTGGCCAGATCCTTCCTGCCCACAGCTATCAGCACCTATACTCTTGACTGAAACCAGGATGATGAGCTACGACAACACAATTTTACTTAGGGATTAATAAAGTATTTTGAATTTAATTGAGATGAAATATCCCACGTCCTGTTCCGGCATTTCTTCTTTCCTACCATGTCTTCTGCTTCCATTTTCACAACGGCACAACGTAACCTCGTTCTTTGTGCTACGGCACTGATGACATAACCAACCAGGGACAATAACCCTTACCACACAATTATCCGATTTGGGGATTTTTACACAAAAACAAGTCTATAAATCTTAAAAATCAGATCTCATTTCACCTGAACCACAGGTTTGGGCTTGAGTTCGACTCCAGTAAAAAGAGTAGTCTAGAGAAAAGTTTCCTATAGTAGCTTCTGATAATCCTAGCCTCCAACGGTTTGACTCGGGAAGAAATAATTCAGTGAAGCTTTACGGAGTTTTAAAGCTCCGGTAGAAAAGTCAGTGGGCGATATGCATTCCTTCAAGGAATGATGGAAAGTGTTAAACTTTTCTCCGATGCAACATTAAAGCTAGTCATTTTGTTTGGAGTTCAGTGTGAAGAGCTTTACGGTTTGCCAAAGGTCTCTTCTCACAGAGCAATCAAAGCAGATCTTAATTGTTTCCTGCTTTCCAGTTAACTCACTTTTATGCACTTGAACAAGTTTTTTCATCGGAGCCACTTAAATCCAATTAAACTCTGTGTTTTGGCCCACTTCGCTCAGTCACTGAAGCTTATTTTGCCTGAGGTGGAGTCCAATTAATTATCGAGCACGTTTGTCTGTTTTCAGACTAAAGATGAAAACATTTTATCAGGACTTCAAGGTGCTCCTAGACCAGCCAAGAGACAGTCTCTCCAGCATGTCCTGGGTCTTTCCCAGGGTCCCCTTCCAGTTGGACATGCCAGGAAAACTTCCCTGTGTTCAGGGGCCATCCTTACCAGATGTCTGAACCACCTCCTCTGGATTTTGAGGAGCAGCAGTTCTACTCAGAGTCACTCCTGAACAACTGAACATCTCACCCCATCTCTAAAGGAGAGTCCAGCAGATAATTTAGACCTAAACATTTAGACCGCCTGGATCCACATTCTAGTTCTTTTGGTCACCACCCAAACTTTGTGACCACAGGTGAGGGAAGGAACAAGGACTGACGGGTAAACAGAGAACTGCTCCTTACAGTGCAGTTCCTTCTTCGCCAAAAACAAACCAAGAGTCTGCAATACTGAGAAAGCTGCTCCGATCCATCTATTGACCTCACGCTAGTGAACAATACGCTGGGATGCTCCTCCAGCTGAGGCAGAACCTCACTCCCAACCCGCCATATTGAGCAATGTGTGCTCAAATAAGCGGTACGCCCATGCCCCTCGTGTTTTCCAGATGAGTCGTTTTCTGGACTGGAGTTGAGGTGGCACCAAGTGATGGATACTTGTGACTGGAGGGAGCGAAGTATTCATCACCAAGAGCAATGGAGGAGCCAGGGGGTGGCCAGTGTTGGCCTTGGCTACCATAGATTAATCGTCAGCTACCCCAAACATTTGAGGAAATTATACTAGCATAGTTTCCTCAAATGATGAGGTTGCCATTTTAGATTTTTCACATGGCAACCTTATTTTTGATAGTGACCTTTATGCATAGGTGCAGCCACACACCAAAATCAAAGTCTGTATTTATTTTTTAAGTTATCCAGCTCACAAGACAGACTGACAGATGCCATTTCCAATTCCCCTCTTCGCTCCGTAATGCGGGACAAAACAAAAAACAAACGTGGATGAGTGGAAGACAACAGTCAGAAGGCTTAAAATGATCCATTCCCAGCATAAGTCTGAAATGAGAAATCTCTGAAGGACCTGAAACTGGACCTGAGCAATCCTTTCACTGGACGAGACAAAACTTTTGGAGGAAAAAAACCTGGAAAATATGAAAAAACAGAATCATTGTTGGTGATAAAACATTTTGTCGGTTGATTTGTTCTCAGTAGTTTTTCCAAGGATTCAATCGAAGAGATTAGTTTTTGCGACAGGTAGTCGTCTGAAAATGGTTCGTCTTTTGTTTTTGGTAACCTTCTTAGCTTGAACGATCGCTTAATCAAATACAAATGACGATACTTCCAATAAAAAATGGTTTTAAGTGTGTAATGAAATGGAACCGAAAAAGAAAAAGTTGGAAAACTCGGGTGAAAGTTTATTAAACGTTAAAGATTACAAGGAGATCTGGCTTCTTGATAGCAAAATTCAAAGAAACAAGGGGTGACGAGAGACTTTTCACAGAACCGAATGTTGCAATCAGAACCTGCCACGAAGACGGGGAGTCTTTCTTCTTGAATCGGCGAGTAGCGTCGTCACGCTGCAAATGGACATTTTTCATCAGAGGACGAACATTTTATTTACAAACATAAGATGTCCGACTGGGAGGAGACCCCAGGGAAGACCCAGAACACGATGGAGAGACTATGTCTCTAGGTTGGCCTAGGAACTTCTTGAAGTCCTCCCAGAAGGAGATGGCTATGAAAAGAGATGTCTGGACCTCCCTGCTCAAGATGTTTCAAATTCCAGTCCAGAGTTTGTTGAAGACTGTCCAGTCCACCAGACCCTTCAGATCCAGCAACCAATGGATTCCTATTTTTTAGTCAAACTCACTCTTGTCTATTAGAATTCTGTTTTAAATTTTATTTAAGTCTACTCATGCCCGATGCAAATATTTGTTTTATTTATTGCCGTTTTTATTGACCTGGATATACCAGCAACCACTAATCACATCCTGCTTTGGGGAAAGCCAATGGGAGTAAGCCGTCGTCAGCCCTGGAGCATCCGATTCTGCAGCCTGCATGCGAGTGAAACAATTTTAAACCTAAAGGTTTACTTGTGCAACATACAATGGTGTTTTTGCTATTTACATCCAAACAAACTATTTTGTTCGATGAGATGAAAAGTAAGACATTGCAGCGACGTTTAGCCGAGAGGACTCCGGGATAAGTCTGTGGATGATTTTTACAGAAGCTCTCAGAAAAATTATGACAAATTAATAAAAAAAAAAAAATTGTAGGACGTTTATTTTTTTGGTGCAGTCGATAAACAGAATATTTTTCTTACAAAGCCTAAGTAAAGAAAAACACAGACAAAAATAAATGTGTGGCTGATTTTTCCCCAAAACAATGATACAAAGATTAAATGCGGGCAAACAACTAAATACATAAGAGAAAAGCGTTGCATGTACATATGTATCAATCCCAACCATTTCCTTCAAAAGCCCGAAACATTGATGAAAGATCCACCTGTGAGTGTTAAAAACCTGTCAAATAATCTACACCTGTTGTAACAGCCTTCAGAATTCAACACCGCTAAAGTAAGAGGTATCACAAGAAAGAGACATTATGAAGACCAAGGAACTTTCCACACAGGTCCAAGACAAAGATGTGGAGAAGTACGAAACTGGGTTGATCTTTAAACCATATTCTAGAGCCCTGAACACCCCAAGGAGCACCATTAAGTAAGTAAGTAGTGCTGTGTTGTCATCACTGTATGTTCCCATACAATGGTGAAATTGGCTCTGCATTTAACCCATCGCACCTGGGATACACCCAGGTGGAGCAGTGGGCAGCTATGCAAGTGCCCGGGGAGCAATTGGGGATTAGGTGGTTTGCTCGGCGACACCATGACATAGGGGAATGGCTGGGGATTGAACCTGGGACTTATGGGTCCCGAGTCGGCTGCCCTACCTCTACCTCATCATTAAATCCAGTTATAACAAGATGGTGCCACTACAGCAAGGGTTTACTACCAAATATTAGGTATTTGAAGGTATTAGTCAAAGACACATCCAGGAGGCCAAAGATAACACTGGTGGAGAGACAAAGATGTGTCAATGGGACCACTAGAAGCTTCACCAAACTGTGGACAGGACAAAAACATTGAATAGACAAAAAAAATTGTGTTTGGAATTTCTTCCTCAGGAAGAAATGAATCCAGAAATGATTCCATATTTCAGGAGTCATACAAGGCTAGACTCAATCTTGTAGACATTTTAGGACTAAAGCTATCGTCTCTTACCTTGTTGAGAACCCCCATCCCTACAGTAAAGCATGGTGGTGGTAGAATCATGCTGCGGGGACTCATCAGCAGGGATTTGGAGACTGGTCAAGTTATAGGAAAGAAAAATTGAACCGAGTCTTGAGACTGGGGCAGGGGTTCACCTTCCAACAGGACGACGCCCACTGAAGCAACGTCCGATGGTTTAAGGAGAACTGGTTAACGGTCCAGTCAAAGCCCAAACCTTAGTCCAACAGAGAACATATTCAGTTTAAAGCTGGGAGGACACAAGCAGCGCCCAACCAACCTGAAGGAGCTGGCAATGTTTGGTCACGAAGAATGGACGAAAAGTCCAGAGGTTACGTGGACCAAGAACATGGAGATGGACTTGAAGGAACTCGATGCTAGAACTACTGCAAAAGGTTCTCAGAATCCTCAGAGCCTAGTACATACCTGTATGTACGCACCATTTTAGAATAAATTCAAACAACATTTTCCCTATTTAACTTCATTAATCTGAAGTATTTTGCAGAATTGTTACTTCTAATAGCATTAAAAATCAAATAAATGTTCAAGTTGTAAGATTATAAATAAACAAGAAGTACATTAATGTCTCCTCTGAGGGATTTGAATAATTAGTGTTTTACGATGAATGTTGTTCTGGACTGGAATTGAACAGGGAATGCAAGTAAACCTTACTATTTTTGGTGCAAGATGTTTAAGTGGGTAAGAGCTTTATTGTGTAGAAGAACAGAGATAGTTTTTTTCTTTGTCCGAGGTAGTACACAGGGATGGAGAAAGCAATTTTATCCACCACCAGGCACAATGGTGGAGTCAGAGAGTGGCCAATGGTGGCCTTTATAGTATTCATCTTCAGCCTCCCCAATTATTTCATGAATCTTTGCTTTTGAGCAATATAAAAACACACTTTCCTCAAACAAATGGAATGGTCATAAATGCTGGATTAATGGAGATCATGGATAAGAGTGATCAAAGTGAGTTTTCCCTCTAAGGTAGCTGGACTCTCCCTTAGAGGTAAAGTGAGAAGATCAGTTATCCAGGAAAGATGGAGTAGAGCTGCTACTACTCCATGTCAAGAAGAGCCAATTGAGATGGTATGGGCATCTGATGAGGATGCCCCCTGTGCACCTCCCAAGGGAGGTACTCCGGACATGTCCAACTGGGGAGGAGTCACTGAGGAAGACCCAAGACAAGTTAGACAGACTACGTCTCTCAATTGGTCTGGGAACGCCTTGGAGTCCTCCCAGAAGAGCTGGAAGAGGTGGCTGTGGAAAGAGATGTCTGGACCTCCCTTCTTGAGCTGCTGCCCTTGAGACCCGACTCTAGAACTGGCAGGAGATGCTCGATAGATTGGACTGGCTGGTTTCCATACATGGTGGTGGCCATCTTGGATTTTGCTGTGGCAGCCAAATTATTGGAAGTGGCAGTTCTTTCGCCTAGATGCAGTCACACAAAATAGAGGTTGGTACCTCAATTATTTTTTGGCATGCTTACAATACCTATAAATATGGACAGATGGATGGACAGAAGGTGTTTCTAATTCTCTCTCTTCGATTCATGACAAGGTACAAAAAAAAAAAAGGAAAAAGTTCAGCTGATCTTATTTACATGTTTGAAACCGCTCCCTTCAAGGTCGGAAGTCATTTTAATTGGCGTGACTTTTGCCTTAAGTGCAAATTCCTTGAAAGTGCTAAAACGAGCGCTCCGGCACCCCCACAAATCCAGCTCGCCCCATACGCACCAGGCCTCCCCCCCAAGCACGTGTGCTCGCTGCACACACCTAGAAAAACACGCTTGTAAAAGGCCGTGTGTGTGTGCAAAAAAAGCGAAGGCTGTTCATGCATGTCTAGTAGAGTTGAACTATGCGGAGAGGATCTTTGATCTCAGCCAGGCAGCCTACGAGCTCCTCCGCTATTTGCATTCAGTCTCCTGGGTCTGCTGCCTTCTTGGCCCCTCACCAGCTTCAGATGCAGGTTACAGAGGTAGCCAGAGGGGAGATTCCCACACATTCCTGTTTGTGAGACTGTGCCGTGTTGTTCTAGGAGGAGAATGTATGCGAAGGAGGAGAAGTACCTGGGCCGGCACCACATCAAAGCCAGAAGGCGAGAGAGGAAAAACAGGCTCCGAATCGAGGAGGAAAGAGAATGATACAAATGGGGTGAGTGTGTGTGGGGGGAGGCCTCCCCAGGAGGTCACTGAGTTTCTGGATCTCCACTCCTTTTGTCCCACACCACATTCCATAGCAACAATCTGACCAGTCAGCCAGCGAGCGGCGAAAACCAGAGGAAAATTTCACGGAAAGACCAAAACACGCTTGGGTTCCAAATCTGGAGTTTACGACCAAACATATAAACACAAAAAAATATATAATATAATTATATATATTCAATTCAGTTCATTTTAGTTAATTCATATTACAGTAATATATATATATATATATATATATATATATATATATATATATATATATCTGAATTGAAGATGCTTAGAAATATATTGGTAATCAGGCAGCACAGTGGCTCAGAGCTGTCGTCTCTCAGCGAGAATGTCGCCGGATTGAATCCCGAAACGGGTTCTTCCTGGATGGAGTTTGCATGTTCTCTCCGTGCATGTGGGTTTTCTCCGGGTACTCAAGTTTCCTCCCACAGACCAAAAACATGCATGTTGATTGGTAACTCTAAATTGTCACTAGGTGTGAGTGAGAATGAATAGTTGTTTCCTTTTTCTCCGTGTGTCCTGTCCCGTCATGGACTGGAGACCTGTCCAGTGTGTCCGCCACCTCTCGCACATTGATAGCTGGACATGGGCACCAGTGACCCAAAAAGGAAGAAGCAGGTAAAGATAATGGATGGATGGACATACAGTATTACATGCTGCGATATGTCCCCACCAAGGGCGCTTCTAGAATCCGATCTTGAGGGGTGCTCAGCCCCCAGTACTGACAATGGCTTTTGGCTTGAACAACGTAGTGGCCATTGGTGTCAAAAGCATCTGTAATGTAGGACATACTCATGGTGGGTGGGATTTCAGGCTCCTCCCCCAGAATAATTTAAATAAAGTAGAAGCCATTTCCTGCATTCTGGTGTATTTTACTGAGCTGTTAAACATAAATAAATAATAAATAAATCGATTTATAAGTTGTTAGCTTTGATCTACTTTCATATTTAACTTAATAGTTTCATAAATAAGCACTGTGCAGTGTTAGCCCCAGAGCTTATGTACCAAGCAGCATTACCGACAAAGCTTACGTACGTACAGCATTAGCCGCAGAGCTAATTTACATACGGCTCTAGCCGCAGAGCTAACGTACATACGGCGCTAGCCGCAGAGCTAACGTACATACGGCGCTAGCCACAGCGCTAACGTACATACGGCTCTAGCCGCAGCGCTAACGTACGTACAGCTCTAGCCGCAGAGCTAACGTACGTACGGCTCTAGCCGCAGAGCTAACGTACATACGGCGCCAGCCGCAGAGCTAACGTAAGTACGGCGCTAGCCGCAGAGCTAACGTACATACGGCGCTAGCCGCAGAGCTAATGTACATACGGCGCTAGCCGCAGAGCTAACGTACATACGGCTCTAGCCGCA
>NC_056520.1:7287716-7293009 GCF_014905685.2 Nematolebias whitei | reverse complement strand
TCTAGCCGCAGAGCTAACGTACATACGGCTCTAGCCGCAGAGCTAACATACATACGGCGCCAGCCGCAGAGCTAACGTACATACGGCGTTAGCCACAGAGCTAACGTACATACGGCGCTAGCCGCATAGCTAACGTACATACGGCGTTAGCCACAGAGCTAACGTACATACGGCGCCAGCCGCAGAACTAACATACTAAAAATCACAAGTTGATCATGTTTGATCATTTTGAGTACTATATTGTGCATAACATTTTTAGGACTAATAATTTTAGTGATTACACAATGTAAATTTTAGCTTTGACTTATTGTGTTAAAAGGACAGGGTATACTCGGGCATCCTGTCAGCCGCGCAGAAACTGCGCACCATCCACAGAGTGTTCAGACGTCATACTCAAACGTCCACCCTGAGCGGCTGCAGTCGCTCCACAGGCATGGAGCGTTTACCTTTGAGACAAATTGAGGTCGCCGATTGGTCATTTGCCGACACGCCTACCGGATTGATTGACAGGTCGGAAAAAAAAATGAGAGCTGGCAGTTCCAGCCGCAGCGGTGTTCCGTGTTTATATGGTGTTAATAAAAAGTTCTAAAAAATTAAAAAACGGAGTCCTGCAGCCCACACGTCAGACCGGCCCGCCAGAAAATCTCCAGACCGTCCTTCAGCCGCGCTGGGACTGATTTTAATTAGCTCGTGACAAATTCCTTCATTTCTCACATTTCAGTCATGGTGTCAACGGAGGAGGAAGAGCTCGCTTGCCTTTTGGCAAAAAAAAAAACAAAAGAAAAGGCCAGATCAGGGATGAAGAAGGAAAATTTAATACATTGGTGTCGCATACAAAACAGTCCGTTGGGCAGTTTATTGTGCGACACCGAGTATGCGTACGCGGTCATAAAAAATTAGCTTTGCACGGACATGTCCTGCGGGCGTCTACGTGTGGACCTCAGCGGACCCACGTAGTATACCCCGGCCTTTAGCGTCTACTGCAACCCATATACGTTATTGCTCCAGAATGCATTGTGCCAATAAAATAAAAGTGACAGCCGTGAGTGAAAAATGTGCAAACAGTCAGAGATCCCTTTAATCTCAGGAACTCAGGCCACACAGAAACAAGTTTTGGGATCCAAAATGTTGAGCAAGTCTGGTTTGTTTGTCAGGGACGTGACCTCTTTTCAGCCATGTACATCAGCGCCACCCAAACAAGAATTCTGGAGATTACCTATTGCACACCTATTTCAGCACTCGATGAATTTCCTTGCACACCAACGCCGGCGAGTTTGTTCTTGTTCTCATCGGTAATTTGAAATGTAATTACCCATCATTTCAGAGTGCTTCAGGAGCCTGACACCTACATCTCCCGCTCTGCCTTCTTTCCCTCCATGTCTCTCCTCCCGGCTGCTTTTGTATGCTGCTGAAGGACTGGATATTTTCCACCCCCGTACATTTTTTTTTTTTTAGCGCTACCCCTACCATTACCTATGTAAATGAGTCAGAGAACCAACTTTCTGCCACTAAACGTGTGCCGAGCAGACGTTTAAGAACAAAACGTTCATGCATGACTGAACATGAAGCAGGTATGTAGGCTAAGGTGAGGTTTTGACGTGCGCCGAACAAACTGAACAGGAAACGACGTTAGCATCCGCTATGGTCAAAACAAAACACTGCAAATAGATTAAATCACATTTTATGTGAGGACACTGAACATTGAATGCTAAATGACTTGACGTTTATTACAGTAGCTAAAAGTCTAAATCTACGAAACTGTAGCTAAATGCTACGTGTAGCTAAACTGTCTAAAGAAGCTAAAATACGAGAAACAGTAACTCAAAGCTAAATTTAGCTAAACAGTAAAAAAAAGATGTAATTAGCATAATAATAAAGCTAAAACTATAAATTAAACAAAAAGCTAATTCTGCAAAACTGTACAGAAAACCTAAGTTTAGCAAGAAAATAGCTCAAAGCTAGAATTAGCCAAAATATTTAGGCCCCAATTATAGGCTAAATTGAGAAAAAAATTAAATAGAAGCTAGAGTAGAAAAAAAACTAAATGTAGAAAATTTGCAGACCAAACCTAAAATTTGTACAATTGTATCAAAAAGCTAAATGGTAAGTAGCTGAAAAGATCAAATCCATAGCTGAAAGCTAAAAAGCGGTAAACGGTAGCTAAAAGCTAAATTGGCAATAGATAAAACAGAAGATCAGAACTGTCGTTAAACATTCAAAGAAGCTAAAATGACAAAAACTAACTCAAATGTAAGTTTGACTAAACTGCATTTAGAAGCTAAAATAAACAAAACATGTTGCTTGACAGTAAAAAAGCTAAAAGATCATTACCTAAACTGTGGCTAAATTCTAGATGTAAAAAAAAAAAAACTGCTAAATAATTAAATAACAAATAAATAAATAAATAAATAAAAAGTACCTACAACTCAAAGAAGCATTTTAGTAGTTATATCAATAACTATAGAAGCTCCTACACTAGAATCAGTAAAAAGCTGTATTTTGCAGAATCATATCAGCTAAAATTTAGCTTTGGGTAAAATTTTCTAAATATTAACTAGAGGCTAAAATTTATAAAACTGAATGTAAAGGCTGAAAGTAGCAAAAACTAGCAAGAATGCTGCTATAAGCTAAATTTGAAACATTCAAAAAGAAGCTAAACTTAGTAAAATTGTAGCAAAAAATACATGCATTCAAATTATAGCTAAAAGCTAAGTTTGGCCAAACATGATAAAATTTAAAATTATTAAAACTGTATCTAGAAGCTTAAATTTCATTAGAGGCTAAATATTTCTAAATGTTAGTAAACTTAGCTTTCAGTTTCAGCTTGGCTAATTTGAACATTTAACTAAAGCCGTTTATAGAAGTTCACAAAAACATAGCTAAACAAGAAAATAGACAAAATCTTAGCTATTGACCAAAAGTAGCTTAACAATAGCTAAAGCTAAACGTAGCTAAACTTGAAAAGGTTTAAATCAGTTAAAATGTGGCTACAAGCCACAAATTCCATAATAGTACAGCTACCTTCAATAATAATTATTTAAAAAATGTGTCCAAGTTTAAATCAGCAAAGTTTGACAAAATGTAACATTTTCAAAAACGTTTTAAAAAACAGCTAAAATCTAAATTGGGCAAAACCTTAGTTAAAACATTAAATGATCAATATTGTATCCAAAAGCTAAAATGATCAAAAATACGATATAGCTAAAATTTGTAAAAGTGCAACTAAAAGCTAATAATTGCAAACCTAAGTAAAAGCTAAAATTAGCAACATAATAGCTAAAAGCTAAAATTGACAAACAAGCGAGCAGATTTCACAATAAAACACCGATAAAGGATGTAAGGCTTTCTCATATGGTGATTTTAAATAAAATTTAATAATTTAAAAAGACTAAAACGCTTCCAAAGCGCACAATCCTCAGCTGAGCTGAACTCTTTGACGGTTAAAATATTAACGTTTGTGGAAGTTTTAAAAAATTTAAACTTAAAAACCACAGCGAGATGACAGATGTGTTTAATCCAACCCTTAAGACCTTTTACCTAAAAAAAAACAAAAAAACTTTATGGTTCATATTTCCTCTCAGGAGTAATAGTTTGTTTTTGCTGGGCTGCTCAAGCTATAACCACTAATGCACCCCCATACCGTCAGCGAGGCCGGCTTTTGAATTGTGCGTCAACAACTGGAAGAACTTAATATTTTCATTTGTCTGACCTCAGATCAGTTCTCCATTTCAAATGAGCTCGGGTACAGAGACGACGGCTGCGGTTCACATTCGGCTTCTTCTTTGCCTGATGGAGCTTTAAGCAAGCATGTGTTTACAGAGGACGATCTGTGGAAGTGTTACATCAGCAAAACTTTAGCTAGAAGCTAAAATAAAAAGGCAATTATTATCAAACAGCTAAGATCAGCTAAATTAACAAAACCATACATGTGCAAAAATGTAGCTAGAAGCTAAAATAAAAACAAGCCATGCCTAGTATCAAACCACTAAAATTAGCTAAACTGAAACAAAAAGCTAAAAATTAGCTAATCCGTACATAGCTTACATGTTCAAAAATGTAGCTACACAGTAAACTTATAAAAACATTAGCTATAAGCTAAAAATAGCTACATTAACTTTGAAGACTGTTTAGTAAACGTTGATGCGTAAAAAAATGTAGCTAGCAAAATCTTTGCTGCAAGCTAAAACTAGTCTCTAAAAGCTACATGTAGCAAAAGGTTTTAAACTAAAGCTAATTTTAGAAAAACTAACTAGAATTAAAAACTATCAACTATTATTAGAAAGGAAGTAGCTAAATGTAACAAATTTGTACACAAAATATAAAATTATATAATTTAGCTAGAAGCTAAAATTAGCAAATATATCACTAGCAGCTAAAGTTAGCAAAAATACGTATCAAAAATCTAAATGTAGCAAAACTTCTAATAACTTAAAATAAAATCTCAACAAAAAGCTAAATTTGAGATGTTGCTAGAAGCTAAAATTAGCTAAAGTTTAGTTAGAAGCTAAAGTCATAGAAATTAGCTAAAAGTTAAAACTGGCAAAACTGCAACTGAAAGCCAAGTTTAGCGAAACTGTATATGGAAGCTCAAATTAGCACAAATGTAGCTTAAGCTAACAGCTGCTAAATAAATGTGTGGAAGCGTCCCGGAGCACAGAACCAGACCTGGTTTTAATGCGGGGGCCTCCGAGGGCCCGAAAATCCCGACCGTCCATTATTGACTTTAAGCCTTTTCTTAAAATTAAATGAGCTAAAATTCACAATGACCCAATTTTACAAAGAAGCTAAATTTTCTTAAACATCTTTACCGAGTTCAACTTTTTGAAATGGAGTCGTTCCACCGAAACATAGATTTTAAAGCAAATTAAAGAAGAATAGATGAAAAAAAAAAATAAAAACACATTTAGCATTTATTTCCTGCGCTTTATCAACAGATAAAGCCTCCACCGACGGCAAAATGAGATTAGTTTTGATGAACCGAGTCAAACACAGAGGCTCTTTTCTGGGTCCTGAAGGCTAACTGTTGCGCTTTTGAACGACGTCTGTCACCCGTCAATCAGCCGCCATCGTCCGTTTCATTACGATGCCAATCAAAGCTGGAAACCACAAACGAAACGCGACGTTAGCAGCAGCAGCAGCAGCAGCAGCAGCAGCAGCAGCAGCAGCAGCAGCAGCAGCAGCAGCAGCAGCAGCAGCAGCAGCAGCAGCAGCAGCAGCAGCAGCAGCAGCAGCAGCAGCAGCAGCAGCAGCAGCAGCAGCAGCAGCAGCAGCAGCAGCAGCAGCAGCAGCAGCA
>NC_056520.1:7286253-7287616 GCF_014905685.2 Nematolebias whitei | reverse complement strand
CAGCAGCAGCAGCAGCAGCAGCAGCAGCAGCAGCAGCAGCAGCAGCAGCAGCAGCAGCAGCAGCAACAACAACAACAGCAACAACAACAACAACAACAACAACAACAACAACAACAACAACAACAACAGAGAATGTTCCAGAAAATAAAATGCAGCTGCTGCCCAAACTTGACAAATCTGCATCGAAATTGAGGGGAAAAAAAAAAAAAAAAAAAGATCTGGTCACCGTGGTAACCACATATCTATGTCCGTCACTCCTTGGCTGCCGGGTTAATGAGAGGCAGACTAACGGACTGAAAAATAAGGCTCAAACAAACAGCTGCTGTGCAAAAACTATCCTTTGGATGCAAACTCTCTTTTGTCCTGCCCATAACTTTTGATCCACTCAAGATGATTTAAGAAAACTTCTTGAAGCATACACTTTCATCACCCCAGCTTCAAGGTCAAGGTCACAAATCAAGGTCAAAAGCCATGCAAGGCCTTTATGCGTCCGCCTCGAACGTCAGAGCCTTTTAATATAATTTAACAAAACTTCTTGAAGATGCACATAATCACTAGACAGTCTCACATATACTTTCATCACCTCAGCTTCAAGGTCAAAAATCAAGGTCAAAAGTCATGCAAGGTCTTTGCGTCCCGCCTCTAAACACAGATCCCTTTAAGATAATTTAACAAAACTACTTGATAATACTCATCCTATCTAGATGGAGTGTCATGTGCACTTTCATCACCCCAACTTCAATGTCAAGGTCACAAATCAAGGTCAAAAGCCATGCAAAATCTTTACTTGAACCGTCTAACTTGGGGTTTTTTAAAAATAATTTAGATATGCATCATCACTAGACGGAGTGTTGTGTACACTTTCATCACCTCAGACTTAAGGTAAAAAATCAAGGTCAAAAGTCATGCAAGGTCTTTGAATGTCCTGCCTATAACCTCTGATCCTTTTAAGGGAATTTAACAAAACATCTTGAAGATACGCATCATCATCAGACAGAGTGTCGCATACACTTTCTCACCTCATCTTCAAGGTCAAGGTCACAAATCAAGGTCAAAGTCATACAAGGTCTTTGCATGTCTGGCCTATAACTTCTGATCCTTTTAGATAATTTAACAAAACTTCTTGAACAAGTGCATCATGACTAACTGAAGTGTCATGAACTTCAAGGTCAGGGTTACAAATCAAGGTCAAACATTATACAAGGTCTTTGCCTGTCCTGCCTATAACTTCTGATCCTTTTAAATAAATTTAACTAAACTTCTTTAATATACACATCAGCACTAGATAGTGTTGCATACACTTTCATCACCTCGGCTTCAAAGGTCAAGGTCACAAATTAAGGTCAAACTTCATAAAAGGTCT
>NC_056520.1:7260867-7286243 GCF_014905685.2 Nematolebias whitei | reverse complement strand
TCAAACATCATACAAGGTCTTTGCCTGTCCTGCCTATAACTTCTGATTCTTTTAAGGGAATTTAGCAAAGCGTATTGAAGATGTGCATCATCACTTTATTACTCGAGCTTTAAAGGTCAAGGTCTTCGCTTGTCGGTCCAGTGCCATGACGCTGAACGGTTAGTCCACGTGCGCTGTAAAGGTCCAACGGGGAACGGTTTTCCACGTTTCCCTCCACATTACGGTTGACCACCGTTACTTTTCCAAATCGAGTGTAATTCGTGTTGTGTTCAGAGCGGCCGCAGAGTCCGGGCCTCGATCTGCTCCGTTCTTCCGGATTAGATTAAACTTCGCGTGATGTCGCCTCAAATTTCACTCCCACTGTTTTTAGCCGGACACTTTGTCTTATTCAGACACTTCGTGGACGTGGACGTGAGTCACAGGTGCTCGGAGCTGCACTCCAGGAGCTTCAGGTGGCACAAATGTTCTGCTCGGCTGCTAATGGCACCTCTCTGTGTAGGTGTGCGCGCGCTTGCAGGCGCACGGTGGGTGCGCATGGTGTGCGTGCGTGTGTGGAGTGGTCAACTGATGAGGCACTGTGGAGGCTGAGAGCTCTGGAGAGAGTGCTGTGTGGGCTGGAGCCTCCTCTCTCCTCGCTGTGAAGCTCACACGCGCTCAGAGAGCGGAGGGAGGTGGAGCAGCGGAGCGGGTTCGGCAGACACACAGTGGATCCGGTTGCGGGGAGCCATGCGGGACGCGGACCGGAGGCGCCTGGCGGTAAGCTCCGGATGTGTGTCCGCGCTCGAGCCGCAGCGGAGGAGGTGCATTTTGTCTGCAGCAGGAGGAGGAGGAGGAGGAGGAGGAGGAGGACTCCTCCTGCAGACAAACACGGAGCTCCGCTGCAGCAGGAGGCCGGTTCTGCACCGCCTGCTCCGGACTCTGGTGCAGGTGGTTCCGATCAGACCCGAGCGGGGACGGAACCGCTCCGACCAACTTTAAACGCGCGCGTGACTCCTTCACATCGCGGCCACTTGTGGCTCTGAATGTTTTAATGCGCGCGTCCACGTGCGGGTCCACGAACCGCACATTGCGCACCGCTCAGCCAGCGCAGCAGCTTTAAGAGACCCCCCCCCCCCCCACCTTTATGATATGGAGGCGAGTTGACGTGTCGCGCTAGTATCGGCATGTGCGCACACACGCGCGCGCGCAAGGCAGAGCGCAGCTCTCCTGGGGGACACGCGGCCAAGCCGACGGTAAGTGGAGTCCACTTTTTCAGACTTTTCTCTCCGGGGAGGTGTTGTGGGGGGGGGGGGGGGGGGACTTTCTCCAGGCTGCTGCTGCGGGACAAGAGACAAACTTTAAATTAAAAATTAGAAACGGAAAAGAACCCCCCCAACCCCCCCTCCTCTTCTTTCTCGTGCCTTGTGCGGATTGCGCAACGCGGCGTGAGCTCGAAACGTGGGAAGGTTTCGGGATTGAGGTTCGGTTCGGATCTCGGCTCTGGTCCGGCGGGTCACACGGGGCTCAGAGGTCCCGCATCAGCTCGGTGAGGCTGTGACCATGCGGGGGTCTCCGGGAGGGAGGGGGGGCTGCTGTCCTCTTGCTTTAAACGCGCATTTTTTACGCATAAAAGCGGAGTTTTCTTTGTTTTAAAGAGCTGCGCGCATGCGCGATCATCTTCATTTTGTCAACTTTACACGCGCAGCTTTAGTTCCTGTGTGCGCGCGCGTGTTCGTAAATATATATATATATACACATTAATATCCATGTGCGTTTGTGTGTTGGGGCAATGCGCAAAGTGTGTGGTCTCCAAGCTCTCCACCCCCGCAGAGACGCACGGTTTGCGTGTGCGCGCGCGCGCACAGACAAGTTGAGTCTGCCTGGGTTTGGCATGTCCGCCTCAGGAATGCGCCCGGCGCTTTCCTCCGTATTTCTCACATTAGGAGCAGTTTTGGGGGAATCGCTCTCAGAACCGCCGCCAGCGCGCCGCGGTTAGCCCAGCCACTTCCGGTTGGAGTTTTCAAAATAAAAGCCGAAGAAACCTAACTTTTTTTTTTGTTTTTTTGTTTTTGTCGTGGAGTGAAAGGAAAACGTTAAACTGAGTTTTCTTTTTACATAAAATATTATGAAGTTCACATTAGACCAAGTAGCCATCTGTTTTTTTGTTACACATTCGAGCGCATTATGCTCAGACTTTTTAAAGAAAGGCAAAAATATTTGCATGTTTATATGTATTAAATCTGCTTTAATCCAAATCTTATGTTTAGGCTAAAAAAACGGAACAAAACCCAGCAATAAAAGTCTAAACTAACTTTAGCGTAAGGCTAAACCTGTAATTTTTAACATTTAACCACAAAATATTAAAGACCCCTAAATGTATATTTGTTCAGTATGCATTTAAGTCGGGGTGATAAGTGAAACATTACATGTTTTTATCTAATATAACAATGGTGACAAAAAAATATAAGCGCATTAGTCTTTTCTCAAGACTTCAAACTCAGTGTTTTGCGACCCATATCGTCATTTAAACCTCAACTTTGGGAACCATTGTGCCAAAAAACAGAAAAACAAGTCAGCTGAAATGCTAAAGTTAGCTACAGTTAATATTTAGGCCACAATGCCCCAGACTGTCAACCTTTTTTGTGTTTTTATTAAAAAAAAGCTAATCAACTAGTTAGCCTCATTAGCAAATCCAATGATTCCCAATCCTAGTCCTTGAGGAACACCATTCTGCATGTTTTTTCCCCCCTGCTTTGACACAACTGATTTGAATGAACAAATGATTAACAGGCTTCTGCAAAACTCGAAGTAATTAAATCACTGAATCAGTTGTGTTGGAGCAGGAAACAACTGAAATATGCAGGATGGTGTTCCTCAGGGACCAGGGTTTGGAACCACTGG
Source organism: Nematolebias whitei (assembly GCF_014905685.2). Lineage (NCBI taxonomy): Eukaryota > Metazoa > Chordata > Actinopteri > Cyprinodontiformes > Rivulidae > Nematolebias > Nematolebias whitei. The sequence goes on along the minus strand of NC_056520.1, from coordinate 7,283,363 downwards.
ATGCTAACTGCTAACATTCATTTATTCTAACAAGGTCAGTTGGGTAATATTTGAACGATTAAATCAGAAATGTGTTGCGTGGTTTTAGGGGTTTTTTGGTAAAATTTGCTTTAATTTCCAATCCACTAAAAGAGATTCCCGTTTCCGGTTTGATCCCGTTGAACTTCCGTCGGCTTAACGACACAAAAGGAGGAGAGAGGTGGTGGTGGGGGTGGGGGTCGGGGGTGGTAGTCCCTGCCTGGAGAGGAGAGAAGCAGAAATTCTTGTGCCTTTTTTTTTTTTTTTGGTATGCGATCACCCAGAGGAGAACCCCATGACTGAGGAGGAGGAGGAGGAGGAGGAGTGGGGCTGGGTTTTGGATTCGTTCCTCGCCTTCCTCTTGAAGGAGACCACAGCTTGTGGAGCTGCTGACATGTTCCCGCCTCACATGACACCCCCAAGCCCTCAGCTGACGTTCTATAACCAGAAGTCAGATGACCTCATCGGTGATAACCAGAGGAAACTACAAATCCCATGCAGAGCTTCTGCTGAGAGTCCAAGAGGTCAAAAAAAGACGTTACGCACGATACTGCAAGAGCTTGCATGATCCGTTAGCGATCTGAGTATGTGTTGGGGGCGACTCTCAGCTACTACCACACCAATTTTTGGCTCATTATCCATAAAACTGATTAAGTTTTAGCCATTGTGGCGCTGCGGCAGCCATCTTGAACGGGGTTGACTCCAAATGGAAAATAGTTGCGGATGTTCATCCAACATTTACTTCCTGGGAGCTTCAATAAGAACCGCCAAGTTATTCATGAGATATTTTGCTAACGGACACGTGGTTGACTAAAAATGTTACAGTAAAATATCTAAAGCAATGTGTTAGTGTTCATAGTATGAGTTAGGAAAGACTCGGTTACTACCACACCGAATTTTAGTTCAATATCTATAAAACAGACCAAAAAAGGAGATATTTTGCTAACAAACAGACACAAACCATCACTGTGTATGACCTGCTTTCATCCTTAGACATGAGGCATTATGCCCGTCATGGTTAGAGGTCTCTCCAGCTCCCCTTATTTTATTAAAACATCTGGAGAGTACAAACACACATTTCAAATTGTAATTGATAAACAAAACTAGTTATAAGCTGGGTAGCTCCATCTGCAGGTGGTTGCACAGTTTTCAAACAGAAAAGTACAGTAAAAGTTGGCAACAAATTCTCATCCTCCCTAATGGTGAACTTTGGAGTTCCACAAGGCTGCTGTTTCGGTCCCTTCCCGTTTAGTTTGTGTGTTTGATGATAGGTACATTTGAAGATGACATAACAGCAAAACACGGTGGCGCAGTTGATAGAGCTGCTGCCTCTCAGCAAGAAGGTTGCCGGGGTGCCATTCTGCGTGGAGTTTGCATGTTCTCTCCGTGCATGCGTGGGTTTCCTCCTGGTACTCCGGTTTCCACCCACAGACCAAAAAACATGCATGTTAGGCTGATAGGTAACTCTAAATTGTCCCTAGGTGTGAGTGAGAGAGTGAATGGTTGTTTGTCTCCATGTGTCCCTGTGATGGACTTGCGACCCGTCCAGTTTGTACCCCGCCCCTCGCACAGTGACTGCTGGACATGGGCACCGGCGACCCCCGTGACCCAAATATAAGATAAATCGCTCCATCTGCTTCTAGAAAAAACGGTCCTTACTTAAATTATAAAAACAAAACCGAGTTAAAATCTGTCTCTTCCATTAATAATAATAATAATAATAATAATAATAATAATAATGGATGGGGTTCATTTCTCTATTAAATTCCCTCATCTGCCTCATCAAACCCTCAGGTGGTGTCTCTCACGCACACAGAAACACACCTACACACTTTCCCTGGCCTCAGAACCTCTGGAACGTGGCGACATTACATATCCGACACATTAAATGGGGCTTTGCCAGATTTGCATAAAACCAGTGGCGCCCTCGCCCCTTCTTCAGCATCTCCGCCGGAGACATACTCGCCCACTCGCTAACGACAATTACTATAATGGACTGATTGTTGGATTATACCACCAAAGTGGTTTTAGCGCACACATCTGCATAATTGTTCTTAGCATATAAGCGCTGGTGGGCTCCTGGCTGCCATTAACTGTGGCAGACGAGAGAGATGGAGGTTTGACGCTTGATGAACAGGAGGGGGGCGAATACTGCTCCGAATGTGTGGGCGTTTTTGATGTTTGTATGTGGAGTGGGTGGAAATGTGCTAAGGCATTGTCTTAGAAGAAATTGTTCCTTTTTCTTTTGGGCTGGGTATGTTGTCGGGCGATGGGGCGACTTATCGAAGAGGTCCAAGTCAAGTCTTAGGGGTCAAGTGTTGAGTTCTGGACTCACAGCGTGCTGTGAAAGTGATCAGTACCATTGCAAATAAAGCGTCAATTCTTTCTGGAAACTGTTACAACGTCAGCGTTCGTTAATTGTGGGCAAATTAGAGAAGATGTCCACAAACTCGAAAGTGAATCTTCGCTCAAATGCGCCCTTTGTGCCGTTTTTGTCAGAAAACGAGCGTCACATGACCAACAGATGGACAGGCACATCCGCTGAACACGAGGGACTGTAGCAGCATGATCCAGATCAACAGCTGAACCCAGCTTTCCTCCTCGCAGTCTCTGTGTAAACATGCCGGGGAGGCTCGGGAGGAGGAGGTGCGGGGAAGGGGAACAGCAGTGAGGAAATCTGGCTCTCCTCGTGCAAGAGAGAGGAAAACTGCTAATTTCTTAATCAAACTCGTAGGTGAGGGTCGGAGCCAACACATGAGGGGAAGTTGTTGTCTGTGGCGACACCTGAAACCTGTGCTGTGAATTCCTCCTCCTCCTCCTCCTCCTCCTCCTCCCTGCTGCTCATCTGAAAGCAGGCCAACATCCCACTCATGCACAAAAAACACACACAAAAAAAAAGCCACGTTCCATCTCCGTCCTGTTCTCTGTGCTAATTACTCGCCGTTGCCATAGAAACGAGTCAAACCCTCTTCCTCATTTTGTGCGCTCCCTCTTGGACGGCCCCGTCGCAAACGCCGCCGAGTCGGACGGAGTGGCTCCTCGAAAGACCAACCAGTTTGGTTTTTCCGTTTCACGAAACTTCCATCGACTGGACGCGGCAATTTTCCATTTGCAATCCAGTTTCAGTTTCAGGTTTAGATACAAAAAACACAAAAAAATGGATTTTTACTTCACCGTTTGAGTCTTTCCCTCCCTTCCATGTTTTATTATTCCACAACTGATTAACTGTTGGGGTCAGTTTTGTAGCGATTGAGACGTTGAAACGTTGGCGTTGACCCTTCTTGGTTTGTTGGCGACCTGTGTTAAGATTTGAAGGGCTTCTTTTACAAACCGCTCTGATTTATTACGTGCTTTCCAGGCTCTACAAGAGACCACAAACCGTTATTGATTAACTGATCAATAGAAAAGCCTTTCCTGCCCTGAATGGGGACGTTTCATTAGTGTGAACGAGTGAGAGACGGGCGCACATTTCTATATAAAAAAAAAACCCTGGAAGTGGCAGACTTTGGAATGAGGGGCAATAACAAGGGAACCAAAAAAACCCTTCAAGATGGAGAGTCCGAGAGTGAGGAAAACGACAAAAAAGAAGCTAGATTGTGATAGTATGAGTGGTTGTGGATTACTTATTAAACGCACAGGAATGCCATGTCTTTATGAGCAGGATTAATCTTGGGTTTTTCACGTGAAACCATTGCATCCTTGAAGGGCAAGTTTGTAAACGTTCAAAATGTGCCGGAAATGCAACAGTTTGTTTTTCCCTCACCGTGCTTTGTGGTATATACGGCGGTGTGCAAACTAAACAGCGCACCCCCCACCCCTTCCTCCTTACACGTGCCTTTAATACCACATTATCTTCAATGACCCTGGGTTTTATGAATGGGCAGCACAGAGCGTCGCTATTGGCTGAGAGCGGCAGCCAATCGGTGACGATCGTCAGCAGCCGAGGTGGGAGTGGATGAATGGACAAGTTGAGCAATTTTCGAGGTCAGGCCCTCGTGTCTGCGCCGGAGACATCCACACCGACCTACTTGGTTTGTTGCAGATGTCTATACATAGCTGTGGGAAACAATCCAGGTTAAAATTAGCCGTCCGGACCACCTGTGTACCTCTTGCATTAAGGCGGAAACAGGACGAATGGAGGGAGAAAAATTAAAAAAGGAGGAAACAGGATGGAGAGCACTGATTACTCTGCTGGTTTAACTCCTCCTTTCGTGCCTCTCTTCCCCCCACCCCTCCTCACTGCGACACAGGCAGACATTGTTAGGTTGGGATTTAAGGATGGCAGGCGGGGGGTTGGTGGTCCAGGCCAAGTGGAGTTCACATACCACTCCACTGGAGCACTGCCAAGATTTCACAGAACACATAGGTGGGATGTATAGAAAGAAGAGAGGAAACAACGCCAACACTTTGGGCGCAGGACCCATTGAAACCCTTTCTAGGCTTGGCAGAACTTCAGAATACACACATGTTCCAAATAATTACACATCCGATCTGCCAGTTGCCTCCTTCCTCCCCTCCCGTACAACACGTTGTCACTGTATCGCAAAACTCAAGTTTCCTGCCTTTGTTGTCAACCGACAGGAAGCCTTCGTCGTCTTAACTGGCGTTTGCGTCAAAACTGCCATACGGTTTCCTAGAACCACTTCTCAGCCCGCACTTGATTCGGTTCCCCTGCGTTTCCACTGAAGCGAAAGTGCTTGTGGGCGCAGAGGCAAAAATATTTGAGAAAAGCGGCAAAAACGCAAACCCCGTCTAGAAACGTTTCATTCACGCTGTCGGTTTGTGCAGTTTTACAGTCACTTCTTACCTTTACGTTCTTTTTTTAAATTTATTTTTTATTCCAGGGCAAACTGTCGGGGTGTGATTAAAAGTCAGAGTCTTCAGAGGAGTCGCTGAAGAAGTCCCGCATCTGCAGCCATCAAAAGCCAACGCTGTCCTGGGCCCGTCGGCCATCTTGTGTTCACCACAGGAGCAGAAACACCTAAAAGTCACAGAAGGAGATGGAGTCAAAATTGTTTCCTGCATGTGCTTCATGTGTAAAATAATTATAAATGTCAAAACTGTGAACTGTACATCAACAAAAGCCATGCTAGCAGCTCTGTGAGGCTAATTTTAAAGCTAACCGCTAACATGCCCCCCAAGAACCGGTCATTGTTAAAAACTTTAAAAAAGGAAGCAAAACTTTTATTTAAGAGTCGCAAAATATGAAACAAAGAAAATACCTTAAGAGTTGACCGCATCGAAGTTGTTAATAAGCAGCTAACTAGCTACAAAACCTTCCAGCTAAAGCAGTTTAGCTAGCTAGCTTTAGCTGGTGTTTTCCAAAGTTTAGTTGCACCACAGCGCCCAACATGGATAAAGGTCTTTAGGGTTTAACTCGTTCCTTCCAAGACATTTAAATGGCGCCAATCACCATTGAACTGTGTTAGCTAAATGCTAAAAGTCAGTAAGAGTTCATGACAATGCAACCAAACCTTCTTTTCTGTTTCCGGTAGACCAGTAGTCCTCGGTCCTGGTGCCCGAGGGCCGCTGTCCTGCATGGTTTAGTTGTTACCCTGCTCTTCAGCAGATCCTCAGGTTCTGCAAAAGTCTGTTAATCACCGATTGATTCACATCAGGTGCGTTGGAGCAGAGGAACATCTCAAACCTGCAGGATACACGTCATGTCTCGTCCCAAGTCTTTTTCACCTCTGGTTAAAGAGTTAACAAGGGACAGTGACCCAAATGTTCCAGAATGGACGGGTTTGTCAACCGACTCGTGACGTTAACAACCCCATTAGTGCCCCCAACAAGACTCATTAACCTAGAACTACCAACCCTTAATCTAAGCAAAGAATGAGAGGTGAACCGTCGTAAAAAAAAGGGAAAACAATGCAGTTGTCTTAAATTAATGTAGAAATACCATCACGATCGTGAAGAACTGACAAGCCATACCAAGAGTATTGCAATATAGAGTTTGCAAACCCCAAGAGGTTTGGGGGAACACGTTTTCCGTATCCTTATAGGGTTTTTCTTTGTTCAGTTGCCGATTGTATGGCAGGCCCCCCATGTTCGTGGCATTTACTTCACTAGAGCGCCCATAGATTTTTAAAGATTTATTTTTTCACAACTCCATCAACCACCTTACAATCTTTGTTCCTGGCCTGTTCAAAGAGATGATTGGTCTTCATTATTTGGTCGGGGTCAAGAAAACCTCTGCAACCACGCCAACTCAAAAGTGCTGTACGCCTTAGAAAGCTGTTCTCTCGTCTTAGAAAATTCAGATCCCGTTAAATAAAAAAATATCTCCGCAGTAACCTCAAGAACTGTACCGTCACCTGGGATGCAGTAGGACTGATTTAATAAGACCCGCGGAGCTGCAGCAGTAAACAACTTTCTCACACCTTGCCAGCAAACGGAAATCGGATGGTTTTTACGGGTGAAGGTGGGAACAAAATGTGTTTGTGTTGAATTGCTTTTAAAGAAAATTTTTAAATGTTGCTTTTTCTTGCATTATGTGAACCGTATACACCACCACTGTACCGCATCAGCTTTGGCTATGGAGTCGCTTTACCCGCTCATTACTGCTCGGAGCGGAGCCGCTGAACCACCGGGTGCCCAGCGTTTGCTCAGTAGTCAGTGTAGATCCTGTGGGGCTGGCAGCAGCTACATCTGGCTACTGGGTCTCCGCTGATGCCTAGATATACCACCGGATGACGATTTGGACCATCGTCCACGTTCAAGGAACAGGGTACTCTGAATGTATTTCTTGTATTAAACTGAACCTGGAGAAGTTCTGGACCTGGCATACAGTGTAGGATTCTGTGTGTCGGTCTACAGCTACATTGTCTGCTGGGTTTCAGGCTTTTTATCAAAATCACCAATTTTCTTACGTCCAATATACGTATTGGGTGATTTACTGTATTAAAGAAAGGAGGAAAAAAAAAAAGCATGAATAATTTGACAACTTTGTGTTTATTACCTCATAAACCATTCGTCAAACAATAAAACAATTTTAAATGTCTGTTTCTGTACAATGCTTGTTAAGCAATTTTATTTATATATATATATATTTATATATATATAGAAAATGTAAGAGGGGTCGTGTTAAAATGACAAAAACCCCTCAATTTTAATGGCAGGTACTCTGGAAAAAAATAACAGCATTCCATCGACAAATATTTCCAAGCAATAAATATGTATTTATAAATAGTGTAAATTTACATCAAGATTAGAAACATAAAAACAAATTAAACTTTCGCATGTGCAACCCATTTTCCTTGTAACTTGGCTAAGTTTTTTTTTTTAAACCTAAGAAACAAATACATCAGTTTTGCAGAGAACAAGACAAAAGAGTTCAAACATAAAAAGCTGTTAAAACAGAAGAAAAACTACCCAACCTCTTCACATTACAAACGTTTTTTCTTTTCTTTTTTTATTTTATTTTAATGTCCAAAGAGTTTTTAAAAAAATGTCTCATCTACTGTAGAAAAGGACCAGTTAGGCTAGTGCTCCTTAAAAGGACAGAACAGGAAAAAAAAAAAAAATCTGGAGGAGCTCCACGAAAACATTTCATCCTGTTACCAGAATATTACAAAAAATAAAAACCAAGGAGGAAAGAACGGGAGCGACAGAGTCAGTAGTCTTTTCACGGGTTGCGACAGTTAACGAGTTATCTACAAAACGATTTAATCACCCTTTAAGCTCCGCCCTCCCTCCTACCCAACCGTATTTGATTAAGTCCTCCATTAGAACAGGGTGGAACATCGTCTCTAGAGAAATGTCCCGTTATGGAGCCAGGTGGCGCCCTCTTCTGGAAGGCCCCCGGTGCTTCGGATAGGTTGCATAGACAAGCGCTAGGCCTCCAGCCGTTGCTATGGAGACCAGCCATAATGGAGGGGAGTTTGTGATGGAGTGGGGAAGAAGAGGAGACGGCCTTGGCTTTTCCTGAATATCAGAAACGGTCCGTGTGTTTTTTTTTAAATTTGGGTCTTAAAACACGATGGGCTTCATGGCTCCGGAACAGACGGTGGCTGAGGAGACGCCTAATGTCAAGATGAAGATGAGTGAAGAGGAGGGGCCTGGGGAGGGGGAGGAGTTCAAACAAGACAAATCAGATACACCTGGGCTGATAAAGGTCGTGTTTTATTTATTTACAGGTTCAACGCTTACTAATGTGAACTGGTCGTAGACCTGCATCAGGTCCTCCATCCGGTACTGCTCCAGCACCACGAAGTCGTCCAGCGTGGCGCTGCCTTTGCGGGCGCAGTCCTGGCAGTGGACTGCGCACTGCTTCCTGGAAAGGTGCTCCCGGCGCACAAACAGCAGGTTGAACACTTCCACCTGCAACCAGAAACAAAACGCTGAGCCGAAAGGTGGCTAACGAACAACTACAGCGCTGATGTAGTGACGTAACACAGCCGAAGGGCTTCGCTCAAATAAAATGTGTTAATGCACCCGTTTGTTAGAATTGAATTGGTTCCCAACACTGGTCCTTGAGGAACGTCATCCTGCATGTTTTAGTTGTTCCTCTGCTCCAACACACCTGAATCAGTCGTTTAATTACTTCCTCAAGTTCGGCAGAAGCTGTTAATCACCTTTCATTCAAATCAGGCATGTTGGAGCAGAGGAACAACTAAAATATGCAGGATGGCGTTCCTCAGGGAGCGGGGTTTGGAACCACTGCATTAAGAGACAACCGAAACTATGTCTCCTTTTAATTCAGCCAATCCAACCTCTCATTTATATATAAGGTTCCTACGTTTATCCAGTTTGAAATTCCAGACTCAGCATTTCGGACGTTTTTAACACTCAAGAACAAAAATTTACAAGATGGAAGCACCACTCTGGAAAAAACATTAAAACAACGTTACCATAACTTGGCAATATTGGACGTTGAGAGACTAACGAGATGTCTTAATATGACTACGATTGTCAAACGTCCATCATCATTGCCCCTCCGCCAGAAGGCAGACATTTTAAAATCTTAACGTCCCCTGTTGTGAATGTCTGTAGTTTTTGATACGAGTGTTTTTCTGGACGGAACAGAGAACGAAGTAAACCTAAATTGTTTTTGGTGCAAAATATTCAAGTGAATTCTATTACTCTCTGTAGAACAGAGGGAGTTTTTGGTTTTGTTTGTCAGAGGCAGCAGAGTGACGGATCCTGGTGAGTGGAGGAGACATCTTATCCACCAGCAGAGGCGGAGCTACGGGTGGCCAATGGTGGACTTGGCTACAACAGATCAGTGGTTCCCAACCCTGGTCCTTGAGGAACACCATCTTGCACGTTTTAGTTGTTTCTAACACCTGATTTGAGTGAATGGTTGATTATCAGATTTCTGCATTACTTGAAGTAATTAAATCCCTGAATCAGGTGTGCTGGAGCAGGGAAACAACTAAAACATGCAGGATGGCGTTCCTCAAGGACCATGGTTGGGAACCCTGCAATAGATTGTGGGCCACCTTAATCATTTGAAGAAACTATACTTTTAAGCAATATAAAAACTAGAAAGCATAGTTTCCTCAAATGATTGGGGTAGTTGATTTACATATATCTATGGCGGCAGCCATCTTGGATTTTGACGTGGCAACCCAATTTTCTACGGTGATCTTTCTAAAGCCTAGCTGCAGCCACACAGTGAAACAAAGTCAGCACTTCACTCATTGTTCAACTTATCCAGCTCAAAATTTGTACCAGATGGAAAGTATTTCCCCTCTTTGCTGCAAGATGGAGAACAAAAACTTTTTCATTTATTTACAGAAAATCTGTCTTTGGCAAAGAAGTGAAGTCTCAAAACAATTATTTCCCTTAGCGTTGATTTGGCATTTACGCCATTTTAATGCTGTAGTTTTTTAACTATTTTTTGCAGTTCATTCTTATATCAAAACGTTCGGCTAATTTAGCTGACGGGTGCTTTAGTTTTTGGCTTGTGCAACTTTTAGACAAAGTATTTAATTCAATAAAAAAAAAAGTACCCATAGAAATTCAATTCAATTCAAAAACACTATTAATCCCGAAGGGAATTTAAGTGTTGTCGTAGCTCATCATCCTGGTTTCATTCAAGAGTTGTTATAGATGCTGATAGCTGTGGACAGGAACGAACTGAGATGTCTATCCAAACAGTCAAAAATCTGCTTCAGTACACTTTAACCTAACTTGTGCTACTTTTAGCTACTAGTTTGCTCCTTTTGGCTTGTTATCACCCAAACAACTTAAGTTTCAGCTTCTTGTAAATGTAGATGTAATTTCTCTCGTTTTTAAATGGTCAGTTGTTGCAAGACAGAAGCGACAGGCATGGACAGATGCTTTTAGCCCTTAAGTCGGACACCCAGAAGCTAAAATGTTCCCGGTGGGTTGACCAACCTCACAGATGGTGCAGTAGTGGGCTGGCTCGTCCCTGCTCCTCGGCCTCAGGACCGTCTCCTTCCCGGCCGACACCAAGGCCTCCTTCACCCACTGGCACTGCTTCAACGTCCGCAGCAGGCAGTACCTACAATGAAGAGGGCCACCATAAGTGTTCGACTCAAAAACAGTCCACGGACAGCAGGAAGCTAAGGGTGTCTCACTTGATCATCTCAAACAGCTTGTGGTCAGACACTTTGATGTTGCGTGCCATGTTCCAGGAGAGGTGCACCATGGGAACCATGGACTTGACGCTCTGGAGTTTGTTCCACTCGTAACGCTCCACAGCCAGCTTGTACTGGTGGGCTGGAACAAAAAACAGGAGTACCACAGATGGCACATTATACAAAGTGATCAATAGCAATGGCTTGGACAAGAAAAATACCTTTTATAAACTTTGACCTTGATTTGTGACCTTGATAAAGATTACATGACACGCTGCATAGTGGTGGTACAAATGTGTATGTTTGCTAAATTATCTTAAGATCAGAAGTTTTGCATGACAAGCAATGACCTTGCATAACTTTGACCTTGATTTGTGACCTTGATAAAAATTACACGACATTTAGTGGCGGTACAAATGTGCATAATGTTAAATTATCTTGAGAAGATCAGAAGTTATGCACAAGACAACTTTGACTTTGATTTGTGACCTTGACCTTCAATCCAGTGCATGAAAAATGTACATGACTTGCCGACTAGTGGTGGTAGTCATTTTACATTTTGGTAAATTGTTTGAAATGGATCGGAACTTTTTGTACTGACAAGCAAAAACCTGGTTTAAACTTTGACCTCGTTTGTGACCTTGATCCCAGTATGATGAAAAGTGTACATGACATGCCGACTAGTGGTAGTAGTCATTTCATATTTTGGTAAATTGTCTCAAATGGATCAGAAGTTACAGTACTGACAAGCAAAAACTTGACTAACTTTGACCTTGATGTGTGACCTTGACCCCAGTGTGAGGAAAAGTGTACACGACAAGCCGACAAGTGGTGGTACAGTAATTTCATGTTTTGGTATATTGTCTCGAATGGATGCAAAGTTTTGGTCCTGACAAGCAAAAGCCTGGTTTTAACTTTGACCCCGATTTGTGACCTTGACATGGAGCTTGGGCAATATAAGTTTTGTGACATGGTGCCTAGTAGTGCTACAAATGTGTAACAAGGTTCTTTAAAACATCTTCAGCAGATCAGAACTTATGGGTGGGACAAACAAAGCCATTATTTTATCTTTGACCTTTTTTGGTGACCTTGACCTTTGAAAGTTTACAGACAAAGACAATACTAACATATATTTTTGACAGGCATAAATAAAAAAAACAAACAGGTGAAACCAGTGAAGTGAGCAGACTATCTGAAGCATGAACTCATCCTATAGCTCCCAGCGTACCGGTGAGAGGTCCAACGTTCCAGGTGATGTTGTTGCACCAGCCGATAGCTTGAACCCAGTGGATAGTTCCCGTGTTGAGCCACACCAAATCACCTGGACGCTGGATGAAGCGGTAAACGGGCACATCGGCCTCGTATAGGTCCTCCAGATTGGGCCACCACGATCCCATCAGGAAGTTGATGTTGTTCCTGGAAAACAAACAGAAAAGGACATTAAAGAGCATCCATGTGAGGAGGCGAAGCAAAGCGAGTAAATCTTACTTCTCGCAGAAGTTGCTCATCACTCCCCAGTACGGCTCCGGCACGGCGAACCACTCGCAGTCGCCGGGCCCGATGTTGATGTTGACGGCGCAGAAGTTGTTGTGCTCTTGGTGGCCGGGGATCCGGCTCCCGGGCACCTTCATGTAGAGCTGGACCGTGTTCATCCCCAGGATGGTGTGGCCCACGTGGCTGAGCAGGTTACCAGCAGAGACGACTCGCGCGAAGGCCGGCAGTTTGCTGAGTTCCTGCAGTTGCTGTTTCCACCTGGCAGGGAGCGCAAAGCAACAAACCAAAGAGCAGAAATTAAAAAAACAATACTTTTTAAAGATCAGAAGACAAGTCTAAAGTCCTGCAAGTAATACCTTATACACTAGTCTTATATAGCCATCTATAGCAATAACCTATACAAGCAGACCTCGTATAGCCTTTGAGTTTGATTTATGACCTTGACCTTTAAGTTGGGGTGATGAAAAGATTATGCTACAAGTCATTTTTTATTTTTAATGGCTGTTGTCTTTCAGGGGCAGCCACAGCGAACAAACTCGCATTAAAATTTGGCAATTGTTTTTACGCCGGATGCTCTTCATGACACGTCCAGACAAGCAAAGGTCTTGAATAAATCTGACCTTGATTTGTGACTTTGATCTTGGAACTGAGGTGATGAAAAGTGTACAGGACACTTCGTCTAGTGATGGTGCCTATGTGTATGAAGTTTCATTAAATTATCTCGAGTGGATCAGAAGTTATGACCCAGACAAGAACGTTGCGTACATATGTACGTAGATGATACTATAATACGTATTTCAGACGAGCGTATAAAAAAACATTAAGCTCAGACTTACTTTCTTTCATCTGAAACGTCAATGTTGGTTCCAAATTTGATGTGTTTTAAAGGTCCTCTTCTTTTTCGCGCAGCACTTGGAACACAAAAAGACCATCAGCAAAAGGCACAACGATTTTTCCAAAAGTCCAAAAGAGCATAAAGTACCTGTCCGCTGATGATGGGTCTGTGTCCAAAGGCTCTTTTAGTGCCTTCTTTTCATTCTCTTCCTGAAATTAAACAATAAAAAAATAATTAAACTTTAAAATAACCCATCTAGACAAAATCAGGCGAAGGGTAACGGACCCTCAAGGACTCCTGGAAGGACGCGGCCTGATACTGGGCGTATTTGGCGATGGTGGTGACAGTGCGGGTGCTCTCGCAGCGCCACATTTTCTTTGCGCCGGTCGGGTCCCAGTTCTCGTCCGCCGGCTGCAAGAGCTGCGTCCAGACCTCCACCGGGTGCTCCGGGTTGGCCTCAACTAGCGTCTTGGTGGAGAACAGACCCAGGTCTGACAACGAAGAGGTAGAAAACGGTTTATTATAAAACAACTTACAACGAGAAGAAGGGGAAGTTAACCCAAACTGAGCACTTACCCAGTTTGAGAGCTCCAGCCAGGCCTCTGATGACAGTGACGGGGTTGGAGGAGTTTGTGCAGAACTGGTGCAGCGGTGGGAAAAAAGCGTCCCTCTTGTTTTCCAGCTGGTTTAAGAAAACGGAAACAGGAATGGTTAAAGGGTTTTAGACCTCCTCAAGCTTAAACGCTAAAGTTTGTCTGCTTACGTAAATGCTGGGTGTGGGAGGGTTCAGCTTATCTTTGGACAGGGCTGGCGAGGGAGGTGGTGGCAGCCGGGGTGGGGGGCACTTATCGAGGAGGATGCTGCTGTTTGACAGCCCGTTCTTCCCCAGGTTCCTGCCAGCAACGCAGGATTTATTATATTTAAACAGAGAAAATATTACAACAGGGCAATCTATTCTGCCGAGAGGAATCTGCACGGCAACAACATGGCCCAGTAGCCTTCGGTGTTGTCGATGGTTACATAATAATTTGTTGGTTGCTCTGTAATTGCACTTTATCGCCACTGGGGGGCGACCTGTTCAAAACAAACTACTTTGATGTTCTAACAAACTAAACAAGAAACCAGTTACTGCAACCCTTTTATGTATACTTCACAAAATCAGGGACGTTAGTTGAATTTCTAATTAAATGTACTCGTCCCCGCCAAAAAGGATTCTCATTCTGAGGGGGACTGAACACGGCCGGATCGTGGTGACAGTGCGTTTCAGCCTCACCTGCAGGCCTTCAGAACGTCTGTGGAGCTGGGGTAGATGGATATGGAGGACGACGACGAGGATGAGCTGTGTCCGTGTGGGGGCGTCGCTTTAAGACCTGTGAGAGCGGGCGGCTCAGCCTTCAGAGGGCTTTGGGAGTCCTCGGAGATGCCCCCTTTGCCATTTCCGTTGACGGCAGGCGCGGTGGATGTGGCGTTGAGGGGACTGTGGGTGCCCGTTTGGGTGTGTTCAGAAGATTTGTGTGACGTGACCGTGGAGGCAGCTGAGCTTCCTTGCGGTTGAGGAACAGAGGGGAGGACGGCCGGGTGGATGTTGTTGACCTTCTTCTGGAACTCTGTGGATGCCGTCCCTGCTGACGATCTCTCGCTCTCCTCTGGGCCCTTCCCCCCCGCCAGCAGGGCAGATAGCCTGGGATTGTCTGCGCTAAGGCTTGGCTTTTCGTCACCTTCTGCCACCTTGTCACCATCCCCAGAGTGGACGTGATTGGCTAGGCCGTCTGCCTGCACCTGTTTGCCATCGGCGGATGGCGGCGGCAACGGCGTCTTGTCGCCTGAGCCCCCGTTTCCAAGGGTCATGGCTGCGGTGTTGCCATCTTTGGTAGTGGACGTGTTGGGTCCAGCACCACCTGAGGTAGAGGCGAGAGGGAGGGAGGGTGGCGAGGGAAGGTGGTTGTGAGGCTGCTGCCATGACGACAGGGCGTTCGTGGAATGTCCAACCTGATTGCTGGGGTGAGCGGCAGAGTTGGGGGTTTGAGGCTGAGAGGGGGGCCCCTCAGTGTTAGAGCTTGCCGCATGGGGAACACACTCCTTCTGAAGCCCCTGAAGGAAACGGTGTTCAACAGTTAGTGTGGGTCTTAAGATAATCTCTAGATTTAGACTTCAATGTAACAAGAGTACCGCATACGGCACATTATACGCCAGTCGTCAAAGGTTAACATTTGACCTTGATTTGTGACCTTGAATCTGGGGTGATGTAAAGCAAACATGACAGTCCAGTGATGATGCATGTGTGTATGAAGTTTCAATAAATTATCATAAGCTGATCAGAAACTATGATCTGGACAACAAAAGACCTAGTTTTAACGTTGACCTTGATATGTGACCTTGAATCTAGGGTGACGAAAGCAAACACGATAGTCCAGTGATGAGCTATGCGTGTATGAAGTTTCAATAAATTATGATGAGCGGACACGGACGAGCAAATACCTAGTTAAAACTTTGACCTTAATTTTTGACCTTCGATATGGTGCTATGAAAAGCATACGCAACAAGCAGTGTAGTGATGGTACAAAATAACATGTTTCTGTAAATTATCTTGAGCAGATTGGAGGTTAAGATCGAGACAAGCAAATACATCGTTTTGACGTTGACCTTGATTTGAGACCTTGAAGCTGGGGTGATTAAAAACATACACTACATGATGCACGTGTGTATAAAATTTCAATAAAATTATCATGAGCGGATAAGAAACTATGATGCGGACGAGCAAATACCTACTTAAAACTTTGACCTTAAAGCTGGTGCTATGAAAACATACGCAACAAGCAGTGTAGTGGTGGTACAAAATCGTATCATCTTTCAGTAAATTATCTTGAGCAGATCAGAAGTTATGGTCCAGACAAGCAAAAGACCTCGTTTTAACGTTGACCTTGAAGCTAACCTGGAAGTTTTACAAGCCAAAGTTTACAGACAGAGGAAGACCAGTGTTTTGGGGGTGGGGGGGATGTGTGTGAGAATGTTGTGTACGGGGGGTGGGGTTGTGGGTGGAGGACAATTTCAGTAGGCGGGGCACTCTGTTCTGTTGACAGGGTGGGGCGCCCTCCTTGGATAAAGGTATGGGAAACAGTGGAGACCAATACATTCGCTCAATGGACATATAATTACAATAATTCCTGGTAATGGTGCAGATTATACCTTAACTTGAAAAAAACCCAGTATGGTAGTCATCGGGCATCTGGTAAGGATTCAACCTTTATTTAGACAGGTAGAGCCCATTGAGCCTCGAGGACTCATTTACAAGAGACCTGATTATGCGTCTTGGGCGCCTCCCTAGGGAGGTGCTTCGGGCATGTCCAACTGGAAGAAGACCCCGGGGAAGACCCAGGACATGCTGGAGAGACTATGTCTCGGTTGGCCTGGAAACGCCTTGGAATCCTCCCAGAAGAGCTGGAAGAGGTGGCTGTGGAAAGAGATGTCTGGACCTCCCTGCTCAGGCTGCTGCCCAAGTGACCCGACTTTGGAATAAGCAGAAGATAATGGATGGATGGATATTATGGACATTACGTTGTCATTAAGGCCGTATGGGTTTTTAGCAATCGCTGTACGTTAAACTAGTAAAAGATGGCGTCACAAGCCGATCATGTTGTGGTTCAGGAGCCCTAAAGGTTTGGGAAGCACACAGTCTGGTATTCACTGTTAAATAACTTCTAAGACGAAAATGTTTATGAACTGAAACAGGATCTGACCTGAGAGGAGTTTAGGTGCAGGGCCTGGTGTGGCGTGGCGTCCTGTGTTTGCGTGCTTGTGCAGGAGTGAGGTAGCAGTGCTGCGTTGCCGCTGCCGGCAGCTTGCGGGTAAGGCACGTCTCTGTTGGGTCCGGTGGCCGTGGGCTGATTATTACTACTGTTACTACTGACGCCCGCAGAGTCCGAGTGTCCGTGTGGCCTGGAGCCCACGGGCCCGTTGGCTAGCGGCTGAGGCGGGCAAAGGTGCCGGTAGGGTCCCGGGTGGGGTCGTGCGGGGTGGAGGCTGGGACTGGGGGAGGGGAGGGCATTGGAGATGGGACCGTTGGGGAAAGTGGGGCGCACCTGACTTCCTGAGGCATTTTGCTTCATCTATAAGAACCGTAAAAAGGTGAAAATGAGTAAAGGAGCCTCAGACTCGGGGGGGGGGGGGGTCTTCGATGCATTCTTTACTCACCTGGTGCTGCTGCATTACGGCAAGCTGAGACTCCAGCTGCTCCAACATCTGCAGCTGTGGGGGCTTCAGGTTGGCTCGGTTATTCCGCAGCTGTTCCAGCGCCTGAGGACAAACGGGAGGATCTGAGCTCAGATGACAAAACATTCTTTTGCCCTTTTAGCTCAACTTAATTTCACTTAAGACACTGAACCACATACAAAAACGGCTACAGCTCAGATTTACAGAAAGAAATGACTGACCTGTAGTTTCTGAGGGGAGAGGTACCAGCTGGGTGCTGGCTGCTGTGGCGGGTTACTGCTCCAAGAATCGCTCTGAGGAAAACACATCATTGTATTAAACAAGAAGAGGTAATCCGGATCTGTGAAGGTTTGCAGTTTTTCTAAAGGCGCTTTTCCACCGTCTCAACTCTCACTGGTTCTGCACCGCACCAGTTAAGGCCCCCCCCCCCCACTGCCAGTACCACCCCCACTCAGCCTGGTTTATGGGACCATCTTAATCGTGATTCCAAGCAGACTGCTCCGAGGTTACGATTTTGGCGTAAGCCGTTGACTGGCCAGCGGAGCTACGTCACTGAATGACCCGCCCAGTAAAACTACATCTGAACCTCCGTTTCCTCTGACCGAGTCTTGAAGTTGTCCAAAGATAGAGCTGTGGACCAATGATGAGGTACAGACATTCCTAACGTTATCGGCCGATGTTCGGATTTGTCGTGAGCTGGACGGTGCCACAAGGAAAGAGCGCATTTACAGAGAGATACAGGAGACGATGGCGCAGCGTGGCTACACCCAGACTTATAGAAGTCCGATTAATGACCACAACGGGCGGAGTGGCTCAAACTGGCGATGGTAAATCGGTATACTTCGCAATGACGATCCTGCCCAGAGTGGAGAAACAGGTCACAGCGGCAAATCAACAGCTGAGAAGAACCGACAAGACGAGAGCCGAGTGGAGTCACCCTTATCAATAAAAAAGCAGCTCATGTACCGTATTTTTTGCCCTATAAGTTGCAGGTTTTTGTTGCATAATTTGCACGCCCTGCGACTTACAGGCCGAAGCGACGTATTTATGGATTTTATCCCATATTTATAAACCAATTTTTGGCTGAGAGATGACCGTATTCATTCATTCTGACTGAAAAAAATTTAACACTTCCATTTTTTCAACCACTAGATGGCAGCAGAGTAGTATGGCATGCCGATGTATCATGTAATGGGTAAAAGTAGCTACAGTATTAATGACATTCAAAAAAGTTCAAGACAAAAACAACTGGACTTTATTATACTTTATTGTTTTTGTCTTGAACTTTTTTGGATTTATCCTGTCCTGGATGACCAAGAATCTTCACCAGCTATTAGTGACACAATCGGCCTGCCACAATCGTCCACCTTCGTTCCGCTCGCTGCTTGGAGCAACCGTCAAACCAGCTTCATTTCGCTGCACCGCCCCGGTGAAATGCAGCTAATTTGACCATTGAAGTGCATTTATTAAGTAAAAGTTCAACTGAGACACACCTTTACTATGTCGAGCAAACTAATTGGTTTTAAGTGTTAATCTTGTTAAATTCTTGTTAAAGTCCTCCTGTGCACACCCCAGCGGACGCCATTTGGCAGCCAATCGATTTTTGGCACAACACCGGCCCACGTTTCCGGGTCGTCAGCGGTGACGCATAATACATGCGACATATACGGCGAAGAGACATATTTATGGATTTTTCCACTTTATTAGACAAATATGGACTGATGAGACTTGTAGGGCGGAGCAATGTGTACGGCGGAAAATATGGTGAACCTAAATGTTTTTGGTGCAAGATGTTTGAGTGGGTAGAAGTTCCAGAGTGTAGAATAACAGAGGTAGATGTTTTGTTTTTCTTGGTCGAGCAGGTGCAGAGTGATGCGGAGGGAGGGATTTTATCCAATACTAGGCGCAGAGCCATAGCCACGGGGTGGCCATTGGTGGCCTTGACCACTATAGATTAATCTTTGGCCACTCCACCAGCAACTCTAACATCTATACTTGTAAGCAACATGAAAGCTAAAAAGCATAGTTTAAAGCATAGGTAGCTGGATGGTTTGTTTATATACACCGTATTTTCCGCACTCTAAGTTGCATCAGTCCAAATATGTCTAATAAAGTGGAAAAATCCATAAATACGTCGCTTCGCCGTTTAAGTCGCAGGGCATGTAAATTATGAAAAAATTACGACTTATAGGCCGAAAAATATGGTAAATGTATATAGTGGTGGCCATCTTGAATTTTGATGTAGAAACCAGTTTCCAATAGTGACTTTCCTAGATCCAGTCGCACACCAAAATGGAAGCTGGCCCGTTACGCATTTTTCAAGTTCTCCAGCTCACTAGGTTTACGTATATATGGTGGTGGCCATCTTGGATTTTTGTGGCAGCCCAGTTTCGATAGTAAATGTTCTTATGCCTAGATGAAGCCACACACTAAAATCAAAGTTTTCCAGCTCTGATTGCAAGACCGACGGAGGGTCTCTTTCAAGTTCACGCTTTGCTCCGCAAATGGAGACAACCAACACGACGGATACTTGTAACTGAAGGGGCGGACCGTAGTGCGGGCATGACTCGGTTAGTGGCGCGTTTACCTTGGCAGGACTGGCGGATCTCCTCCTCTTGGCTGGGCAGGACTGATCGTCTGCTTGGCCCAGCGAGCCCGCGTGAGGGGGCAGAGACTGGCCCCCACCCTCCGCACTGTGGTTGGGCTTACACGCCTGAAGGAACGGGGAATGGAAAGGAGGGGGGTGCGAGAAAAAGAGGAAGTAAAACCAATGCAGAGAGGCAAAGAAGGCGGTTGAAGCGGGAAGAGAAAAGAATTGATGCGAGGTGGAAAAATTAAAACAAGAAAGGGAGTAGATGAATGAATGGCAAGATATGAAGATCGTAGATGGGATGGGTGAAGAAGAGAAGGGGGAAAAAAAACAGAACATCGATGTGATTTTAAAAGTAAAACAACCTCCAGTTTCAGGAAGTATTACATCAAACACATCGCTACTGCTGAGAACAAACCTGCTGCGGTGACTCTCAACCTCAAAAAGGTGACGCCTCCCACGCATCACTTCTAAAACAGCCGTGGGTCGGATGTGACTCATGACAGTACCCCCCCTTCAATGGGCATATGATGTACATAATACTTAATAATTTAGGTGCCCCATCCAATTTGTTTACCTTCAAATGTACTCAGTTTGAAGTCACATCTGACCCACAGATCAAAAGCACAGTCGCAGCTAATTCAACACCTTCCAGTGCTGGAGGTCGGTAACGACAAAGATCACACACAAACTACTGACATCTACTGTGTGACGACTGAACGACACACTGAGGGGGCGTCTCTGGGGCATCATGAGTGGCTGCAGCGGCTTCTAAGGTCAGCTAATGAGGAGGGGAGGACGGAGGGGAACCGGCCGCACCGATCACGCTGTGGCAGGGTCAAAATCCAGAACAAAATATTAAATAAAAATAAAATAAAAGGTTGGAATTGGAACAGTCATCTCCTCATAAAGGCAACAACGTCTTGAACAAATTCAACGTTTGCTACTTGAAACATTGTTGTGATATAAAAAAAAATAAAATGTTGGAGCGCTGTGGAAAACGTGAATACAAATGGAACGCAACAATTTGCAAATCTCAAACCCATTTTTAATCACATTTTAAATGTTTAAAACTTAAATTTGAACCATATTTAGGAAAAATAACGTAATTTTGTTGTTCCAGGGGACCGCTGGAGGAGCATTTTATTTTCTACAATTTATTAATTGTGAACAGGTCAATGAGAGGGCAGAGTATTAAAAAAAAAGAAAAAAAGAAGAGAGCATTTTAGATGAAACTCACAGAAGTGAAAATGGGCAGGGGTTCACCAGTCTGAGAAAGAAACGTTTAAAATAGTGCAACAAGTTCAGAATAATGTTCCTCAACAAAATATATAATTACCTACAGTTCATTAGATAAGGGGAGTGGTGGCGCAGAGGTTAGAGAAAATGGGCCTGTGACTGGAAGGTCGATGTTTCAATTCCCCGGGACTGACATCAAAATATGAGTAGAAAAGGTGAAAACACTCACACCTTCCTCTACCTTCACTTGCCCCATTCTGTTTAACCCCCACCATCTGCTCTCCCGGGCGCCCTAGATGGCAGCTCTCTGCTCCACACAGAGGGCTGTGGTAACCAAGTCTGTCACGATAACTAATTTTGCTGGGCGATTAATTGTCTCAGAAATTATTGCGATAAACGATAATATTGTTTGAAATTTGGCAATAATTAGTAATTATTGTCATATTTAAGAAGAAATGTTGGTTAATTTTGTGTGCAGTACTGTTTTTGACCACCAGATGGTAGCGTAAGACTGTTTGAACCGAAAGATGGATAGTGAGGGAGCGAGCAGTGTGTCTCTTTAAAAAAAAATGGGAGGGAGGCCCCTTGACATGACATGGGCTGTCTCTCTTCGGTTCTCAAAATGGCGGACGCTCTGTGTGGTTTGAGCTCTTTAGCATAGCATTTGTTACACAAAGATTTTAATAAAAAAAAAAAAAAAATCAGTAAACAAGTTCTCAGCTTCTTTTTTGCAGAGAAAAACAACGTTTTACATGAAGGCACGGGTTGAACTTGTGAATTTTGGAGCTTTGAAAAAACTGAGGATTTTTCCACCGAGTTCGGCCTGTTAGCTTAGCTTGTAGTTTAGCTTCTCATCTTAGCTACTTTTAGCAATACAAAAACGCGATTTTGGATCATTAAAAGCTGCTAAGCTACGTGCTAAGCTAAGTGCTAAGCTAACAAACTGACGTCGGGGAAAAACCTCAGTTTTGTTGAAGCTCCAAAATTCAAAGTTGAAACTAGGAATAGGGCCGATCCAATCCAGTATCCGTATCGCCTCAGATACCAGCATAATTTACGTATCGGATTTTTCCGATCCAACCTGCAGATTTCTGATCCATGACGTGGCTCTGGCTCCCCAAGTAAAACGTCTCCACGTGATTCCCTGCCAGCTGCTCTGCACGTTGGTTTCAAACTATGGAATGGATTTCCTGAACAGAGGCGTGTCTCATGAAACCCAGAGTAATAAGATCCGCCTCACATTCAGGAAATCCATTTCATAGTTTGCAGCCAGCTACAACGTGCAGTAGCACTTTGGCTAACAGCTAACCAACTTTTCATGGAAACATGTCCGCTGTGTGGATGTATTTTACACTAGAAACACCGCAAAACAAGACAGCAATGTCTGCAGAGCCGTTGTACCGAGAGGAGGAAGCTCAGTCGCGACCTACAATACAACAAACTTAATCAAACATAGCACCACATTAAACCGCGGTAAAGTTAGTTTTACGTTGGACGTTTGAGCTCCGGGGCTTCAGCGGTGTGTTCTTCTCGTTCAGTCCAGAGAAGGCAGTCTGATTTCGGT
>NC_056520.1:7249686-7260467 GCF_014905685.2 Nematolebias whitei | reverse complement strand
GGGCAGACTGAGCGCGGCTGACCGAAATCAGACTGCCTTCTCCGGACTGAACGAGAATAACCGACCGCTGAAGCCCCGGAGCTCAAATGTTTACCGTGAAGTTGCTTAACTTCATCGTAATTAATGACCAACCGCTATCAATTGTAGAAAACGAAGGATTTCTCATCTCGATACTTGCAGCTAAGATATAGTTTACCCTCCAGGAGATATTTAAAAGTACAGCTGTAGACAATCATAAAAAAGCATATGATTTGATAATTACAAGGAATGCCATGAACTTAGCAGATGTTTGAAGCCATCTAATCACTTTAATATCCACTTTAAAGCCAGGAATAAAAACAAACATGTTTTGTGTTAGCAGGATTTAATTCTAACTTTGAAACGTATCCAACATTAATAAAACTTACCTCGTGTTGCCTTTTTTGACATGCATGCTTATATTTGTACAAATTGTACTTGAGAGGAGATTATTACGTCTTCATATAAAATCAATGACGATGATATCAGGACGGTATCGGTCGATATCCAGATTTAGGTATCGGGATCGGAAGTAAAAAAAAAAAAAAAAAAAAGTGGATCGGTGCATCTCTAGTTGAAACTAGTGCATTTGTATAAAAAGTTGTTTTTCTCTGCAAAAAGAAGCTGAGAACTTGTTCACTGATTTTTTTTATTAAAAGCTTTGTGTGAAAAATGCTAAAGAGCTCAAACCACTCCGAGCGTCCGCCATTTTGAGAACCGAAGAAAGAGCCCATGTCACGTCAAGAGGCCTCCCTCCCATTTTTCTTAAAGAGACACGCTGCTCGCTCCCTCACTATCCATCCTTCGGTTCAAACAGTCTTATACTGCCATCCGGTGGTCAAAAAAGGTACTACACACAAAACAAATTAAATTTTTTTCTTCTTAAATTTAACAATAATTACTAGTTATTGTCAAATTTCAAACAATATTATCGTTTATCGCAATAATTTCCGAGACAATTCGTTATCGTGACAGGCCTAGCTACAACGTGGCTTGACAAACCAGGACTGCTGAACAGCATCAGACCAGAATGGGACGCGAGTCCTTCTGAGACCGGTCTCCTCAGGTCCTGGACGTGTCGCTGGCCGTCAAAACCAAAAACTAAGTTTGATTTCTTCAAACAGTACAGCTTCTTAGTGTCAACGCTTGATGTTTACCACATCCCCAAATGAGATTTGCAAATCACAGCGCCCCAAATAAATAGCATGAGGGCAGAATTTAAGAGGACAGAGACCTGCTGGACCGGTGATGGGTGCAGCCGAGAGAGAAAGGGGGTGTAGGGGTGGGTAACACTTGGCTGCGAACCTCGTCGTTTCAAACCCATGCAAGAAAGAGTGAATACTCACAAACCTGGATGTTTTTAGAGAGAGGCGACGTTTAGCTCAAGTGTTAGCCACATGTGTGTGTGCGTGTTTGCAGGAAGGAGGGGGGGGGGGGGGGTTGAAGTGGGGGTGCAAGTTGCTCTATCTGGTCTCTCACCTGCTGCGGTGCACTGCTCAGGCCTCCCTGCCTGGAGGTGAGCTCGGCTGGGATTGGTAGACTCCACGCCTCCTCAATAAGAGGGAGCATTTTACTTTTACCCTGTAGGCTACTGAGCTGGGGGTTACTCAACTGAGCCTAAGGGAATGGAAAACGACGTGAAAAAACAAAAAGAAAAAAAAAAAAAATCAAGGACAAAGCTGCTTAAATTAAAAAGAACTGATGACCTCAAACAAGGAAATGATCAGCAATGGTAACTATGACGGTTATCGTCATTAAAACCGGAATGACATTTAGCGACAAATCCATTAAAGCAAGCCGCTCCGCTTGTCTTAATGCAATGATATTATGCTAACACACGAGGTGGAGGTGTGGCATTCCTTCATGCACATGTAAAGAGAAACGACAGGAATAGGGATGAAGCAACACGAGGCCGTTGGAACCCCTCGTCGTGTCAAAGCGTTCACACTGTTGTGGTCCTGTTCATCTTTATTATTCTGGGTCCTGTACGTTTTTCAGCGTCTTTCTCGTCCCGCAGTTTTCAGCTATTTCAGCAAATCGTGAATCAAAACGTTCAGCTCTTTCAGCTGTGACTTTTGGTATTGGTGCAACTTTAGCTTTTTGAAATATTTACCCTTTTCTGCCACTTTTTTCCCTCACAGAGAATGAACTGAGCTCATTTTACGTCCTTCAGATATTTAATGTGTTTACAACCTTTTACTGCTCCTTCCACATTTTGCTCTGCTTCAGCTCCTTTGTGTAAATTTTAAAAAAATTCAGCTACTTTCAGTGCTCCTTTCAGCTAACTTCAACATTTTTCTTTTTCTTCTAACTTCTTTCAGCTACCGTACTTTTCGCTGTATAGGTTGCATCTACGACCATAAGTCGCAGATTTTGCATAATTTACACGCCCTGCGTCTCATACGGCGAAGCGACGTATTTATGGATTTCTTTTCCCATATTTATAAACCAATTTTTGGCTGATATGACCGTTTTCATTCATTCTGATTGAAAATATTGAACATTTTTCAGACGTTAGATGTCACTCTAGTAGTATGGCATGCCGTTTTGTCATGTAATAGGTAAAAGTGAATATTAATGACACAATCAGCTTGCCATAGACTGCCATCTTAGTCCAGATCACATGGAGCAACCGTGAAGTCAGCTTCATTTCGCTGCTCCGCTCCGGCAAATGCAGCTGATTTGACCATTAAAGTGCATTTATTAAGGAACAGTTAGACCAAGGGTCTGCAACCTGCGGCTCTGGAGCCACGTGTGGCTCTTTAGTCCCTCTGCAGCGGCTCTTTCAAGCTTCGACCAAAACCAACATAAACTGAATTTTATTGGTTGTTGTACAAATAACAAAACAAACAAAACGGGACTCGTTCAAACCGTTTTCGTGTCATCTCTTTTGCAAACGTGAACTCTGGAGCGAGTACAAGGAGTAAAACATTAACGTGATGCTTTGTTTCTTTATATGAACAACTGTCTGCATAGTTTATAGTTTTTTTTATTTAAAAAAGGTAAAGACTGATTCCCCCCCCCCCCCCTTCTTTACAAGAATCTGGGCTTTTTCTTTAATAAATGCTAAAAATCTTTAGATATGTTTTGCTTTATAACGTCATCCCTTACTGGCTGCAAAAGCCCCTTCCAGCAAACCTTCAGGTGGCCCACGCCCACCAGTTGTAGCGGCTCCCGACACGTTTAACGCATGACGCATAACCGATGCGACTTGTAGGGCGGAGCGACGTGTACGGCGGAAAATACAGTATTTGTTTGCTCGACATTATAGTAAAGGTGCGTCTCACTTTAACTTTTCCTTAATAAATGCACTTTAATGGTCAAATCAGCTGCATTTCTCCTGGGCAACGCGGTGAAATGCAGCTGATTTGACGTTTGCTCCAGGAGTTCTGGAGCGAGACCAAGGTGGCTTTGTGCGGCAAGCCAAGTGTCTCATTAATCGTCACTTTTACCTATTAATGAGACATTTGGCTTGCCATATTACTCAAGTGCCCCCTAGTGGCTGAAAATGGTAGTGTTCAATATTTTCCATGTCAGAATGAATGAAATAGTCAGATCTCAGCCAAAAATTGGTTTATAAATATGGGGGGGGGAAAAATATTAGTCGCTTCTGTGCATAAGTCAGGACTTGCAAATTTATGCAAAAAGGTGCGACATATACCGAAAAAATACGGTAATTGGAGCTTTTTCTGCTATTTCAGTTGTTTTATGCTAATTCCACATTTTTTGTGCTCATTTCAGTTCTTTCCACTTCCTTCTGGTAGTTTAAGCTTCTTTCTGCCTTTAAAGTTCTTTTGTTGTTGTTGTTGCTAATTTTAGCCTTTTTTTTAAGGTAATTTCATAATTTATACGTTCATTTCTTCTTATTGAAACCAAATTCAGCAAATATGTGTTCTTTCTGCTTTCTTCTGCTAATTCAGGCTTGTTTTTCCATTTCAGCTACATTTCGGCTGCGTTGTGCTCCTTTCAGATTCTTTCTTTCTACAATATTTTGTGCTTCTTCTAACTTCTTTCAGCTAATTTCAGTTCGTTATGCTATTTCAGCTACTATTCAGCTGTTTTATGCTAATTTTAGATTTTTCAGCTAACTCCACATTTTTTGCATTCATTTCAACTTTTTTCAGCCTAATTCAGCAAAAATGTGCTCTCCTCTTCCTTCTGGTAATTTCAGCTTCCTTCTGATTTTTAGCTGCTATTCGGATGTTTTTGGCTAATTTCAGCTGTTTTCTGATTAAATCAAAATTTTTATGGTAATTTTTGCTACTTTCAACCCAATTACCGTCTTTAAGATAATTTCAGCTTATGCTCCTTTCAGCTTATTTTTGCTAGTTTAAGCTTTTTTTTTTATATTTCCGCTACTATTTACCGTATTTTCTGGACTACAAGTCACATTTTTTTTTATAGTTTGGCCAGTTCTGAGACTTATAGTCCTAAGTAACTTGTATACGTTTTTTTTTTTTTATCTATTCATGATGCAATTTTTGACTGATGAGGTAAATGTTCATTCATACACATGAACTAGAGTAAACATTAACATTTGCGGCCATGAGAGGGTCCTCTAGGCTTTTGACAACTATGTTGTTCCTCTACCGCTACAACCCCCCCCACCCACACACACACATTCACTTAGAGATAACTGAAAAAACTTAACACAAGCAAAATGCCTCCAAAGTGATGTGGAATGGAAACTTTCTTGTCGGACTCGTCTGCTTGTTATGTTCATTTCTCCTGTTCAGGATCCCAGGTCTGTTCTGTGTGTTACTGTTATTTCAGACTAAATGTCTGTTCTTGCACTTTGTGAAATGCACTTCTAAATAAATGCGACTTACACTTATAGTCCGGAAAATAAGGTAGTTGCTTTAATGCTAATTTTAACCTTTTCAGCCAATTCCACGTTTTTTGTGCTCATTTCATCTCTATCCGCTTCTTTCGGGTAGTTTAAGCTTCTTTCTGCCTTTTCAGCTACTTTTTGTTGTTGTTGCTAATTTAATCTTTTTGAGCTAACTTCCTAATTTTTGTGCTCATTTCTGCTAATTTAAACCTAATTCAGCACGTGTGTTCTTTCTGCTTTCTTCTGCTAACTTATTCTTCCATTTCAGCATGTTTTTAGCTCATTTCAGCTGTTTTTAGCTCATTTCAGCCGTTTTTCATCAATAAGTACTTGCACTGCATTTTCGCAGGACATGAAATTTCTCTAGTAATTTCATTTATGGAGTGAATAAATCGTTCCACCTGAAGAAACTCGACTAAACAACAAGTTCAACTGCTTCTGTCTGCAGATTATTTCAGTAATCTACAACCTGCTTTATTCAAGGCCTGCTGTTTGAATATTTATATATTTTCCGGGGTTATGTTGCACGAAGCAGAATATTCCCCGTTAGTAGTGAGCATGAGGTGCCGTACGAAAGGAACCCTCTGAATAGTAAAGGGTTTATAAAGGGATTCAATAGAAATGATTCCTTTTAGTTTTGAAGGGATATTAAACAGCATTTAGGTTTCGCTGGGACACACTAAACCAGCTGATGGAGCTCATTTATGACATTCAAACTCGTGTTTACGGTCTGCGACGCTCTCCACCCGTCCTCCACCCACGTCACCGCAGAGACATCCCGTTCCACCCACCTGCAGACATTTGATGCGGTGCGTCAGAGCGGCGGTGTTGGTGCAGCCCTTGCTGCGCGTGGCGTTGATGTAGCATTTGATGGCGTCGTGCGGCTGGTTGCAGGACTCGTACAGCGTGCCCAGGTCCATCCAGGCCGCCGCGTGGCTGTGGTCCAGCTGCACGGCGCAGATGTAGGCCTGCAGAGCGTCCATGGGCTGGTTCTGCTGCTGGTACAGCACCCTGACGGGAAGAGGGAGCGCCACGTTGTCGCAAAGATCGAGAAAAACGGAATTTGCTCGGACTGAAATAAACGCTCACCCTATAGAGCACCACGTGTCGGCGCTGGCCTCGGATTTGTCGATGGACTGTCGGTAGGAGATGAAGGCATCCTGGACCTTTCCAATACTGGCGTAGCACCTGAGGGAGACAAAACGTTCCAGACGTTAACGCCAAAAACGAAAGGTGCGCACGTCCAGTATGCAGCGCACGAGAAGGTTCCATCGCTAAACTGTGACGCCGAGTTGAATATGAACAGCTGAAAACAGCAGGATGAGCAGAAATAGGCAAAAAGAGGCTAAAAAAATCTGAAATAAGCTAAAAATAAAAAATAAAAGGGTAGATGAAATTTGCAAAGGATGAAAAGTTGAAATAATTAGAAGCACAAAAGGCTGAAATTAGAATAATGACCAGAAAAATAATTTGGTTTCAAATCAGTTTGGTTTGGTGGCTCCTCAGATTGAAAAAGTCCTTTGAAGGATGAAACATCTCAGCAAAAAAAATAAAATTAATAAAACTAAACATTGCTGGATTTATACCTGGATTATTCAGCATGAACTTTGGTGAATTAGAAAAAAAAGCTAAAATTAGCTGAAAAATACCTAAAAACATTAGCTAAAAGACTAAAAAAAAGTCATTTGGATGAATGATGAAACGTCTCAGCAAAATAAAATAAAAAGAACTGAACATTGCTGGATTTATACCTGGATTATTCAGCATGAACTTTGGTGAAGTAGAAAAAAAAAGCTAAAATTAGCTGAAAAATACCTAAAAACATTAGCTAAAAGACAAAAAAAAAAAAAAAAAAGTAATTTGGATGAATGATGAAATGTCTCAGCAAAAAAACAAAATAAAACTAAACATTGCTGGATTTATACCTGGATTATTCTGCATGAACTTGAGCAGTAAATGGCTGTAAAAAGCTGAAAGGTTTGAAGGACGTGAAGAGAGAGCGCCATTCATTTTCAATGAGAAAAACATGGCCGACAAAGCTAAACATTCCAAAAACTAAAAAGTGCACAAACACCAAACATCAGAGCCGGAAAACGTTTCGACACACGAATCATTGAAATGGCACAAAAATGGCGGAACGAGTTACGTTCAGAAGCAAAACGGATCTCGATAAGAACAATTTTAAACACACTCGCAGAACTATCGCTGCAAGACCGAGACGGCTGTAGGGAAGAGGCCCGCACCTGCCGAGGAAGTACCAGGACTGTCCGGAGTTGGGGTCAGCTTCCAGAGATTTCTGCAGACACTGAATGGCATAGCTGTCCCTGCTGGCTTTGTCCCCGAGCGGCTCCACCGTGTGATGCATCCAGCCTGGGAGCAGTTCGTCCACTCGTTAGCGTTTCTCCGGCTCTTAGGAGGAAAGTTGCTGAGGAAACTTTTAAAAGGCTTACCTAGTTGCTGCAGGGTGGTGGCCTTCACCGGCGCAGGGAGGTCCTCCGTCTGCAGGAGGCTCTCGTAAGCCTCCTTGGAAGCTCGGTATCTCTTCTGGGGGTGACATTAAAAAAATAAATAATTGACTCCCAAGACTTGTGGAAGATTTAGAGTTAGGCCCGTCACGATAACAAATGTTGCTGTTCGATTAATTGTCTCAGAAATTATTGCGATAAACGATAATATTGTTTGAAATTTGACAATAATTAGCAATTATTGTCAAATTTAAGAAGAAATGTTAAATTTGTTTTGTGTAGTACCTTTTTTGACCACCGGATGGCAGTATAAGACTAACTGAACCGAAGGATGGATAGTGAGGGAGCGAGCAACGTGTCTCTTAAGAAAAATGGGAGGCCCCTTGACGTGACATGGGCCGTCTCTCCTTCCTGTTTTTCAGTTCTCAAAATGGCGGCTGCTCAGTGTGGTTTGAGCTCTTTAGCATAGCATTTGTCACACAAAGCTTTTAATTAAAAAAAAAAAATCAGTAAACAAGTTCTCAGCTTCTTTTTGCAGAGAAAAACTACTTTTTACACAAAGGCACGGGTTTCAGCCGTGAATTTTGGAGCTTCGACAAAACAGTTTTTTTCCCCAAGGTCGGCCTGTTAGCCTAGCTCGTAGCTTAGCTTCTTTTAATGATCCGAAAACTCAATTTTGGACGGTTAAAACAGATTTTAAATAGAAAAGAGAAAGGGAGAGTTCAGTGAAGAACACGGGAGTTGAGCCTTTTGTCATCCAGTGTCTTCAGTAGAAAGAGAGAGACACGAAGAATTGATAAAGCCGTTAAATGAAAACGAGGCTGATAATTTTAATTTATCATGCGATTAATTGATTCATTATCGCGACAGGCCTAGTTATAAATAATAAAAACAATCTAAATTGGCTCTAAATTGGTTTAAATCATATTTATCTGATAGATTCCAATTTGTAAATGTAAATAATGAATCTTCATACACCAAAGTTAGTTATGGAGTTCCTCAAGGTTCAGTGCTTGGACCAATACTTTACCTTGTATATGCTTCCATTAGGTAAAGTTATTCAACAGCATGGGATACATTTTTCATTGTTATGTTGATGATACACAGTTATATTTGTCCATGAAACCCAATGAATCCAATCAGCTACTTAGACTACAAGCATGTCTTAAAGATATAAAGACTTATGTTGTGACTTGGCGCTATATAAATAAACTGAATTGAATAATAAAGTGCACGGCCCTTTCTGCTCATGCACCTATGCTGCAAAGAGGCGCTGCTCCACACATGAGAGGAAAGGCACCACCAGCATACAAAAGAGGGCGAGACAGACTTCACTGTTTCCGTGGCAACCCCGATCATCGGCTAATCTTATATCCCCCCCCCTCCTCCTGCTATGCCACCCACTCACTCATGCACCCTGATCTCGCCTCGATGCATCAAGTAAAAACAAAAGCTCTGTCCTCTAAATTGCTTAAATTGATTTTTTAAAATTCTTTCTGGAACTTTTGCCTCAATGACAAATGAAACAAAATAAAACAATCCTGCTCTGTACCCTTGAGTGCAAGGACAACAGAAGCGCACGTTCCCTCTGCTAAAACAAAACAAAATGGAAAAAAGACGTAAATGTCTTACCTGAATCTCATACAAATGAGCGATGTGGAACTGAACTGCAAAGAAAGAACAGAGATGAGTTGGGCAGGAAACATTTCAGAAAAACAATATGTTTTGCAGTTTTGATTCTCTTCGGAAACTCTTTGGAAAAGTAAAAAAACAACAACAACAACAAAAAAAAAACGAAGCTCGCTCGTCTACGTCAAGTTCAACAAACCCAAAGGTAGGCAAGGTGTGCGCCTGACGGCACCTTCCTTTGTCTGGAGCGCCGCAGTGTCTGATCTAAGCTGCCTGAGTGACTCTCAGCAGATGGAGGGAGAGAGGGAGTTATAAACGAGGGGGGAAAGAAAGGAGGGGTGGAAGATCGGGGCTGCCCTTGATATTTATGTGCAGAAACGAGGAGGCAAACGGCAACGGAGAGGCTGGGCGAAAATGGATATTGCCGTCGCCAAGGTAACAGGTAGTGAAGCGAGAGAGAGGAGCCGACGGTGGCGATGTAGAAATGCTGCGATACCAAACGATGAGGAAACACAAAGCAGGTAATTATTCTAATAAAGAAGCTGCTGGAGAGGAAAGAGCTTACTTTCAGCTTTGGACAAAGTGCAGGGGTTGGAGTCAATCAAAGCCAGCTGAAAATGCTGCAAGACAATAAAAAAATTAACAAGTTGATAAAATGGCTCCATTTCCCAGCTCCTCGTTAGAGCAAACGCTTCGGGTCGTACCTTTAGGCTCGACTCGTAATCTGTGTTCACTTTGAACATGAGACCCAGGCGAAGGTGGATCTCCTTGGCCCGGGAAAAGCCTGGGTCGATGTACAGCACCTCCTGGAACGCTTTGATCGCCCTGCGGGGAGAATTCAAAGGGAACCGGTACATGAATAGTAAAAAAAAAGAAAAGAAAGAAAGAAGGGAAACCCATTAGCATGCAAAGAAAGCTGCAGAACATCCTGTGAGGATGGAGGAGGACTCAAATCGTTCCGGTCGCACTGAAGGCATACCGTCAAGCAAACGTGTATCGCTAACCCTAAACATGTATCATCAACCGTGAGTGCGGGCTGTCAACCATCATCGATACATGAAAAGCAATAATACGGAAAACACCATTTGCTTGAAATGGGAACGTAAGCTGCAGAACACCCCGTTTGTTAGGACACAAACTGTTTCAGTCATGCTAAAGGTGTATGTATGGTCAAACGTGAGCGTGGACCATCAGTGTATACAGTCAACCAGGTACATTTGACCATGAACAGTCAACCGTGAGCATGAACTGTTAACGAATACAGTCAGCTGTACATGCACCATCAACCATTAATGTGTATCGTCAACCACGAGTGTGCACTGCTAACGTATACAGTCAACCACAAATGAGTATCACCAGCCGTGAGTGTACTGTTAATGTATTCAGTCAACTGTACATGTACTGTCAACCAAAATGTGTATCATCAATCACAATATACTGTTAACAGCAAGCATGTACCACCAACCCTAAACATGTATTGTCAACCGCAAGCATAGACCGTCAGTGTATACAGTCAACCATGGAAGTGTGCCGTCAACCGTGAGCATGTATCGTCAGCGTATACAGTCAACCATAGAAGTGTGCAGTTAACCGTGAGCATGTACCGTTAGTGTATACAGTCAACCATGGAAGTGTACAGTCAACCGTGAGCATGTACCGTCAGTGTATACAGTCAACCATAGAAGTGTGCAGTCAACCGTGAGCATGTACCGTTAGTGTATACAGTCAACCATAGAAGTGTGCCGTCAACCATGAGCATGTACCGTTAGTTTATACAGTCAACCATAGAATTGTACCGTCAACCGTGAGCATGTACCGTCAGCGTATACAGTTAACCA
>NC_056520.1:7240340-7249676 GCF_014905685.2 Nematolebias whitei | reverse complement strand
TACCGTCAACCGTGAGCATGTACCGTTAGTGTATACAGTCAATCATACAAGTGTACCGTCAACCGTGAGCATGTACCATTAGTGTATACAGTCAATCATAGAAGTGTACAGTCAACCGTGAGCACGTACCGTCAGCGTATACAGTCAACCATAGAATTGTACCGTCAACCATGAGCATGTACCGTTAGTGTATACAGTCAACCATAGAAGTGTGCCGTCAACCATAAAAGTGTAACACTAGCCCGGAGTGTTCTGTTAACATATTCAGTCAACTGCACGTGTACCGTCAACTGCGTGTGTACGCCATCAACAGCGAGCATGTACCGTCAATCATATGTTGAGAAAACAGAAGCAGATGTTCACGTTAAATCTGAAGAATGGATAAGGTTACCTGCTAGCAGAGAAAGTGCCACCAATGGAGCGTGCACAGCCTGTTCGAGTCCCTCTTGGCGTCACTTTGTTTCGGTTGCTTTAGTTTTTAGATTAAACAACAGTGTGGCTGTTTATTTTTTTTAACTACTGGTTTTCTTTGTGTCAGTTTGAACCGTTTTTAGTTTATCATAAATATCTGCAAATATCAATTCTAGACAAGATTATACCAATGTAAACCAGGTTCGAATGTTTTGATGAGCAAGCTCGCTTATTATTGGAATCACACTTTGACGTAACTGTGCTGTCAAACGTGAAAAAATAAATACTTTAAATAGAAAAAATGGTAAATGGACTGTACTTTTATAGCTCCTTTCTATCTTTTCAAGACACTCAAAGCTCTTTACAACAATCTGCCCTCATTTACCCATTCATACATCGATGGGACACACATCGGAGGCAATGAGGGGTTCAGTGTCTTGCCCAGGGACACTTCGGCATGCGACTGCTGGTGGAATCGAACCCCCAACTCTTGCATTGGAGGACAATCTTTCTAACTACAAAGCCACAGCTGCCCCATAAAGTCACTCACTGGAAGGGAGAAATTTGTCAGTAATCTCATTTTATTTATACTGTGCCGATGACTACAAGATATACTGTTAAATAATAATGATGTATTTTTAATACATTACCCTTGAATACAAGTTACATAAAAGGCAAAACCCACTATTTTCAGTGTCCTATTTTAGTCCTAAAAGCACATTTCAACTAGTGAACTTTGACATTATGAGGATTTATGTTTAAAAGTTCCGATTTGTAGATATTTTTGTTGCCACGTTTCAAACTAGACACACAAACAGAATCAAATGAAAAACTAATTATTTTCCATATTTATTAAATGTATTCGATTCAATCAAAATTGCTTAACCCACTCAAAAAAAAAAAAGTTCTTAGAGAAGACTTGATTTATACACTACAGTGAGGAAAACTGCACACTTGGGTGGGTGGGGGACATTTCAGTAGGCAGGACGCTCGGTTCTGTTGGCAAAGCGCCTTCCTTGTTTAACGCTAGCGCGCAACACAGACATGTCTGCATCTCTAACACACCCACCCCGAACAAAAATCCCCAACGAGAAGAGCGCCCAGCCAAGGCAAGTGACCTACGGGAAACACCGAGTTACCTTGAGAAGTTATGGGCCAGACAAGAGAAAG
This sequence comes from Nematolebias whitei, assembly GCF_014905685.2. NCBI lineage: Eukaryota > Metazoa > Chordata > Actinopteri > Cyprinodontiformes > Rivulidae > Nematolebias > Nematolebias whitei. Next base: position 7,248,095 of record NC_056520.1, on the reverse strand, counting down.
TTTACGAACATACAGAGACAATCCAGTTTCCCCTACCGTTATTCAAAAATGGCGCCCTGCCTACCAAAATCGTCCTTCACCCCACAACCCTCCCCCACTCATCAACAACTGCCGGCACAGACGTAGCGCTAAGCTAGGACATACAATGCAGACGCGCTAGCTAAAAAGCTACAGATGTAGCGCTCCGCTTCTCTAACGCATCCCCTTCCGGTTGACAACTGCTGGCACTAACGTAGCCTTAAGCTAGCGCACAACACAGACATGTCTGTGTCTCCAACAACATCAACAAAAATCCCCAATGAGAAGCGCACCATGCCAAGGCAAGTGACCTCGGGGAAACTGCACGGGCCAGACAAGTACGGAGACTAAACCCAGTGCTTTCCCTACAATTTTCCAAGGAGGGCGCCCCGCCTATCAAAACTGTTCTTTACCCACAACTCCCCCCTTCCCCTGCGATGGCAGTCACATGACACTAAGCTAGCGGCGCGCAATACAGATGTGCTAGCAAAACAGCTATAGAAATAGCTGTAGCTATGTCTCTCTCACGCATAGCCCCCCATCGACAAAAAACTGAGAAGACATGCGCGCCCTCAAGGCAATTGACCCAGTAGTACTATAGAGCTGCGATTTTTGGCCCAAGACGCCAGTCCAACCCGAAATTCAGGCCGGGTTCGTCTCGGGCTTTTTATACAGTTTTACGAATCATACAGAACAAAGCAAACTAAACGAGAATTCATAAAATTGTGTTAACTACTTGTAAAGGAGGCAGAAAGTTTATATGTTGAGGAAGAGAAATAAATAAAATAGAGTGCAGAAGTTATTAGACTGTGAAAAGAGAGAGTAGTGCTGGCGCATTGCGCAACAATTGCGCATGTGGCCCTGCCCGCCCTTTGCTCTTATCACACATCTGAGGATTTGCAAGTGACTCACAACGAGGGACATAATGGAGCTGGAAAGCATTAAACAAAAGCTAAAAACGGGAGGTCACTCTACAAAGCCAGCACAGTGAAACCTGTTGATGTGTCAGGTCAGGTGCACGCTCAGGTCCGACTGGCCGGTTGAAAAAAGGAAAAAAATAAAAAGGAAAAAAAAAAGTCCAGTTAAGCTTTAGATGGACAATGGGATCATCAGCCGCGTGCGTCCGCTGACCGGCCAGTTGAAAGAGGTATAAAAAATAAAAATAAAAGACTAGGCTATTCATTTTGTATGTTAAAATCCATTTGGTGACTTGTTAATAAGCAAGAAACCTTAATCATTTTCTTTGAAATAAGTCTTTAAAATATCATGTCAAACTGATTTGCTTACGAAACCAGTAAAAGCTTAATAAAAAAATATATCTATAAATTTTAAAGTTCAGGGCTTTAATTACAATTAATTACAGTAGTCGGGTTGGATTCGTAAAAAATGCATATGGGCCAGAATTTTTAGGCCTGAATTCAACTCTACTACTATACCATAATACGTCAGCCTCGAAGTGCATATAAAAATGTTGTATGTAGCAATATTTTTAAGTTTTCTTGAAGAAAATATTAATGAACAGAATACACCAAAGCAGACATTAAAGTGGCCACTGGGACAAGAAAATACTTTTAACAGAATGAAATTATGCCATTTTCTCCATGTTTTATTTAGGGATGACGTTATCGGCCGATATTAGCGTTAAAGTTCAATACCAGACATTCCATCAAAATAACTCACCGATATAAAAAGGTGCCATTTATGTACGTCAACACAGTGACAAGGATGCCTGCAGCGCCAGATGACGTCACGCACGCCTACCTGATGTCGCGGCGGAGAGGAACATTCAAAATGTCGGAGGTGTGTAAGTTTTTTTCGTTGGTGAGGATGTCGGATTCAGAAGCTAATAGCCGATAGCACGACTTGTTGGGGGAGTTTTACCACAGACATTTGGACGTCGTGTTAGCCCCGTTAGCATGATTAGTCTTACGGCACAACAGATAGACAAAAACTTTGAACTTAAAAAGGCACAGGAGTGCAGAGGATCCCACACTGCGGCTATAGGAACCTGGAACAAGCCTCCACAGGCTGTTACACAATTTTTGTAGTAAATAAGTCTAAATAAGAGGGTTATGTTCTGACAAAGGAAAGTATATAAAAATATTTGTATCTCGGCCAACAATCCAATATCAAGCATCCCTAGTTGTAATAGTCGTTCAGGATAATCAAGTATGTGACGCACTATAATACATGAACTCAACAATACAATGACTTGTACCAGTACAAACAAAGCTGGGACTCACCACTGAAAGGCATTATAGTGGAAGTAGACCATTCCGAGGCCATAGAGAAACGCAGCGTTCTAAATGGAAAGATGGGAAATTGTTTACAGGAAATCAAATCCTGACAGAAATATTCTGCCTGTTTGACAGTTTGCAATAAATAAATAAAACCCATACTACAGTAATGTCACTCAAATATATACCAACAAAATTAAATAATAATAATTAAAAGAAAGGTTGGTGATTATACAACCTTGCAGCTACTTCTTGATAAAGTCCAATTTAAATAAAGTAGAATAAATTATTTAAAACAACCAACTATGGCATCCTGTCTAACCACCAATGTCAGCGAAACAATAAAAGGGTTCAAAATGACTGACATGAAACCTGAAACTGCATCTTGTACCGATATCTAACCCACTGAAACCATACATGCGAGGAAGCTTAAGATCAGCGTGTGTGGCAGCGAAACATTACGAGTTATAGGAGTGCGCTCGCACACGTGTACGCCTTACCTTCCAGTAGTCGGACTGTAAACTGTAGTACCTCTGGTACGCTGATAACGCTGAAATTAAAAGATCATGAAATGCATGGTAAGCCGGAGTCATGAGCGCCCAGAGTTCATAGTCTGAAATTAAAACCTGCAAGCTCAAAGTAAGTGACAAAGCACGTCTGAACTAAAAACAAAACAAAAAAAAGGTTGTCACCTTTCGGATAGTCCTCCAAGAGGAGGTTGAAGTGACCGAGCTGGCAGAAGAGTTCAGGCTCCACTTTGCCCTCGGCCTTAAGGATGAGCGAGTCGTAGCAGCGAACAGCCTGCGGGGGAAACACAACACAAGTCAAACTCTCACTGTCTAAAGCAGGGAGGGGGGGGGCTACAAGCCAGTGCATGGGGGTCCGCAAAAAAAAAATATATATAAGCACGTAGATGCTTAACAACCTGTTAAAATACACCAAAATGCAGGAAATCACATCTACTTTATTCAAAATTTTCTGGGGGAGGACCCCTCCCGCCTACTATTTGCGTTCCGGCACCGACCAGTTTACAAATTAAGCCCTGTCACTTGGTCTGACTACTGCCGTTATGATGCGGTTCAGAAAAGAGTTTTCTGTAATAATTTAAAGTGACAACACATTTATTATTGGGGGAGTGGAGGCGCAGCGGTTAGAAGATGGGCCTGTGATCGGAAAGTCTCAGGTTCAACTCCCGGTACAGTGTTTTCCCCTAGTTAACTTGCCATGCTGGGGTGCTCATCTCATCCATGATTTTTGTTGACGGGGGCACAGCTTGTACAAACAGCTTTTGAGCGAGGACGGGGAGGGGGGCATTCACCATGAGGGAAGTGGCACCTTTAGCTTTTTAGCTAAAGCGCCTGTATTGCGCGCCGCTAGCTTAGCACTATGTCAGTGCCGGGGGGAGGGGGTGGCGGTCAGTTTGGTATGCGGGGTGCTCAGTTCTGTTGATGGGGTGGGGCACCCCGCTTGTATAACGGTAGAGGAAACACTGCGGTACCGTCAACATCAAACTCGCCCCACTCTGGCCCCCTGAGCAAGGCCCTTAACCCCCACCATCCGCTCCCTTAACAGGTCTCTCTTGAAAATGAGTTCTCGTGACTCAATGAGACCACCTGTATAAATAAAGGGTAAATTAAATTATGTGAACAGGTAAAGTTTTAAAGTGTTTTTTTTTTTTTTTTACACTGTTAATTTTCTCAAAACTGTAATTTATGGAAGCTGAAATTAAACATTTTGTTAAGGGTGTCTTAAATAAAAAATACTCCATGTTTAAAAGTATAAAAAAATTGTATCAACACTATTAAAGAACAGGTCTTTAGTATTTATGTTAAACAAATATTTCCATTGGGTTAAAGAGACAAATTGAAGAAAATGATGCGGGTCAATGAAACTTGTTCCTCCCCTGTAAAGGGTTCCCTGAGCACAAAAAGTTTGAACCCCGAGAGTTTGGTTTCTCTCAGTAGGATGCAAATGACAAGATCCATAGATTTAGAAGCTACGTTAACCTCCGACGCACGTCAAGTCTTGATATTTTCCATCTAGGTTCTTGGACGACCATTCATAAAAGAAAGCGTTCCTCGAACTCTGCGCCATTGAAGCATTTTAAAACCAACTTTGTTTCTGTTGCAATCAGTGTCTTAGGTTTAACAATGTTTGTTAGGCCTGTCGTGATAAACAATAAATCGATTAATCGCATGATAAATTAAAATTATCAACCTCATTTTTATCGGCTTTACCGTTTCTTCGTGTCTCTCTTTCTACTGAAGACACTGGACGACAAAAGGCTCAAATCCGGTGCTCTTCACTGACCCCTCCCCTTCTCTTTAAAATGCGTCCAAAATCAGGTTTTTGGATCATTAAAAGCAGCTAAGCTGAGAAGCTAAGCTACGAGCTAAGCTAACAGGCCGACCTCGGGGAAAAACCTCCGTCTTGTCGAAGCTCCAAAATTCACGGTTGAAACCCGTGCCTTCGTGTAAAATGTTTTTCTCTGCAAAAAAGAATCTGAGAACTTGTTTACCGATTTTTTTTATTAAAAGCTTTGTGTGACAAATGCTATGCTAAAGAGCTCAAACCACACCGAGCGCCCGCCATTTTGAGAACTGGAGAGACAACCCATGTCACGTCAAGGGGCCTCCCTCCCATTTTTCTTAAAGAGACACGCTGCTCGCTCCCTCACTATCCATCCTTCGAATCAAAACAGTCTTATAGTGCCATCCAGTGGTCAAAAAAGAAACTACACTCAAAACAAATTAACCAACATTTCTTCTTAAATTTGACAATAATTACTAATTATTGTCAGATTTCAAACAATATCATTTATCGCAATAATTTCGGAGACAATCGCCCAGCTAAATTTGTTATCGTGACAGGCCTATTTATCCATTTTCCTTGACTCATCTTTTTATATCATTTTATCCTGCTCAGTGTTTCTCCTTTATTACTTGCCTTGGCAGAGCGCTTCCATTATTTTTGTCGACGGGGGGAGGTGGAGACAGAGACACGTGTGTGTTGCGCGCCGTTTATACCGACAGACGGCTTACGAGCGGGGGGTGGAGACGACTCACCGCGAGGGAAATGGAGCGCTACCTAGCTTTTTAGCTAGCGCATATGTATTGCGCCACTAGCTTTGCGCTACGTCAGTGCCGGCAGTTGTTGACATGGGACGGGTGGTGTCGTTAGGCAGGGCGCTCGGTTCTGTTGACAGGGCACGGCACCCTGCTTGTACAAAGGTAGGGGAAACACCACTGGTGTTCTGATTTTGTTCTTAAGATGAGTGAGTTGTATTTATCTTCAAGTATTGTGCACAGGTCTTGTTTTTTGGAAAAGAAGCTGACTTACGTCACCGATATCAAATCTACCTACGGGTATGAATAAAGTTGACTGATCAGATAGTGGGGTTGAGCTGATGGACCTTTGTCACCCTTTACAGTTCAAATGGAGATTTTCATTGGATGACTTATTGTACACCTCGCCTCCTTCGTCTGTTGCACAATTGGGGAAAACTCAAAAGAATTAATGACTGTAACTACATTTTCACATCACTGACATCTAGTAGTTACTGTTGGTGATACAGCGACCCAGTTCTGTCAGCAGTGTTGAACCCACTCTTCTTTGTACACAAAGCCACAGAGCAGAGGTACATCCCCAGTTCCAGCGAGGTTCATCGCAAACTGACAAGCCGAAACGGAGTAGGGTCATAAAACACATTAAAGCAAAGTAAGTAACCGGCTACAGCTATCTGACAACATCACACACGCAGCGTTTGTGAATCCGACCAAATTATCAAGTTGTTGTCATTAAAATGTCCCAACTGTGGCAACAAATGTGAAATTTCATCTATTTTATATGTATGCAAGTTGTAGATGCTTTGCCTCATGCTGTTTGCCCTTGTAAAGTTAATGCTGCAAGCAAAGCTCGATTTTCACAGCTTTTTTTCCCACTACACCACAAACAGTATACATTATATATTATTAGTAAATAATTATATTATTAATGGCTTTGAAACGTTTGATTTGTGTTCAAATTTCCAGTGATAAACACACTAACCCATGAGCTTTTTCTATGACACTTTCAACATTGAAGTTAGCATCAATGCTAATTGTTGTCGTTTTATATACTCTCCACCTTTTACTGGGACATACATCGGACTATATTTATGTACAATAACGCACAGTCATTAAAATGTCAAGATAAAAAGAATATGATAAATTTTCTATACGACAACGCAGACTTCAAAACGTAATCTTGAGGTGCCTTAAGAGTCCCCCTACCAGTTTACAGTTGGTTTGTTTACAACAGCAGCTTTTAGCTCGTCTTAACCTACTAACATTGCATTTTACATATAAAGTTTACAGCTGCTTGTTGGCAACGAGACAAAACGTCGACAATAACTTTTAAGTGACGAACGCTCACACTGAGTAAGTTCCAACCAAACAAGAACACCGATTAAGACGAAGTAGGTTAATTGCATTATTTAACTAAATGTAAAGTGTTGATTAAGTATGGTGCACAAGTTAGGTTCAGTTAATAAAAGGCAAATCTGAGCTTCTTTTTTATTAGTTTTTTTTTTTGCCTCGCGTAGAAAAGAAATAGCTTATTTTGGCTTGTTGCCCCACGTCTGTTGCCTCATTTCAAAATCTGTTCACCACCTTCTACCCGTCTCCTCCTACAGTACACACAGGTGACAAACCAGTAAAGGTAATAAAGTTCATATTGGTTTCAATGCCAGAGACTACTGAGATGAATAAGGTAAAGTTAAATGACAGCAGGAGATAAATGTTCATCGTTATGCTGATGACGCTCAGTTATATTTATCCAATATGGCCTCCTGGTTTCATCTAAAGAACCTCTGTGTCATTTTAGATCAGGATGTCACTCAACCCCCCACATTAATAATGTTACCAAGATTAGACGCATCCAGTCCCAAAATGAAGCAGAAAAACTGGCCCATGCATTTATCACATCTAGACCGAGATCTTGTTGTTCCATATTTTTTTGATTAAGCACATTGCTCTCAGAGTGCAGGTTTACTTGTGGTTCCTAGAGTTTCCAAAAGCAGAACGGGAGGCAGAGCTTTCAGTTATCAGGCTCCTCTCTTGTGGAACCAACGACCATTTTCTGTATGTGTTCTGTCTACTTTAAGACTAGAATTAAATTTGTCCTTTTTTTTTTTTTAAATAAATCCTATTCTTGGGGTCAGCTTTGGTTTCCTCCTGAGCTATTCCTTAGTTCTGCTGCTATAGGCTTAGACTGCTGGAGAGCAAACTGACCACTTCTCTTCTCTCTGCTCTTTATGTTTGCATTTACAACTATTTCTATAATTTACTTTGTTTTTTCTTCTTTCTTAGTCTTCCTTCTCATAAAAAAAACTATGCCAGGGCCATAGAAAGTTACACAGGGGCTATAGAAAACTACACCCGGACAATGGAAAACTACACCCAGACCATAGCAAATTACACCCGGACCATGGAAAACTACACCCGGACCATAGCAAGTTACA
>NC_056520.1:7237609-7240330 GCF_014905685.2 Nematolebias whitei | reverse complement strand
CATAGCAAGTTACACCCGGACCATGGAAAACTACACCCGGACCATAGAACACTACACCTGGACCATAGAAAACTACACCCGGACCATAGAAAACTACACCCGGACCATAGCAAATTACACCCGGACCATAAAAAAACTACACCTGGACCATAGAAACTTACACCTGGACCATAAAAAAAAACTACACCCGGACCATTAAAAAAAACTACACCTGGACCATAGAAAATTACACCTAGACCATAAAAAAAACTCCACCTGGACCATAAAAAAACTCCACCTGGACCATAAAAAAACTCCACCTGAACCATAAAAAAACTCCACCTGGACCATAAAAAAACTACACCTGGACCATAGAAAACTACACCTGGACCATAAAAAACTACACCTGGACCATAGAAAATTACACCTGGACCATAGAAAAAATTACACCTGGACCATAGAAAACTACACCTGGACCATAGAAAACTATACCAGGGCCATAGAAAACTACACCTGGACCATAGAAAATTACACCTGGACCATAAAAAAATTACACCTGGACCATAGAAAACTAGACCTGGACCATAGAAAACTATACCAGGGCCATAAAAAAACTATACCAGGGACATAGAAAATTACACCCGGACCATAAAAAACTACACCTGGACCATAGAAAATTACACCTGGACCATAAAAAAATTACACCTGGACCATAGAAAACTACACCTGGACCATAGAAAACTACACCTGGACCATAGAAAATTACACATGGACCATAGAAAATTACACCTGGACCATAGAAAACTACACCTGGGCCATAGAAAACTATACCAGGGCCATAGAAAATTACACCTGAACCATAGAAAATTACACCTGGACCATAGAAAACTACACCTGGGCCATAGAAAACTATACCAGGGCCATAGAAAATTACACCTGAACCATAGAAAATTACACCTGGACCATAGAAAAACTACACCTGGACCATAGAAAACTACACCTGGACCATAGAAAACTACACCTGGACCATAGAAAACTACACCTGGACCATAGAAAATTACACCTGAACCATAGAAAATTACACCTGGACCATAGAAAATTACACTTGGACTATAGAAAATTACACCTGGACCATAGAAAAACTACACCTGGACCATAGAAAAACTACACCTGGACCATAGAAAACTACACCTGGACCATAGAAAACTACACCTGAACCATAGAAAATTACACCTGGACCATAGAAAATTACACTTGGACTATAGAAAATTACACCTGGACCATAAAAAAATCTACATCTGGACCATAGAAAATTACACCTGAACCATAGAAAATTACACTTGGACTATAGAAAATTACACCTGGACCATAAAAAAAAAACTACACCTGAACCATAGAAAATTACACCCGGACTATAGAAAATTACACCCGGACCATAGAAAATTACACCTGGACCATAAAAAAAACTACACCTGAACCATAGAAAATTACACCCGGACCATAGAAAATTACACCTGGACCCGCGATCGTGTGTTTAACTACATCTCTTTCCTGTCCTCTCCAACTCCTGCCAATCAAGGAAGATGGCTGCCCACCCCGAGTCCCGTTCTCCGGGACGTTCTTCCTGTTAAAAAGGAGTTTTCCTTCCCACTGTCGCCTGCTGCTCATGATGGGAGATCCTGAGCAGCACTGAATTGAATCCTGAGAACTGAATTAAATTTTAAAGAAAAGAGCAGGTGAATGAGTAAAGTACCATTTTAGGGAAGGAGAATGTATTCAGTCTCCCAGCACCAAAACATCACGAAAGAACAACAAACATAACTCCTTATCTTATCACCGGCTTTCATTTTCAACAACATATTTAATGCATGCATTGTTATTGTTACAGATAAATGTTTAGCTTTGATTGTCTGCTCGTTCAACATCTTTAAAATGTTACACAACTGTAGAGTGGCAGTGCGAGTACACAACATACACCTTTAACCTTTCTACAGTTACTAATGCGCATGCGTAAAATTAGGCATCCTAAATATATTCATAGCTATTTCCGGTATCGGGGTTGGCGTTCAGTCTATTGATCCTGTACACCTGTTTTTCAATGACTTTTTATACTAATGTATCGAATAACTAGTTTTACTGATACTTTATGTTGTGATAGCAAAAACGTGCAATGTTGCCGGGTGTCTGAATGACTGCAAAGCAGAAACATGCTCAAATGCCATACCGTGCACGTTTTAGAGGTTTCCCTGCTTCAACTTGATTTGAATCAATCAATCAAAAAGGCTTCTGCAGAACAGAAAGTAATTCAACTATTGAATCAAATATGTTGGAAACAAATGAAACAGGCAGGACGGTGGCCCTCGAGGACCAGTGCTTTAAATAATGTATTTTAAAGCACCAGAAATAGAAATTAACATATCATGGCCGTAATACGTCGTAATATACTGACCTTGACTATGTGTATTAGTAACTGTAAAAAGGTAATTCTGTGCATAACTTTCCCAAAATTAACAAACAGATGATCTACACCAGTGGTGTCCAATCCTGATCCTCAAGGGCCACAACCCAGTATGTTAGCTTGTTTCCCTGCTCCAGCTCATGAGTCAATGGTTGAATTAACCCTTTATTTTCAGCAAAAACCTGTAAATCACCTATTGATTCAAATCAGGTGTGTTGGAGTAGAGACATAAAAAATATGCAGGACAGTGGCCCTCAAAAATCACGATGGGACACCCTGATATA
>NC_056520.1:7203782-7237599 GCF_014905685.2 Nematolebias whitei | reverse complement strand
GACCAGGATCGGACACCCATGATCTAATACATGCAGGACAGTGGTCCTCAAGGACCAGGATCAGACACCCTCGATCTATAACATGTAGGACAGTGGCCCTCGAGGACCAGGATCGGACGCCCTGATCTAATATGTGCAGGATAGTGGCCCATGAAGAACGGTTGTTTAAACAAAATTTATTCCAATGAACCAGACGTAGAACTGAATCTATCTAGAACACAATCTATCACAAAACACCGACTTTGAGTAGGGACATTAGTAAAAGGTCAACAGGAAGGTCTGTGCAGAAGTTGTCCAAAGTAAACAAAGAGAAGATCAGTACCGAACACAGTACAGATCCAGGATCATTTAATCCTGAACTACTAGCTCGCATAGGTTGTAAAAGGGTGGGACGAAGAACTGAACGTGCAAGAAACCTATTCAAATGTTTTTATCTCCTGTGGTATGGGAGATCATGTCCCCGTCCTGGTTTTTACAAAGGACTGAATTATTTGTGTGTGTGTGTGTGTGTGTGTGTGTGTGTGGGGGGGGGTGTCTGTCAAACCTCCCGAGTTCCCAAACACTGCTCCAGGGCAGGTACAGGACACACTTCCTTGTAGGTAAATCCACAGTGGGGTGGGGGTGGAGGGGGGCACGAGACCAAGTGTCAACAGCACCTTCCCCTCTCTGTCATTGCGTTTCATGCACATCCGCAAAAGCGTGCGCGTTGTCCAGCACACACGTTTGGCTGTGACTGTAAACAAAGGACTCCAGACACCACCTTAAAAAAAAAAAGAAGCCTCGCAAACAGCCTGGAGTGACACCAAAACTGGCCAGGATAGAGGCGCTGCTCCACCACGTCCCCCCCACCCCCACCCCGGCCATCTTGGACAGCCAGACATTAACGTTACCAAACTGGCTCCACACCAACACATGAGCTCTCAAGTGAGGCTAAAGTGCACAAAATAACCCCCCCATTTGTAGAAAGACACAACTGCGTTATAGTAGGTGGAAGCAACGCAAACTGACCTGGCCAAACAACGTCACCCCCCCCCCCCCCCCCCCCCCCCCCCCCCCCCCAATTACGATCATCCATAAACCTGCTCAGCCTTAAGTAGGGAAGGTTTTACAAATATGCCATCCAGCAACAACTAAACTTTTCTCATTAAGGTCTGCAGGACAGGAAAACCATGACGACATTGTTGTTTGGGGGGGGGGGGGCACGTTTTGCAAGGCTGGTAGCAGTGCAGGCAACCAGGGAAGGGCGGCTGCCTCATATGTACACACGATAAGGATCAGGGTGAATGAGGAAAGCGGTGTTTTGTTAAAAAAATTTTAAAAAAGAGGGGGGGGACTCCGCAGGTGCAGCCAGGGTCCAGGCTGCTAACTGCGGCTAACGCTGGCCTTGGTGTCCCCGAGGCGAGGGGGCTGCTCGGCTTTGCCCTCCCCCCCACTCCACCGCTCACTTCCAGGGTGAATTTACCGATCGTTTTTGCGAGTCTTAACGTGGAAAGCGACGTGAAATAAACAGAGAACAGCTACCTTCACCAGCAGGGCCTTCGTTCTGGCGCCATCTTCATGAAGCTTCTGAAATCCAAACAGTGAGCTGCAACACAACACAGGCGGCTCTCTGTTATTTTTAGTTGTCATTTCAACTTGCGACAGACGGGACAGAATAAAACGGGCTCGTTTGTGGGAAAGCGTGCGTGTGTGCGCGCGGAGCAGCGGCGCCGACCTGTCGATCCCGGCCACGGTGTCCCTCTCCGGGGCTGTCAGTGTCGGAAAGTCCTCCTCCGTTTCGCTCGCTTTTCCCGCCGCCATTTTCTTTCCCTCATCACCACCGCCAGAAGAAGCCGAGCCGAGACTCCGAGCGGCGGCGCAGGCGGCGGCGGCGACGGACACGCCGCACGACTGCATGGAGAACTCCCCCCCCACCCCCGCTCCGCCGGAATCACACGAAGGCGAGCGAGGCGAACAAAACGATGAAAAACTTTTTCCCGGGGTGATGAGATGCGATTCGACGGAGTAAATCCGTTCTGTTGTGGGGGACTCGCGAGCGCTCTCCGGGTACCTCCTGAAACGTCACATTTTTCATCGCAAAGTCGAATGCGCGTAACCGAGCGGCGCGTGCAGAAATTTAGGTGTATGGCGATAGAAAAAAAAAAAATCGCGTTTCGCACGCGAAGATAAAAGTTATTATAATAGGCTCTGTGCACATGCGTCCTGAATCACTTCCGCTTTGACCGGATGTCGGCATTCCAGTTTCCGGTTTAATTCCTGTATCCTGTCTTCCCAGAGATAAACAACTAAAATGAGTGTTGCTGCGTCAAATAAACAAAAATATAACGTGCGTGGCAGCTTTAGATTTCAGCCGACGGTGTTTGGGTCTAAGGAGCACTGTTGTGTGCCGCTTTGCTCGTCTTCAGGTCGCTATAATAGCCGTTTGAGCTTTCACCGTTTCCCTAAGGAGACAAGCCTTCGTTTGTGCTGGCTGCAAAAAATCAGAAGAGAGGGATTTACGGTAACTCCTCACACCAAGGTATGTAGCCGACATTTCCTGGAGAATGAAGTAATTACTACAGAAAAGGGAAGACGAATTTTAGCAGCTGGGTCGGTTCCATCATTATTTGAGTGGAACAAATACAGCAGGAAGACACGAGCAGGTGTTTGGGAGCGCCGTTGTCGACCATCTAATCCAGAACCTGATTCGGCGGATCCAATTGAGGACAATGAACCACCCGTCATGGTACCTATGGTCGTGGACCATGACTACGGCGCCAGCAGAACCGTGTGTGTTGACCGGGAGCAATATCACAGCATGCTGAGAGAAATTGAGCAACTGAAAGAGCAGCTCCGATCCTGTAGTCTTCAAAAGCCGTTTGGACTGGAACGTTTTTCTACGTCACCAGAAGACATCAGATTTTACACCAGGTCAGAGTTGTAAACTCTAAATATTACGTTATGCCTCTGAAAAAAATTAATACGCTTTGAGTCATTGTATATTTTGTCACATTACAACCAAAAACAATTTCATTGTAATTTTCTTTGAGAGACCAACACAAGTACACACTTACTAGTGGAAATGAAATTATACATAATGTAACACATTATTATTATTATTATTATTATTAGTAGTAGTAGTAGTAGTAGTAGTAGTAGTAGTAGTAGTAGTACTAGTAGTACTGTATTTACAAATGATACTGAAAAGTGTGGTGTGTAAGAGTAATCGGCTCCCTTTTCTGTAACCAATATTCCTTCAGAAATAGCTTTAATGATTACAAATGGCTATGGAGTCCACCCGTGTGTAAACTAATGTCAAATACAAATACAGCAGCTAGTGACAGCCTCAGGTCGGTGAAAATAGTTGGTTTCTGTGATTAGATGACACACAGGCTGACTATTATGCCATTAGCAATCATCAGGAAACTTATGAAGACTAGAAGTTACTCTCTGATTTAAGGGGGCTGAACATTTGTGCTCAAAATAGTTTTCAATTTATAAAAAAATTACAAACCTTCAAATCATGTATAATTTTCTTTCCACTTTACAACATAAAATTTCAAAGAAAGATATTTATGTTCTTAGTTGTACCGTGTCAAAATTTGAAAACTGTTTTCACAGTTATAAATGTGGAGAGTGACAGTTTATATATATATATATATATATATATATTTTTTTTTTTAATGTGTTTTAGGTTCCCCTCATATGAGCATCTGAAGGCGTTTTGGAACTTGATCGAGGCAGCAACAGCCAAAATGGTCAGGGTCACCAGAGCAAAGAAAACCGACGTCATGAGTACAACAACTGAAACCCCTTTTACCAGACCAACTGTAAGTTACACACACACACACACACACACACAATGAGAATGCTGGTTTTGAACTAACATTTAAATAATTTTCTGTCCAGAAACTGCTGCCAATAGATGAGCTTTTTCTTTTCCTCTCCTACCTGTCTACTGGATGTACCCAGAGGGAACTGGGCCATCGATTTAACATCCACAGAGCAACAGTCAGCCGCATTATTGTGACATGGGCCAACTTCCTGTACTGCTTATTGGGCTCAATTTGTGTGTGGATGTCTCCTGCAGCTGTGAGTTCCAGTCTTCCACAGGATTTTGATGGCCGCTACAGTGACACACAAGTTATCCTGGACTGTACAGAACTACGGTGTCAAACACCTTCATCCCTGCTCCTCCAGAGTGAAGTCTTCTCCACCTACAAATCCCACTGTACCTTTAAGGCCATGGTGGGCATGTCTCCTCACGGAGCCCTGACATTTGTGTCAGCACTGTTTGAGGGTTCCATGAGTGACAAGGAAGTGTTCCGTCAATCAGGGATTACATCACTCTTGACACTGGACATGGCCATCATGGTGGACAAGGGATTCTTGGTGGATGATCTCGTACCTGGGACTGTTCATCGTCCTGCCTTCCTCTCCAAGAGGGCCCAAATGTCAGAGGTCGACGTTTTGAAGACCCAGTCCATTGCCCGTTTGAGGGTGCATGTTGAGAGGTTAATAAGAAGAGTTAAAGAAAATAAACTCTTTGATTCCACTATCCCTCTCTCCATTGCAGGAAGCATAAACCAAATTTTTACAGTTGCCTGTCTCCTGTCAAATTACCAAAATGGACCTTTGGTCAGGAAATGGAGATATGAAGTTTGACAGAAAAGCTGATGGCACAGTCTTGAAGAAACAGAAAATGCTGTCATTTACTTACATTGACATTGTCTTACATTTGTAAATAGATATTCATGATGGAAATATTTTGAAACAAATTTGTACATTTGATTTGATCAAACTCCTAATTTAGACATTTCTGCAGGTAAACATAGAAAAAATATCTGTCTACTTTGTGTTTGATTGAATCCATCACATTAGTGTCTGCATAAATTCTTTGAATAAGAATATCTTCCTCAGCTGAGACAACAAAATCACACCAGTTCATCCCAGTTATTAGCATCTGCCCCTGAACCTGCCAATAGTAAGCATGAGTTGTTTTTAGTTTATTCACCATGTCCCAGGTGACCTCCATACTTTTAAGGTGTAGCTGTTGTGGTTCAGAACAAACAAACATGCTTTTTGATGGCTGTAGGTGGTAGTTCTTAAGAGGCAGAGATGGGCGGGGTGGTGCAGCATGGAAGGACATGTCTCTCTTTGCTGTTGCTGGCTGTTGGTAGGACAGAGGACTTCCAGCCTGAACTTTGCCAAGGGCAGAGTCAACAAGGGGAAATTCATGGCTGATTCCCATGCTGCAGATCATTGGTGCATCAGCTGCTGCAAAATCTTCATACACCTCGGAAACCTGGGAAAGTGAAAACAATTATTTCAATAAAATGTAAAATACATGTATATCAACTAATTTTAAGCCCTCAAAAATTCTACACTTTACAAAGAGACAGCACTTGAAAATAAAATTATTCAATACACCGGTAAGTCTACAACTCTTTGTTAGTACATTGTAGCCTACTGTTAATTTCATTTTTATTTATCAGTAATTTAAATACAACTACTTACTCTAAGGACAGAAAGGTCCGGCAAATCCCCACTAAGGCCTTTGTAGAGTGTGCTCCTGTGTATATAAATAAGAAAAGAACATGAGTCAAAAATAGAATACCCACCTGCATTTCGTTCAGATATGAAACATAAAATAATAGTGTTTTTCAAGCCTGGTCCTCAAGGCACACTGTCCTGCATGTTTGAGATTTGTCCCTGCTTAAACACAGCTCATTTCAGTTGGTAACTGATTAACAACTGTATCAGCTGTGTTAATGCAGGGAAATCTATAAAGCATGCAGAGCAGTGTGCCTTGAGGACCAGGGTTGAGAAACACTGTTGTAATACATCAGAATTTTTATTGATTTTTTTTTTACCTTACACCCTCTGTTGTTGCTCCACTCTTCGGTTTAGCAGACAGCACAGTCATCTTGTCCACGGGGCCAGGTTTTATACCCTATTCAGTTATCCATGACACAGTTACAAGTTATACGGCAAGAAAATGTAATAAATTGAGTCTATTATTGAAGAGAAAACTTACTAAAGTTCTGGGCTTGTGCCACTGCTGTTCTCCTTCTGGACAGCTTAGTACAGGGGGGACCACTGACAGTTTCAGCTCAGAATAATGTGCTGACTGGAACAGCAAAGCCACACAGTGGTTGCATAATGCTGCACCAGCAACACACGTACAGCTGTGGTGAATCAGCTCCACAGGACACGAGTCTTTCAGGACCACCTGCATAAGAATGTCATAGTAAGAACTTATTATCTTAGCTTGGTCACTCATCAGCCATTCTTTCATGATGCAATCTTGCTTCCCAAATATTTTTTTATAACTAATGTCATAGAACCATAGTATCATGTTATGTGATTATATATTTAGTTTGGAGTATGTTCTATGAAGGTCAAGAGTAGTGTAATACAATTATCACAAGATTACATCTTAAATGAATGGATGAGATAAAGATAACTTGATTTCAAAACACTTTTAACCCAGAGGAGACCCGCTAGGTAAAAATACCTGGATAATGTTACAGAGACTGTGAGTGTATTCTTTAGATTTAAGTAAAACTAATATGCATGAATTACCAAATTAACACTGGGTTAAAAGTAACACATAACAACCATAAAAGAAGAACAATGCATGCAGCAAATAACCAAATGGGGACAAGCAAGGCCAAACTCACGTGTTAATATTCATCAAATAGCCAATTCCATTTTATTTTTATTTAAGAATTAATTACCACCTTAGCTAAATCCCCATTAACATTAGGAACGTCGGGTTACTGAACCAACAATCTTAAAACTGTCATCTGAACAATCCTATCTTCACCCTACACTTAAACTGTGAGGTTTTTCATTTTTCTTCATGGACCTGTGACACAGAGCCCTGACAACGACTTCACCTGTGTCCTGATTTTTGCTAGAAACTGAGAAGAGCAGAATGTTAGTAGAATGATCACAAAATATGAGCCTTTTGTTTAAGTGTGGAAAACCTGTTTCTATAACGTGAGTATACACAAAAATGGTCGTGTTGCTAATAGCCTAACGTTAGCTGCAAACAGTTAGCAACATCACAACGATCAAACTAACGTTACTTACCCTCGTAGTTGTGCAGGTAACTTGAGATATACAATTTAAATCCCTTGTTACGTTTGCTTGTCGGAGCAGGGGACCAGGCATCAACAATACGATGAACATCGCTGATATTTATCTTGGGCAGCTCTTGTAAACATCTAGAAAACGCCATTTTCACCGAGACCGGGGATTAGACCGGAAACTGGAATGCCGACATCCGGTCAAAGGGGAAGTGATTCAGGACGCATGTGCACAGAGCCTATTGTGAAAGCCGAGCGAACCCACGCGCCGCTGTGGCCACGCCCTCTCCTCCCCTTTTCGACCAATCACGGCGCTCGGTTCCCACCACGTGACTTTCCTGCTTTATTTTCCTTTCATCTGAAATATTCAACTTCTCCCGTCAAAACCACGCATTTGTTTCCCTCCATACCACTAATACTTTAAATGCTGCACATGGCGTTAAAAATCCTCACGTGGCATTACAAGAGCGTTAAATGATAATTTATGCAAAATAAACATGACGCTCCTGTATCAGTTAGCGCTTATTTACGTGACAGATACGAATAATTTTACGTTTTTTTTTTTTTTTTAAGATTTCTTGCTTAAACGATGGTTAAACATAGGTAAGCCCCAACTGTTTGGCAAAACTGGTAATCGATCGGAATGATTGCATTTTTTTTTTAACAGACGTGGCAAAACGTCACGGAGTGGGCGTGGCTTATAATGTCAACATCCTGATGACGTAACTGGTTTCTCCAAAATGGCGACGGCGGAGCAGAGAGAAGGTTAGTGATTGTGTTCAAACCGTCGTCGTTTTTCTTTAAACGTTGACGGAAAATAAGTTAAAACAGCAGCTTCCGGTGGATATTTGAAGTTAACCTTCATTGGATTAATAGATCCAAGTCGAAGCTATTAATATTAATATTATTACTCGCAAAATTTACAAAAATAAGAGCTTTTAATTGTCTGCACAAATGCTCCATTAATAACATTTTATTACCTGCCATCTGAAATTTAAATAGCACAAACTTGTTGTTTATTTTAAATAACACAAATGATAGTTTGCAACAATTTGAATTGAATAAAAAATATATTATTTTGACACATTCATTCCCATTTTTACCTGTAGGGAAGAAAATGTATATATTTTTTTAATGAAAAACAGATAAAATACGTTAACTATATTATATATATATATAAAAAAAAAAACACTCAATAGGCCTGTTCTCGTATCTAGAAAAATAATAAAATAATTTCCCCATATTAACATAATGTATATTTTAATTCAATTCAGTTTATTTATATAACACCAAGTCACAACAGAAGTCATGTCAGGGCACTGAACAGAAACATTATAAATGCCATTTAGAAAAGTTTTCTAAAAGCAGAAAATTAACGATAATCCATGTTTTTATGTCTTTAAGACATTGTTATCCAAGTAACTGGTTGGATTCATTGGGTTTCTTGGACAAATTTAACTCTATCATCAGCATAACATTGAAAATTTATCCCATGCTGTTTAATAATTGTACCTAATGGAAGCATATATAAAAAGTATTGGTCCAAGCACTGAACCCTGAGGAACCCCATGACTAACTTTCATGCATGAAGATTCAGATAATTGTTTTTTTTTTTTTACATGATTCTTTAATAAAGGCACAAAGTTTTAATCAGGAACCCCAGCCCGACATTTAAAAGGAGGAATCCCCAGGCTTTACAATGACGTCAGATATTATACGAAGGGATTTCCCGGAACTACAGCGGCCGGTATTGAAAAAGGGCCAATTTCGAACTGATTTAAAAGGATTATTTCTGAATTCGTACCCGCTACAAATTGTTTATTTAAAGGTAAATTATAGATTATAGGCTATTTTAGTTACGGTGGTTGCTAGATGGTGTCTTTAGGGAGTCATTGCTACGCAAATCTCAGTAAAAGTCAATTTTGCAGGTCCGGATGACCCGGAGAGCGACGATGATGTCTACGAGGTCGTGGACCTCACAGAGTACGCCCGGGGGCACCAGTGGTGGAGCAGGGTGTTTGGCAACAGCTCTGGCCCGATTGCTGAGAAGTATTCAGTGGCCACCCAGCTCGTGATCGGAGGGGTGACCGGATGGTAAGGACCAGGACACAAACTCATCGACAGCAACTAATGATCGCAAAGATGTCACACATGAAGGACGTGTCCGTTAGTTTTAACTTCTAAACATATCTGATTGGTTATTAGCCGAGGTCATCTTGTGAGGTAGTGAGGTAGTCGGGGTGGGTATTAAGGACAGCTCGGTTGGCAGGGCGCCTGGTTTTGTTGACCAGGCAGGGCACCCTCCTTGTGTAAAGGTAGGAGAAACACTGGAGCTGGATAACTTGACTTCCATTTTGGTGTGCATGGCTTCATCTGGGCGAAAGAAAGGTCACCATTGAAAATTGGGTTGCCAGGTCCAAATCTAAAATGGCTAGTAGCATATAAATTTGTGTGTAAACTGACCCTGATCATTTCATCATTATGCTTTCTAGGTTTTTAAATTGGTTAAAAGTTCGTTCTGATGCATGCTCAATAATCCAGGTGGAAAAATCTAACAAAGTCAGATCCTCTGGACGGATTCTTCTTGTTGAAATGTTTCGCCTTTGATCCAAAAGACTTCTTCAGTCGGAGGAGCTGCAACATCATCAGGCCAGGACTCTGTGGTTAAACTCACCTGCGGTCACTTGTTCAGGGATGAAGACGTTCACGTCCTTGGTAGAGACCAACGATGGTTTGGAAGAGGAGTGAAGGAAGCCATCTTTGTGAAGAGAAACCGTCCATCATTAAATAGGGGCGGAGCCTCCATTTTCAATTGTCCCCCTTTTACAATGCTGTTATTGCTAGTATCACTCAGCCCTCTGTGAATAGTAAACAGCCAGCAGGGCACTGAACAGAAACATTCATATTTAAAAATAATAATTTAACTATTTATCTGAGGAGCAGATTGATTTGAGTTGAACTCCATCACAGAACTCTCATCTTGAGCATGAAGGCGACAGTGGAAAGGAAAAACTCCCTCATGAGGGGGAAACCTTTAGCAGAACCAGGCTCAGGACAAGCGGCCATCTGCTTCAACCGGCTGGGTTTGGTAGGAACAGATACACAATGGCAGGTCAAGAATCACATGTTAAGATAGAAATAGTGTCAAATGAAAACTATTCAATTTAACAAATCATATAAGGAAATGAGGTCAATTTGTCCTCTAGTAGTCCAAGCCTATAGCAGCATAACAAGCCAACCCTAACTATAGGATTTATCAAAAATGAAAGTCTTAAAACTGGACTCCTCCCATTCTGCTTTTGGAAGCTCTAGGACCCACAAGTAAACCTGCAGCCTGAGAGCGAAGTGCTCTGTTAGGAAAATATGGAACAATAAGATCACAAATAAAAGATGGAGCTAGGTTGTTGAGAGCTTTGTAGGTTAGAAGTAAGATTTTGAATTCAATTCTGGATTTGACAGTGAGCCAATGGAGAGAAGCTAAAACTGGAGAGACATGATCTCTCCCAGTAACTCCAGTTAAGACTCTGGCAGCAGCATTTTGGATCAACTGAAGACGTTTTAAAGACGTATTTGGACACCCAGATAATAAACCATTGCAATAGTCCAGTCTATTTTTGGGTGGAGTTTGCATGTTCTCTCCGTGCATGCGTGGGTTTTCACCGGGTACTCTGGTTTCCTCCCACAGACCAAAAACATGCATGTTAGACTGATTGGTAACTCTAAATTGTCCCTAGGTGTGAGTGAGAGAGAGAATGGTTGTTTGTCTCGTTTGTCTCTATGTGGCCCTGTGATGGACTGGAGACCCGTCCAGGGTGTACCCCGCCCCTCGCAGTGATTGCTGGACATGGGGACCAGCGACCCCCGTGACCCAAAATGGAATAAACGGGTAAAGAAAATGGATGGATGGATGGATGGATAAACAATATATCATATTTATATTATCATGTATATTATTCTTGTCCTATTGGACCCTACATCTGCTTTTGACACCATTGCAGGAGATCCTCATTTCTGGCCTGGAACAGTGGGTGGGCATCACAGGGTCAACCCTCAAATGGTTTAGGTCCTACTTCCCCAACAGAACCTTTTGTCAACATCAAGGATTTTATTTCAACATCGGCAGCTCTTAGATGGGAGGTACCACATGGGTCCTGTCTCGGTCCTCCTCTCTTTTCTTTATACCTGCTGCCACTAAGTGTTATTTTTTGTAAACACAGCGTACCTTTTCATTTTTACACCAATGGCTGTCAAATATACTTCCCTCTGCAGCACACTGGTGCACGCTCTATCCAACCTCTTCTTGACTGCCTGGCTGACGTCGAGGATGGCTTTAAATTTTAATGAGAAGAAGACTGAAGTCATTATTTACACATAATGACACAATCAAGAATGACTGTATCAACCTTTCCTGTCTAGCCTCGTTAGAGAAACAGGTTGTCACTAATCTGGGAGTGAAAATGGACCCTTCCATGAAACTTAACAATCATGATTGTTAAATTCTGTTTTTGTTTAGTTTTTTCAGTTAAGGTGACTCTGAATTGAAGCCCATACTGTCCAAAAGTAACCTCGAGACAGTAATGCGTACTTTCATAACATCCAGGCTTGATTACTGCAATGTTCTGTTTGGAATCAGTCAGACCTCCACTGCACGTTTACAAATGGTCCAAAATTCTGCAGCCTGATTTTTAACCGGTACAGGCAAAAGCGAGCACATTAATGCAGTTCTGGCCTCCTTGCACTGGCTCCTGGTTCACGTTTGAATTCATTTTAAAATCTTTTTGTACTTTTTCAAATCTCTGAACAGTTCTGCCTTCTTTTATCTCACTGATCTGCTGCAGCCATATCCCACAGCGCTCTCTGAGGTCAGCAGACCAGATGCTTCTATTGGTTCCAGGCACTCGTTTTAAGCTCAGAGGTGACAGAACCATCTCTGTTGCAGGTCCAAGACTGTGGAATGAGTTAAATCCCTCTCTCACAGTTTTGACGTCTTGTTTGAAAACTCACTTTTATTCCCGGGCTTTTGACACTGCACGAGTTGATTCAACTTGTCTGTATTCTTTAATGTTAATCATTTAGTTCTTATCTTTACCCTGTGGATCTATGTATTTTATCCTGTGTCCTTTGCTTGTTTTGCTGTACAACACTTTGGTTGGTCTTGTTGCTGTTTTAAGTGCTTTATAAATAAAGTGGTACGGTATTATAGTTATATGGAAACATATTCAAATCAGGGGTTCCTGCAGGGTGAAAACAATGTAGCAGAATCATTTCAAATGTATTTTTGCTTTAAACATTTGAATCGCCCCTCAGCAATTGCGAGATATTTTAAACGTGGCTCGTAAATTTTTGCTGTAAATCCAGTTTAAATAATCTGAACCACACTTCTGTATTAAAATAAATAATTTCATTTTTTGTTGTCGACTTTTGCAGGTGTGCAGGCTACGTTTTCCAAAGAGTTGGAAAGATCGCAGCCACGGCTATCGGTGGAGGGTTCCTCCTTTTACAGGTAAGAGCATCCAAACAGTAGTTGCTTGTGATTCAGATTTGTTTTTTGCGAAGCTGCCGGCACGCCGCTCAGCTGAAGAAACAAGATTAACCCATCTCAGCTGGCCCTCGCTCCGCGGCAGAAAGACGAGCGTTGCGCGTGAGCTGGCGCTGAACGCACTCGAGCCATCTGGGTTCTAGAGTCGTCAATTTTTACACCGCAAGTAAATTAAAACTGCGAGAAATTAAGGGTTTAGGCTTCTCGCCCGCTGCCTTTCATGCCACAGGTTTAGACTAATGTTGACTTGAATACCCTCCATCTGTACGTCGGTCTTCTGAGCTCGATAACTAGAAAAATAAGTGACTTCCTCTTTGGTGTGGCTGCATCTTGGCTAAGAAAGGTTAATATCAATATTTGGGTTGCATACGTCAAAATCCAAGATGGCCACTACTATATGTTGATGTAAACAAGCCATCATTTTTAGGAAATTATGCTTTCTAGTTTTAATATCGTTTAAAAGTAGTTTTCGCAAACGATTAGGGTGGCCGAAGTTTAATCTATAGCGGCACTATTTTCCACCCCCTGGCTCCTCCACTCGCCAGGATCCGACACTCTCCGCTGCCTTAGACGAGCGAAAACCCCTCAACAACATACATGCCCACTTGAACATCTTGCCCCAAAAACATTAAGGTTTACTCACATTCCATGTTCAGTTAATCTCTAAAACTAAAAACATTTACTCTTCGAATCGCTCAGGGACGGAGGACATGTTAGCGCTTGTTGAGGAACGGCACTTAAAGATGTTTTGGTCAAACCTAGAAAATAATCTTGTGCAGTATCGTAGAAAGTCACGCTCAGAATATGCGTTGGAGATGACTCTCAGCTACTACCACATCAAATTTGAGCTAGATAGCTGCAAAACTAGCCGAGCTGTAGTTATTTATGTGTCAGCTAACATCAAATATCCGGGGTAGCCATCTTGATTCCAAAGGGCCATCGGTTGTAGATGCACATGCAGTGACCTGATCTTGTAACTTATTGACATTTGTGCAGCAGTTCAAGATATTTTGCTAACAGACGCGCTCTCCTTGCGCTTGCAAGCGGGAATCCGTACCGAATAAAGGTCACTGACGACCGCACGCTTGGTCTACCTGCGTGACTGCAGGGCGTTTCTGAGCACGCAGCGTTTTGTGAAAATGCTATGCGTATTTTCATCGTCCTGCAGATCGCCAACCACAGCGGTTACGTCCAGGTGGACTGGAAGAAGGTGGAGAAAGACGTGAACAAAGCCAAGAAGCGACTGAAGAAGAAAGCCAACAAGGCGGCCCCTGAAATCCACACGTTCATTGAGGAGGTAAAGGTATCTGGAACAGTCCGCTCTTTCTTTTAATTCAGTTCAGTTTACTTGTATAGCACCAAGTAACAAAGGTCGTCTCAGGGTACTGAACAGAAACATACAAAAGACAATTAGTAAAAGTTGTCTAAGGAAGGAAGCCAGCAGACGCGTTGAATCTTTTGATCGCTGTCCCATCCTGAGCAAGCACAAAGGAGACAGTGGAAAGGGGACATACTTGGTTCTTACATGTAGTATGCATCTTGTAAGTATAAAGTACTTATGTTTGACATACTACCAAGGGGTGTACTACTATAAATATCCAATATTTGCATGGGGTACAAACCACAAGTACTGGATATTTACATAGAATGTGCCCTTAAGGTTCCAGGTACTTACATGGGACATGTGTATGAGGTGTATACCTTGAAAGTACTTGCATGTACCAGGTACTAACAAGGGTTATGTACTTTATGCTTTTACTTATCATTAGCTAAATGTAAATACCATCTAAGGAGGTTTGTAAACAGCCAGGTTCCCTCCAGCAGTCGGCTCATTTCGAGAACAGAACGGTGCACTCTAGTGTAGAGTTAGGGACACTACACCCAGTTAAGAGTCAAAACTGGTATTTGCTTTAAGAGATTTTATTTATTTGTTGGTTAGTGAGCAATTTATTTAATGTTTTAATTTTGCTGCAGGCCACAGATTTCCTAAAGAGAAACATCGTCGTGTCCAGCGGGTTCGTCGGAGGTTTTTTCCTGGGACTGGCCTCCTGAAGATGCTGCACCCTCCCATCGTCTACCTCCCCGCCCTGTTGATTTCTGACTGAATGAGGAGGTAGTTAAGTTGAACATGTCTGACTTAACCACCCTCAGTTTTGGATCATTTGGAGGAACCACAAACCCATCATGAAGTGGGTTTTGTGGATTCTGTTGCGGTTCTTGAAATGTACTGTAAAGGTTTTTCTGTAAATGTCAAGTTGCCACAAAAAGCTTTGTTTGATTTTCCTCGTTACTTTTAGTTTGTTGAATTTTTTTTTATAGGTCATTTCAAAATACAACCCAGTCCCCATGGGTACCTGGTGTGTACTTGATGTGTATCAGGTACACGCCAAACAAAAGTACTTGGTTTGGTACCAAATAGGTATGAGGTACATGTCAAGTTAGCCCGTATAGGTACCAGAATGTACCTTGTAAGTATGGGGTACCTACATGACGTACATTCCTTGCAAGTACGAGGTACTTCCCATGTTAGTACACTGGTCTCTCTTAAAAATGAGTCCTTGTGACTCAATGAGACTAACCTGTATAAATAAAAGTTGAATGAATGGTACTTACATGTAGTACAGGGAATAATAAGGATTATGTACCCTGTAAGTATTGGGTACTTGCATGGGCTGTAAGTTCCAGGTACTGTCGGGGCATACTTGGTTCTTACATGTAGTATATACCTTGTATGTATAAAGTACGGTACTTATATTTGACGTACCACATACTACTAAGGGGTGTACCACCATAAATATCAAGTAGATTACATGGGGTACAAACCCCACAAGCACTGGGTATTTGCATAGGATGTACCCTTAAGGTTACAGGTACTTGCATGGGACATGTGTACCTTGTAAGTATTGAGTACTTTTCTATTTGACATACCAGGTACTCACAAGGGTTATGTACCTTGTGAATATGGGGTACTTGCATGCAATGCAAGTAAATTAGTAAGTACTAGTTATTCCCATGGGGTACATACCTTGTAAGTAGCAAATACATATATGGGACATATTTGGTACTTACATGCGACATATCGGGTACTAACAACGGTTATGTTACTTTGTAAATACTGAGTACTTACATAAGTACTGGGTATTTACATAGGCTACAAACCTCATAAGTACCACATAATTAGGATGTACCCAATACGTACCCAGGTAGTAAAGGGTAATAAATCATTTCAAAGATTTGGCAATGGGTAAACGCCGGATACGCAACCTGGGCTCGAGCCCGCAGCCCATGGTTTGGACCAAGTAGGTTCTGAGCTGTAGTATGTCGGAGTACAGTAAGTTTATCAGGGATACAGTAAAAAAAAAAAAAAGAAACACTGGCTGTAAAATTTTGTCAACGCCGAGTTTCTAAATGAGCCTTAATTTTGTTCTCCAGCTCCAAAACGCTCCTTAATGACCATCTGCTGAGCCGTAATTACAACTATCACGAGCTCGGCGCCAAAAACGGGTCCGGTTATTACGCAGCGATTGTGACTCATACGCCCTCGCTGTCGTCTTTGTGAGTTCAGTTGTGTTCGTGTAGCAGCTACTAAAGAGCTACGCTGCCCAGCTATGTGTCGTTACTTTGTTTAGCCAAATATTTCCGTTTAAGTTGCCAATTTTGTTTTCTTACCGGTGCAATATTCTGTATTTAAAAATGTATTTTTTCATTTAATAACACGTTTAATGTTTTATTTATTGCATTTTGGTAATCCTGTTTAAGATGCATTCACTTCGTTTGCCGATTTATGGAATAAAGTTGAATTTGTTCGAAGTGACAGAATTTTAAAGACTTTTTAAATGTGTGTTTTTTTTTTGGTACAAGTTCAATAAAAATGGCTACAAATAATTTGACAACGATCGAGCTAAAATTCGGTGCGGTATCATCTTTCAGTCCGAGAACTGAACGATTGAGTAAAATCTTGGAAACTGCGAGAAAATTCACTCACGTTTTTTTAAAACTTTGACCAGACCGGCTAAAACGTCGGCTGATCTCAATTTAACGCTCAGTGGGCGACGTGCATTATTTGACTAATGTTAGGTTTTATTTACAACTGCAAATGACAGAAATAATAAAATACAAATAGCTGGATGAAATACTTGCATATTTACATAATGCATGGAAGCAACGCATCATCGACAAAGAGGAGTAAGTTTGGAATGTCCAAGTTCTGTCCCACAAAACTTAAAAATCCAGAGTTAAAAGCTTAAAACAACTAAAGAGAGAACACTGTGATGTTTGGTTCTGCGTATATTGGAAATAAAAGCGTTCTCTGCATTTTCAGGTGGTATTCTAAACTAAAAACGTCCTCAGTGTCGAACTCAGATGGGCATTTTGAAGAGGGCACATTCTGTCAGCAGAGTCAGGGTGGCGGTCATATATCTGCTGTTGGAGATCTGAAATAAAAGAAAACGATTAGTTCTCCATACCTCCATGGTAAAATGTAATAAAGATTATCCCCATTAACTTATAAGATTTCACGTAAAGTCCTACAATAAAACCATCCAGACTGAAAATAGTTGCCAGTCTTAAACTCTTTCATTTTGTGACCTGATTGGAACTAAACAACATCAAAAGAGCAGTCACAAGTAGTCCCTCGATACTTTGCGGTTCCGACTTTAGCGTACTCACTCCTTCGCAGGTTTTCAACGTAAGATTGCACACGACTGGCTGATTGATGGAAGGCGACAAACCAGAGCATTGTGCTGAGGGACGGATTGACCATCGGGAGCACCGGGATATTTCCCGGTGGCCTGAACCACTCCCTGAGCATTAGTAATGGAGAAAGACAGACTCAACCCCCTCCTTTCTATTTCTGAGGCTGTGACAGACAGCCTCAGAAAGAGAAAGGAGGCGGTGGGATCTGTCCCCATCGCTACTGTGGGAGCGTCTATGAGGCGGACATCTGAGTGAGCGGCATGGATTGTTTATTTAAAATAGTCAAATGCGACCAAACCAAGCCTTTAGTCCTCCTCGGCAATCACTGAGCAGGCCAGGCCACCGGGAAATGTCCCGGTGTCCTTGATGGCCACTTCACCCCCAGATTGGCTCAGTAACCCTAGCATCAATCTGTCTGCTCTTGTTCGTTGTGCTCTTTTAGAGAGTTTAGAACAATGCAAGAGTGTGGGAAGGATTTATAAAGCCTTAAAATATATATAAATACTAAAATAAATATAACGTCCCTACTTCGTGGATTTTCACCTATCGCGGGGGTGTCAGGAACGTAACCCCCACGATAATTGAGGGACTACTGTATAGGCCTGTCGCGATAAACAATACATCAATTAATCGCATGATAAATTAAAATGAGGTAGATAATTTTCATTTATTGGCTTTATCGTTTCTCCGTCTCTCTCTTTCTACTGAAGACACTAGATGACAAAAGGCTCAACTCCGGTGCTCTTCACTGACCCCTCCCTTTCTCACTTCCTTAGCGTAAGTGGGGAGTGAACTACCGCGTCAGTTAGCCAGTCAAGGTGCATCGTCTTGTACCTCAGCAGCATTAGAGCCCCGTGAGGAGTTCGCAAGCTAAAGAAACGCTATTTGATATTAGGGGAAAAAAATGAAATGGAATTGGTTTCAATGTCAAACACAACAGCAGCAAAGTGGGAACACTTTGGATTCAAACCAAATGGCCGAGGTGAACCGCTGTCTGTTTTCCCTGTATAAAACTAATGGTTATTATTTTTTGAAGGGCAATTTATTTTACAGACATCATGATCCGTACTGTTTTGGTTGAATGTAGTTTTTACTTCCATTTTATTTGTTGCATTTAGTTTTTATTCAAGTGCATTTTTTGTTAACAGAGACCGAGAGTCCATTTTATTTTGGGTTGTTTTGTTTATTTTGTGTTACAGTGTTAATGGTTCATTTGAAATTAAAGTGTATCGATCTTTGAGAGGATGCACTTGCATTATTATGTCATTATCATTACATTAGTTTAAAACAATCTCAAAATAATATTATCGTTTATCGCAATAATTTCGGAGACAATTAATCGCCCAGGAAAATTTGTTATCGTGCCAGGCCTACTACTGTACTTTCTTTCAAGATGGTTTTCATTGGTGTAACATCGGTGCACATATAAAGACCTCTGCGAGTTACCTTGATCTTGCCGCTGCGCTTGGCTGATCCCAGCGCTGTGGAGACCTGGTTCAGAGTCCCGGCTGAAAGGTCCAGCTTGAAGTGCCTGTAAAAGTGACTCTTGAGACCCTTCATGAAACCCGTCACCTCCTCCACGTCAATCCAGCCCGCCTTCTCTGCCCCGTCGTCGTTTCCCCGTGAACCTTTTTGCACGCTGCCCCACAGCTCCCACGCATCCCGGGCGTCGACGGCATAGGTCACTTGAAGCGGCGGCACGGACGGTAGAGTCCAGAGCATTTTCAGGTGTTGGATGTTGGATTCAGCGTGGCAGTTAGTCCATAGCGCCATGAGCCATTGTAGGCTGGTGTGGCTGATCTCCAAGGGACCGAAACAGCAGTCAAACGTTCTCTGGAACCAGGATTTGACCACAGAGGAGAGCCTTTCAGACCCTTTGTAGCCAAAGAGCGGCAGACAGGTGAAGTCTTTTGGAAGGGAGTGAAGATATTCAGGATTGCCATTGATGCAAGTCAACCAGCCACTCCAAACTAACTTCTGTGGCTCATCCTGCCTCGCGAACACCGGCTTTGAATGTATCTGCGCAGGCAAGGAGACAACAATTTGCAGATTTAGTTGGTCTATCGCCTAAAAACAAACGTTCTTTTTATCGTCACGCTCGAACCTGTATGAGGACCGGTTCAGGGTCGTTGTCCGCCTCCGCCATCCCCTGCACCACCGAAAACGAGACTTTGAAGCTGCTCTGCTGCCCTCCGACTTCCACCGCCAGACCTTGCTGCTGCTCGGCGACGACGAAAGCCGAAAGCTGCTTGGCGTAGCTCTTCAGCTGGGTGTGTCTGAACTGGTAGAGAGGGGTGACGTAGGAGAGCTGCCACTCGGTTTTCACCAACAAAGCCAGGTGCTCCGGATTCACCTTGTCCTTTGAGAGAAACGTGGTTAAAAACAAAGAGACGAGCATTATCAGTATAAAGTAATGCCCAGGGATGACTTACGGTGACGTTGTGTAGCTTTGGAGCTTTTCTGTTGGTGCTGAGTCTCCCTGAGGTCAAGCCATGCCTTGAAGCAACACTTAAACAGCTGCGGTAGGACTGATGGTAGCTCCGACTTTTGCTCCTTCTTTTAACCCCACCACTGTCCCGGGGAGTCCTCATCACACTGAAAATCAGAAACAAAGAATATTACTGCTTTAACACAACAGACAGGGGCTTTTTGCACAGTATAAATGTTTGGGTATATAGCCCCAGAGGTCAACCAGAAGTGGGAAAATGATCCATTTGTATCTAAAAAAGTTAAATCCGGTCCTCTGGACCTTAAAAAAACAAAACAAAACCGCAGAGTCCTGGCCTGATGATGTTGCTCTTCTGTGCTGGTCCATCCTTTTGGCCAGTGGCTGTTTAGTTTCCCCGATGTAAGACTGATCACTCTCCTGACACTGAACAACATACACAACATTACTCTGTTTGTGCCGTGGGACTGGATCTTTGGGATGAACCAGTCTTTGTCGTAATGTATTTTGGGGTTTAAAAGCCACTGGGACGTTGTGTTTAGAAAATAAACGTCTCAGTTTCTCTGATACTCCCTCAACATATGGAATGACCACTGGTCTGGGTCTGGGTTCCTCCTTTTCACCTGATGGCTGACTGGAGTCCTGTTTGGGTTTCTTCTCTGCTTTCAGGAAGGCCCAGTTAGGATATCCACATTGCTCTAGAGCCTGTCTTGTGTGGGATTTCTCCTTCTGCCTGGCTCCCGAGCTAGTGGGGACGCTGTCTGCTCTGTGGTACAGAGTCCTGATGACTCCTAACTTGTGCTCCAAAGGGTGATGGGAGTCAAACTGCAAATACTGGTCTGTGTGGGTGGGTTTGCGGTACACCTCAGTTTGTAAATGTCCTCTATCAGAGACTGAGACCTCACAGTCCAAGAAAGCCAACCTGCCATTTTTTACATCTTCTCGTGTGAACTTGATGTATTTATCCACAGAGTTGATGTGGTCAGTAAAATGTTGGACTTCCTGAGATTTGATTTTAACCCAGGTGTCGTCAACATACCTGAACCAATGACTTGGTGGTGTCCCTGAAAAGGACGTCAAGGCTCTCTTTTCTACCTCCTCCATGTACAGGTTGGCCACAATAGGAGAAACTGGAGACCCCATAGCACACCCATGTTTCTGCCTAGAATATTGCTCCCCATATGTGAAGTAGGTTGACTGCAGGCACAGTTTCAAGAGTTGACACAGTTGTTCTGTAGAAAGCGTGGTCCTGCTGCTCAGAGTGGTGTCTGATTTTAATTTTAAACTGATCACCTCTACTGCATCATCAACAGGAATGCACGTAAAGAGTGATGTGACATCAAAAGAGACCATTGTTTCATCAGTCTCCATGATGACATCCCTCCCCTTGTCCACAAAGTCCATGGTGTTCTGTATGTGGTGTTCTGAGCTGCCAACTAAAGGGATGAGTACAGACGCCAGATATTTGGAAACATTGTAAGTGACAGAGTTAATCATGCTAACGATTGGTCTTAAAGGTACACCTTGTTTGTGGATTTTAGGTAAACCATACAGACTAGGTGTGGCCTCCCCTGGGTACAGTCTGTGGTACAGAAAACGGTCAATAGCCTTGTCCTGCTCCAAAATTTTTCAGGCAATCTATTAACTTCTTCTTGTAACCACTTCCTGGATCTCTTTTCAGAGGTTCATAAGTGGTTAAGTCACTAAGGAGTGTCATAACTTTCTCATGATAGTCTTTCTGGTTCAAAATCACTGTGCACCTTCCTTTGTCTGCTGGGAGAATGATGATGTTTTTGTCCTTGCTAAGAGTGGTGAGTGCATCCCTCTCCTCTCTACTGATGTTGGAAGGTGGTGGTTTGGCATTGCTGAGGCAGGATGAAACTTTGACTCTGAGCTGTTCTGCTTCAGCCTCTTTCATTTTGTTGTTGCGGATGGCTGATTCTGTGGCTGTGATCATCTCCACCAGAGGAACTGTACTTGGTGCAACCGCAAAGTTCAGTCCCCTGGCAAGAATCTCTGTCTCCGGCTGGGTGAGCTGTCTGTCAGATAAATTCTTCACCCACTTTTCTGTCTCCCTGGCATGTAATTGACTACTGGAGTGTTGTCTTATTGGAATTGTGATGGTGTTGATGAGCTATTAGTATTTTCTAAACACAACGTCCCAGCGGCTTTTAAACCCCAAAATACATTACGGCAAAGACTGGTTCATCCCAAAGATCCAGTCCCCCGGCACAAACAGAGTAATGTTGTGTATGCTGTTCAGTGTCAGGAGGGCTGTGATCAGTCTTACATCAGAGAAACTAAACAGCCACTGGCCAAAAGGATGGACCAGCACAGAAGATCAACATCATCAGGCCAGGACTCTGTGGTCTACACTCATCTCCAGGCCAGCGGTCACTCTTTCAGGGATGAAGATGTTCACATCCTGGACAGAGGAACGATGGTTTGAGAGAGGAGTAAAGGAGGCCATCTTTGTGAAAATAAATCGTCCATCATTAAACAGGGGTGGAGCCTCCGGGTTCAATTGTCCCCCTCTTACAATGCTGTGATTGCTAGTATCACTCAGCCCTCTGTGAACAGTAAACAGCCATCAGTGTGCTAATGATCCATTGTTAGGCTGATGGTCCTTCTTGAGCATGTGATCAGCTGGTTCTGGATGTCAGCAGCAAACTGGTTGATCCACTCTGTGAAGGTGCTATTTAAGAGACTGAGCTGAAAACAGCACCTCAGACTGAGGAAGTCTCTCAGATGAGAGACGAAACGTTTCTACTTTTTTGTTTTGCTTTGTTTTGTTTTTTGAATGTCCAGAGGACCAGATTGAACTTTTGTAGATTTTTCTACCTGGATTATTGGACATGCATCAGGAGATCCATTTGTAGTTGAAAAGGAACATCAAATGTGAAATTTTGACTCGTTGTGGTACTTCTTTGTGTATAGAAAGTTAGCCGAATTAGAAATTAGAAAATAAAACCTAGAATGAGACGTGTATTGTATATTTAGACGGAGCAGTTTCCGTGAGAAAACAGGATAATGTTAAAGTTAATAATTATTGAACGTCATTTGGCGCGATCTTCAAAGGAAGGCGGTCGGAGAAGCTTTGTTGTAGTTGTTGCGAAAACACGAATAATTAAATTAAGATAATTTATTTAGCACAAATATTCCACGTACCTTGTATCAAACTGCTCCATCTCGGCTGTGCCAACACGCAAATCCAAAAAAAAAAAAAAAAAAAAAACTGAATTTGAACACGGCGCTTTCCCGTTGAACTGTTGTGAAGGACTCCAACGCGCATGCTCGAACTCACTAATTTCCCTACGTACTTCCGGTTCTTTGACGTATTATTATTATTATTTTTTTTTTTTCGTTTTTGTATATTTTTTACTATTACTGACGGTGTACTTTTTATCCAAAAACAAAATATAAGAATCTATTTTTAAGTTTTCGATGTATCTTATTTTCGTTCACTTTTATCAACGATTTTAACAAAAGCTACCGGAAGTAGCATTTTTTAAAAACTTTATGAACAACATACATTGAAACAAAACAATTTTAACAAAGTACAAGCGCAAACTCTCGTAGAGGTTTACAAAGTGGTTTTACAAAGGAATGAAAAATAAAAACATACAATGCAAAGACTATATGAGAAACTTAATATATATATATATATATATATATATATATATATATATATATATATAAATCTATATAATGAAAACAGTATGACTTAAAATCGTTCATAAAACAGGGGAAGGAGATCCCCTCCACTTACTACAGTGAATGTGGTACTTTGCTATCTGAACCACCTCAACTGGCTCCTCTTGATGTGGAGCAGCTGCGGTTCTACGAGTCTCTCCTGATAACTGAACTTCTCACACGATCTCTAAGGGAGAGTCCAGCTACTCTGCAGAGGAAACTCTTTTCAACCACCTGTATCCACAGTCTCATTCTTTCAGTCACTACCCAGAGCTCGTGACCACAGGTGAGGGTAGGAACCAACTGGTAGAGAGCTTTGCCTTACAGCTCAGCTCCCTCTTCACCACAACGGATCGGCACAAAGTCCGCAATACTGCAGACGCTGCACCGATCTGTCTGTCTCCCGCTCCGTTCTTCCCTCACTCGTGAACAAAACTGGACCTGGAGGGTATTATATGTGAGCTTCGATTCCAGATAGTCAGCGCCTCACTTGTCACAAAGCTCACCCATTCTTAGATACAATCCATCCATCATCTTCCTCTTGTTCTGAGGTCAGCAACTTGAGCAGGGAGGTCCAGACATCTCTTTCCACAGCCGCCTCTTCCAGCTCTTCTGGGAGGACTCCAAGGCGTTCCCAGGCCAACCGAGACGTAGTCTCTCCAGCGTGTCCTGGGTCTTCCCCGGGGTCTCCAGAAGGCTTCGTCAGTCAAAACACACAACACAAAACTGATTCTTCCCCCAACATCTTACTCCAAAGTGGAACAAACCTGTTATGTTGGTGCTAAGATGGTGTCTTTGGCACGCCCCCTCCTCCGGTGCCGGCCATCTTCCTCGTCGACAGTCGTGTCAAACTGGTTCAATCAAAACCAACAAAGTCCATGCTCAATAATCCAGGTATACAATCCAACATTTTTCAGTCAGGTCATCTGGACGGTTTCTTATTTTTTTTTTTTTTGTGCTGAAACGTTTCGCCTTCCATCCAGAAGTTGTATGTCCTTGCCTGATGAAGCCTTCTGGATGGAAGGTGAAACGTTTCAGCGCAAAAAAAAAAAAAAAAGAAAGAAATCGTCCAGATGACCTGACTGAAAATTGTTGGATTATATACCTGGATTATTGAGCATGGACTTTGTTTGTAGGTCAAAGTGTTTTATATAATACTCCTGAGTTAAAATGTTGCTGATCAATTTTAGTTTATTAGTATTTATTGATTATGTTTAATTTTATTTTGCAGTATCAAATAGTCAGAAGTGTTTATACTTTAAATAAGGATTTAAGTTTTTTTTGGTGCACTTTAAGTCTTTTTTTTAACAGACTAAAAAACAATGTTAAAGTTATTCTTCATTTTAAGTTGATCTATATTATTTTTTAATTAATGTTAATAAGGACACAATGTTATGCTGAGGTGTACTTATAACAATTTTATAGACAAATTATATTATTTACAGTCGCAGTGGGAAGTTGGGGGGGGGGTGTTTACATCTTCCTAGGAGGGGCGTAACAGAAACATAATTGAGACGACTGCTCCAGGCAGACGCAGCCTGTGGCAAGCCGATTGTGTCATTAATAGCCACTTTTACCTATTAGATGATACAACGGCATGCCATACTGCTCTGCTGCCATCTAGTGGCTGAAAATGTTAGTGCTCAATTTTTTTCAGTCGGAATGATTGAAAACGATCATATGTAAGCCCCAAATTTTTTTTTATAAATATGGGAAAAAATACGTTGCATCGGCGTGTAAGTCGCAGGGCATGCAAATTATGCAACAACAAAAAAAAAAAGACTTATACAGCGAAAAATACGGTATATATCATCTAGTGGGCCACATCAAGCTCATGGATGTCCTCAAAAGGCCGGACATGGCAGAATGTATTGATGAAGCTACATGTAAACCAACTGGTAAATTACAACTTTCTCTGCATTCGATGACTACTTCTAAAAATTAAATATATTTAAACAGTCTGTTGTAACTGTTTCAGAACGGACAAGTGATCCATTCAGGTCGACCCAAAGTGTCAGAGAATGAAAAATGAGCACTCGTGTAATAATACACGAGTGGGGAATCACCCAGAAGGAGCAACATTTAAACTGTTTTTATTTGAGCGTGTGCGTGGATGCAGACGGTTTGCAGCCACCGTTCCCCTCCACGTTGCCATAGAAACATCGCTTTTTCTTTCTCCCCCCCCCATCCCTTATCTCCATCTTTCCTTCATCAGCCTCCTCCTAGCCACACCTTTCGGCTGTCCGTGTCGTTTCCAGTCGCACGTCTGCCCAGGCCAGACGTTCAGCTCAAGGCACGAGTCTGCGCTCCTGCGTCCCCTGCACTGAACGGAGCGCAGCTCAATGGTGGAAGGCACGATGACCACATCAGCAGCCAATCGGGCGGTCGGTGCCGACTGTTGGGCTTCAACCAATGGAAGGAACTTGCAGATGATGCATGAGGAGAAAGGATGCAGCACCATGGAAACTGCAGGGGATACGCTCTGTGATCAGCGCCATCTAGTGGGACCAACATGCCCTTGTTCTGTTATTTATTTTTTTAATTTTTAAATCTCTGATTGTGGCAAAATGACTGAAACTGTTGTAATTTCCTATTTTATTCTAGATAATTTCAAATTTAAAATTGTTCAAAATGCAGAACAATAATAAAACTTCTTATATTACCAATAGTCTGACAACAATTGAAGGAAAATCCTTGCTTTTTTAAAAGTAAAGTCGCTTTTATAAGTTTTAAATTAAATAATGTTTTCCACATTTTCTACTGAATATATTTCCCACATATTTTTAGTTATTTTTTTTAAATAAAATATATATTTTAAATTAAACATACAGTATTTTTAAATATATTTTCATTAAATTTACATTCCAGCCATTACCGCCAGAGGGCAGCACCAACCACACCTGAGGAAATCCCACCTGTTTCGCACTTCTTTTAAAATTTACTAATTTTGCTTGGGGCTTAATTATAACGTTGCAACATTTAGGTATTTTAATATAGCCTGATTTTATTAAGTAAAAAAAAAAAAGTTTAATATTTGTAAATTAATTTAAACTGTACAAAATGATGACACGCTAATTTGAGGTGGAACTTACATGTCAGAGTTAGTCGTTAAAATAAAAAAAAGACGCCTGAGTATTTATTTATTTATTTATTTTAAGGCACATTTTTGAGCACCTATGTTAGTGAACGCTGAACTTCGCGCCCAGTTATTGCGTAGCTTTAATAAGTGTGCGCTGTACGGACAGAAAATATCAATTAAAACGTAATAAAGAGTCAAAGTGGTGGGTTTAAGAGTGGGGGCGAAAAGGCTGACGTAAGAAGAGATTCGTCTGGCCGACGCCTGCGCGGGATACGCTGGAGGGATCGGTTATTAGGAAACTGCGCCTGAAACGCGCCCCCCTGCAGGCGCCATCTTGGCTCCAGCGCTGCTACGAGCTGCAGCCGTCGCCGCCATTGTGGCTCCGGCTACACCCAGTTGCCCGGACGGTAGAGGGCGGAGCCTGGCTTTTCTGGAAGTCGGGGGGGAAAAGATAGGCAGCATCTAAGCCTGCGTTTAAAAAAAAAAATTATATTCAATATTCCGAAGCACAGACAATCTATGCAACAGGTCGAAGGCGGACAATGAAGGTGGAGGTTTTTAATCTGGGCTCGGGAAGCTGAGGGAGCGGACATACCGCAGCCCCCCGGATAAGCCATCTGTACTGGGTGTGCGCGGCGCAGTAACGGTGCGAGACGACCGGTGGCTCCGTCGACAGCTAGCTCATCGTTTTTAGCCCAGCGGGCCTTTTTTTTTCCTCCTGGGTGAAGAGGGAAGCCTCGTGCCGGATGCTGCTGTGGGAGTCCCCGTGCTAAATTCACCAGTCGCGGGGGGGGAGGGTGAACCAAACCCGGGGCATGTTAAAAAAAAAAGGGGTGTTTCTTTCGAGCTAATGTGGCTAGCCGGCTAATTCGGTCTAATTCAGTCAGAGCCGCCGATTATTTTTTATTCCCAGGTTACTGACACTGTTGTGGTTAGGTTTAAACCACTAGGCTCGTGTCTGCAACATCATACTTTTAATAAATAATCGTCATTGAACGTGCGGGAGGGATTTCTTGCGGGGAGAGCATCCTCGTTTACCTGGATGACCATGGCGGACGACGACGTGCTGTTCGAGGATGTCTACGAGTTGTGCGAGGTGATCGGCAAGTAAGTGCACACTTTTCACCACTCGGACACGTTTTTCGCCTGAAGACGTGCTCCTTTTTGTTGCCGGGGCGCAAACGGGCAATCGTGTATTTGCCTGTGTCTGTGTTAGCGAAATATCTCGTGGAACACTGGGTGGATTTTAGTCCCATTTTTGTAGGAAGTAAGCACCGGATGTTTAACTACAATGACCTTTTTTGGTGTCGACAGGATGTAAAATGGCTGCCGTAGCCAACTGAATCAAAACAATGGCTATATGCACTTGCAGGGTTTTTCAACTGGCGGGCCGCGGGCCAAATCAGGCCCAGTGGGGAGCTCAGTTCGGCCCCACTCATGGATTATTTTAAAATTAAAACCAGGCTTTAAACCAGACTTGGGCAACGTATGACCCGAGGCCTTGCACAATCTCTATCCGGCCCTCAATATTCTTAATTGATAAGAAAACTTTTAAATAAGTTGACGAAAACCTGTATTTTTACCTGAAACTTCGGTTGAAATTTAACATCTTGGGCAACTACATCAAAAACTTTTGGATTAAGAAAAGCCAAAACCTTTTTTCCCCCAACATTGTTGCATTTTCAGAACTAGACTGAGCCTTAAAAACTCCAAAAAGCAAATATATGGTGTTTAAAAAAAAACAACATATTTAAGCTAACATTAGGGATGCGCATTAATATCGGCATGGTATCGGTATCGGACGATATTATCGTTAAAGGTCGGACATCGGCCACTCCATCAGAATAACTCACCGATATAAAAGACGCTGTTTTTGTATGACAACCCAGTGACGAGGACGCCACAACGTGACGTCACGCGCACCTACCTGATCTGATCACGGCAGGGAGGAAAATTCAAAATGTCGGCGGTGTGGGAGTATTTTTTGTTGAGGATGTCGGATTCCAAAGATTTATGGACTACGTTGAGCCTCGCTACATCGTCCCCAGTCAAAGATATTTTTCCGACGTAGCCTCACCCGAGTTACAAGCCGTCATTACCGACGTCATTGAGAAGCTAATAGCCGATAGCACTTGGGTGAGTTTTACCACAGACATTTGGACGTCAAGTGTTAGCCCCGTTAGCATGATTAGTCTTAGGCTAGGTTCTGACAAAGGAAAGTAAAAGTATCGGTTATCGGCCAAATACGTTTTAACATATCGTATATCGGCCAAAAATCCAATATCGTGCATCCCTAGCTAACGCACATATTATCTCGAGCCAGTTTACCAAGAATATGTCTTCTAGAGTATTGAGACATTTTTAATCAAGCATGCTAACTTCACTGCAAGATAAAGCCTGGAATAAGTGTTCTAGATTATCTTAAAGATAATCTATTTACTATTTCTCTACGCGACCCTTCGATTGCGTTAAATACCTTGATTTGGCCCTCTGGCAAAAAATGTTGCCCACCCCTTCTTGAAACTGTAAAACAAACTTGCTCAATGACAACAACTGGGATGTTTGGACCCTGAGCTCATGGCTTTCAGTAACTGACCTAAGTAATCCATAACGAACCTGTATTGTGAGGCGCGATAGGTCCATCTGAATATGTATCTAGCTTACCTAAGCTTTATAACTCAAACCCCACACTTTTTGAATTGAGAAACCTGGCACCTTCTTGAATTTAGTTGGATAGCCTTGGTCTACGGTTTGGTTTGGATGTAGCTGAGCCTGATCCCCGTCAGATAATCTGAGCTCAAACGGGTTGTGCAAGGTTTTTTTGTCAGCCTTTAACTAGTTGGTAAAACATCTCACGAACCACTTAAAGGAAGACAAACCTCACATGTCATTAGAAATGCCTTGAAAAGACCTTGATACCATAATTATCTTCAAAGGCCCAATAATATACAAATTAGAGCAGATTAAAGTTGACCTGAAGTGCCCACTTAACGGCTAATTAGCCTAATGTATAAACAAAAGCAGGCATGATTGAAAATACCGTATTTTTTCGTATTTCTTGGCGTAATTAGACAAAATTGGTATCATTTGAAAGCCGAATAATTGTAAATTTTAGACAGAAATCTACAAAACATAATCGTGACGTTCCTAAACGTGTACATTACGATGTCATCGCCAACTAAAGCGTCATAACGTAAACGCTGGTAAACTTGAAATCTCGAGCTTGAACTGAAACTTTTTGAATATGATAGCAACGGCAGATGTGTTTACCTCGTCATCAACCTACCCAAAAGTTTGAACTTACCTCGCAATACAAGAAAAAAGAAGTTTTTTAAAATCCATACACTTGTATGGAGGTCGATTCCGGTCCCGAAGCCTCCTGACAAAGACAATTGAGCCAATAAATAAATTGGTATTTTCACATACCAA
Organism: Nematolebias whitei; assembly: GCF_014905685.2. Classification (NCBI taxonomy): domain Eukaryota; kingdom Metazoa; phylum Chordata; class Actinopteri; order Cyprinodontiformes; family Rivulidae; genus Nematolebias; species Nematolebias whitei. Next base: position 7,207,645 of record NC_056520.1, on the reverse strand, counting down.
GATTAACTTTTCAAGTTAGTCCCGTTCAGGACCGATGTCACAACTAATCAGCTTTAGAAAATGGTTATAACCCAGTTGATTTCATTGAGACTGACCTAAAATACATGGTAGTAGGTGAGTGATCCCCAACGTATACACTGAACGTCTTGTTTTCAACATATCTGGTTTTAGTCTAAAACTCTGGCATGGCGGGTGATATGCATTTCTTCAAGATATGCTAGATTAGTTTTAGCTTTAATCTGCATGTGGTATAAAAGTTCAGAGGACTTGTAAGGGACAAAATACTGTGTTTTCCTCCTCTCAAAGAACCCAGGACTCTTTAGAGGTATGGGATACATATGAAAAGGAGATGTATACGATAAGCAGAGGTGACTTCGGCATTTCTTCGTTACATTCGACCATTTTGCATTCGAAAATATTAAAGTGTGATTTTAAGGACCTTTTAAAAACGCCTTGTAAATGTACCGTTCAAATACCTAGAACTACTTTAAAAAATATTTGGCAATAAAGAGCTGGCTCACGTAGTCTGAAATTACAAAAGGCTGGATGGTAACGCTTAGATTTCAAAAGCACTTACTAAAAAATAGTAAATGTTTGTATCTTGAATGTCAAAATGGGTTTAAAATAGATTTGAAAGTTTGTCTAGACAAGTTTGGAGTTTGGAAATAGTAAATGGAAAAACAAAGGTGTTTAACCCTTCTGGTGCCCTTGGGTTGTGGGTGTTCAGACCCAAGAGCAGTAGTGGGGTTGACATGTGAGGAATCTTTAATAGTTGTATAGAACTTATTTTCCTTTCAGTCAAAGAAACAAAACGGGGGTGAAATACGCGTAGAAATCTAAAGACACTTTTCCTTAAAGGATCTCGGACTGTGCACATATTGGCGCTAACGTTATTTCTAGGGGTGCACCGGTTGCAGTTTTCTTGCCGATCACCGATTTTGTTTTATAAGCGACACAGTCAGGCGTTATAAGGTCACAATGCACCGTTAATTTTCCACTCTTATTTTATTGAAAAACATGCCCTTGAACAAAATCCTAGAAACAACACACACTTGTTTCAAATGGTCGTGAGGTAGTGCTCTGAAATATAAATGAAGTTCACAACAAAAAATTGGTAAAATCGGTTTATCATGTAAGTATCGGCCGATTTCTGATTTCCCAAAATTAAGGAAATCGGAGCCACGGTGCACTCCTGTGTGGGGCTAGTGGGGCTCGGTCCGATTCCTCTTTCCTCTTCTAAAACAAATCAAAATGGTGTCAAAATTATCGTCTCTTCTGTCTGAGAGGTTCTGACTAGGCGGCTCGGTCCACCTCTAGGTCCAAGACTCGGTCCACCTCTAGGTCCAAGACTCGGTCCACCTCTAGGTCCAAGACTCGGTCCACCTCTAGGTCCAAGACTCTGTCCACCTCTAGGTCTGCAGTTCGGTCCACCTCTAGGTCTGCAGTTCGGTCCACCTCTAGGTCTGCAGCTCGGTCCACCTCTAGGTCCAAGACTCTGTCCACCTCTAGGTCTGCAGCTCGGTCCACCTCTAGGTCCAAGACTCGGTCCACCTCTAGGTCTAAGACTCGGTCCATCTCTTGGTCCAAGACTCGGTCCACCTCTTGGTCCAAGACTCGGTCCACCTCTTGGTCTAAGACTCTGTCCACCTCTTGGTCTAAGACTCTGTCCACCTCTTGGTCTAAGACTCGCTCCACCTCTTGGTCTAAGACTCGCTCCACCTCTTGGTCTAAGACTCGGTCCACCTCTTGGTCTAAGACTCGGTCCACCTCTTGGTCTAAGACTCGCTCCACCTCTTGGTCCAAGACTCGGTCCACCTCTTGGTCTAAGACTCGGTCCACCTCTGCTGCTGGTTAACGTGCTTCTGATATGACGATGGTTTTCAGAACAGATGTCATGGATTATTTATCATAACTCTGGTTTTTCTCGGCCCGTCAACACGATTTAAAAACTGGTTAGAAGTTTGCAACGTGTCACAAATTAAAATGGAGTCGCTGAGAGTTTGTCTTTCCTGCTCGATGGCCTGAAATCAGTCATGTGACTAGAATCTTCACCAGCGTCATGTGACTAGGACGCACCGGCTCGCCGCTCGACACATGCAGTTTTTTTCATCAGTCAATACAGGCGGTGGAATTGGTGCCTGACTGTTATTGAGAAGGGTGCCTCACTGAATCCTTCATTGGACACAAAATCTTTATTTATAGTTTTTATATGCTGTTTAAATCTCCCCCCCCCCCCCAAAAAAAAAAAAAAAAAAACTAACTACATGACATTTTTATTATTGACAATAAAAATACATCTTGCGGATCAGGAACACACTCCGTGAATAGCTGTTGTTCTGCTCAAGAGTTAAGACACAAGTTGAGATTAAAAATTATGAAGAAGTTTTCAACAGTGTGATGTTATTTTGAAATTCTCAACTTGAAATATTTTAAATGATGCGTAGTTTGTTTAGATTTGTCGATTTATCACCTGGCATGGCAACAAGCTAGCCCTCCCCATAATAACTTAGCGTGCATGCGAGGGTCCATTAGGTTTGCTGAAGGGAACGAGGAGCGCTCTTTACCCTAAAAGCTCTCGTTGCCATGGTTACTAATTGATGTTTTGGTCCAGGACCTCTAACATGGAGTCTGTGACAAAACGACACACGAAGGGTCATAAACTCGGGGAAGACATGGAGAAAGTGTTTATTTGATTTTTATGTTACCAGGAAGACTCGTGCTTATAATGTTACCTGTAGTGTTAGCAAAATATCTCACGAGATATTCATCGGATGAACATTTACAACTGTAAGTTATCGTTTGCTGTACTTCTAAAACCCATTATTAAGGTTCAACTAAATTCATAATGGCTGCCAACGACTTCAAGCTGAAGGCAGGGTGGGCGGTGCTGAAAGTCGTGCACCTGAGATCACTAACAGGTTGGACCGAAGCGATTAGCTCCGCCCCTTCATCATTTAGTTGGAATGTTAGGGCTTTAATTGTAAATATTGCTCGTCTATACAACTAGAAATTGCTTATTTTTCCATCTTGAGCCTTCCTCTTGTTGCAGGCAAAAGGTCAGGGTTGTAGAGGGAAAGATAATCTGCACCTGAGGGTAATTTAATCTCTACCTGCAGCCGTCAGTACTGAACGCTGGTAACGTTTCAGCCAAACGACCCGACGATCCCGCTCATCCAGCCGGTTCTTTAGTGCAAGGGCTCCTGATAGGTCGAGCGTTTTGTCCTCGGCGTCTTGGGATGTGTTGCGGGAAGGAGGAGGGGGATCACCTTTCCTGAGCAGAGGAGGTGGGAGGAGCAGGGAGGGTTGAGGAGGATCAGTGGAGAGGAGCGGAGCTGGGAATGTGACGGCTGCGGATATAAATAATGCTGGGAGACACTGACTGCAGGGCCTCGGTGATTAATCCGGTATTTTACCGTAGACAACGCGACGGGCTGAAAACGATCGTCGTCTAATAGTTTGTTTAATTAAATAAGTTTTTTTTGGACAATTACAGTTTTAATGGTTTAAATTTTGCACTAATAATGACATACATGTTACTTGGGTGTGATATACGTCTGTTTATGGTAAATAGTAAATGGACTGTACTTGTATATCGTCTTTCTATCTTATCAAGATACTCGAAGCTCTTTCCACTCATCCACAGCCCCCCATCCATCCATCTGTCCATCTATCTTCTGTCCATCCATCCATCCATCCATCCATCTTCTGTCCATCCATCCATCCATCCATCCATCCATCTTCTGTCCATCCATCCATCTATCTTCTGTCCATCCATCCATCTGTCCATCCATCTATCTGTCCATCTATCTTCTGTCCATCCATCCATCTGTCCATCTATCTTCTGTCCATCCATCCATCCATCT
>NC_056520.1:7203540-7203682 GCF_014905685.2 Nematolebias whitei | reverse complement strand
GTCCATCCATCCATCTGTCCATCTATCTTCTGTCCATCCATCCATCTGTCCATCTATCTTCTGTCCATCCATCCATCCATCCATCCATCCATCCATCCATCCATCCATCTTCTGTCCATCCATCCATCTTCTGTCCATCCAT
>NC_056520.1:7198552-7203530 GCF_014905685.2 Nematolebias whitei | reverse complement strand
TCCATCCATCTTCTGTCCATCCATCCATCTTCTGTCCATCCATCCATACATCCATCTTCTGTCCATCCATCCATCTTCTGTCCATCCATCTATCCATCTTCTGTCCATCCAGCCATTTTCCATCCATCCATCTGTCCATCTATCTTCTGTCCATCCATCCATCTATCCATCTTCTGTCCATCCATCCGTTTTCCATCTGTCCATCTAACCCTTCGTCCATTCATCTGTCTGTCCATTCATCCATCTTCCATCTGTCTGTTCGTCCATCCATTCATCCGTCGTCCGTCTGTCTCCACCTGTCTGTCCGTCCGCCTTCCATCCATCCAACCATCAGTCTTCCATCTGTCTGTCTGTCCATCCATCCGTATGTTCATTCATCCATCTTCCATGTCTGTCAGTCCATCTGTCCATCCGTCTGTCCATTCATTCATCCATCCATCTTCCATTTGTCCGTCCGTCCATCTATCCATCCATCTTCCATCTGTGTCCGTGCATTCGTCCATTTATTCATCCATCCATCCATCTTCCATCTGTCTTTTCCACCTGTTTGTCCATCCATCCATCAGTCTTTCCTCTATCCAGCCGTCCATCTGTCTATTCATCCATCCATCTTCCATCTGTCCTTTTGTCCATCCATCCATCTTTCCTCTGTCCATCCATCCGTTATTCTTCCATCTGTCTGTCCATTTAGCCATCCATTTTCCATCTGGCTATCCATCTATCTCTCTGTCTGTCCAGCCATCCTTTTTAACTTGTGATATCATTAGAAACAATAATAATAATAATAATAATAATGATGATGATAATAAAATAATAACATTGATGATGATGATACCAGAAACTCTCCCAAAACCACGTGTCAAACTCAAGGCCCGTGGACCAAATCTGGCCCTTGCTGGATCTGTCCGGGCCCCCGAGGTGATATTTTAATAGTAAAATACTTTTATTGCTTCTCATTTAGTTAAAAAAAACTGAGCATATTTCATTTAGTTTTATCATGCCAGCTGGCTGATATCATGACCTCTCTGAAGCCAGAAAAAAGAGCAACAAAGAACGTCAAATGGGACCAGTTAAAACTCCTGTTGATCAACCTGCAACCAAAAAAAAAAGAGTCAACTTGAGTTAATGTATCGACTGAAATTGGTCCGGGGCTTGGACCAGGTTTGTAATTTTACCCCTCATATGTAACAGAGTTTGACAAACCTTTCAAATACTCATTTCAAGCTAAGATAAAAAGTTTTCCTGAACTACATCAAATGGTGAAACGGGTCGTACTGTTCTTTTCCAGATATATTAATATGCAGTTTTGAGCCCCAGGCTTAATCTGCTCTAAACCTTGTAGGACTAACGTAGAGCATCGGACAACGCATTTACGCGGAAAACAACGAAAATCTGCTTCTTAACGCAAAATAAACATCTGGCTCGAGTAGAATGATGGAGCTCGGTGCTCAAACACACGTTTGTGAAGCATTTGCTAGATTATTTACCATTTCCAATGTATCTGTTCATCTGTAGCTGTACTCCATAGATCTTAGCATGAATACACACCAACACATCACAGCAGTCTTGTTTAAACAGACATCATCATGATTCGTCTCGCGTTAAACCCTTCTGTTTTTTCCCAGGTTTCTGATTGGCTCGTGTCGTTAAAAAAAAGCTGCTTTATTGGACTTTAAGCACGGGGGAATCCATAAGTGTCCGATAATCATTCGCTCTAATAGCCAGTTGTACAGATGGGCATGCTGGAGCGATTTCAAACTGAACGTCTTTAGACGCTGCCACACCGATGCACCGGTACTGACAGGATCCGCCTCTCAGGTGCTCGTCGATTGTCGTCAACGCGGTAAACCTGAAGGATTAGCCACATGTTTACAATCAGATCTCAACCATAGAGTTTGCAAAGTGTCGGGGTAATTTATTCAGTTTCAGTAATGATTGTGTTTGAATGGAGCTCTGGTTGCTCTTTATTTCTGCCTCCGGGCGCTCGTTGCAGCGCGACCAGTGAGCAGCTCAGTCTGAACCAATAAAGCGGTCGGGCCTGTTCACAGTCGGGGGATAATGAAGTTCCTCCTGAAGGTTTCAGAGCTTCACGTTTTCAGTCATTGTTTTATAATTACTGGCAGCCGAACAATGCTCCGACAGTGCGCTTTGTTGCAGGAAGGGCAAAGTATTCAGCCGGTTGTCGCTCGTCAGACGTTTCTTTTGAAATTAAGGCGTTTATTATCTCCTGCCGCCACAAGGCGGGCAATAATGTCTCTGCACGTGATTGAACGTCTTTCAGCAAAAACCGCGGGACGGATTTTAATCAAACTTGTAGGAACTAATCATGAGGTGTACATCTCCTTAATTAACCTTTGGAGCCAGCTGGACTCAAGATGGCTGCCAAAGCCAACTAAGCTTAAAATAAAAATGTGGAATTGGCTCTGACTGTTGACGTAATGTCTCATGAACTACGGGACGGGTTTCATTGAAACCTTTCGGAAAGAATCAGTACACAGTGTAGATTACTTGCCATGACAGGGTGCTCATCTAGTCAGAGATTTTTGTTGATGTGTGTGTGTGTGTGTGTGGGGGGGGGGGGGGGTGTCTGAGCTGTTTGTACTGAGGGAGGGGGAGGTTTCAGCGTGTGGGGAAGGGGCAGCGCGAGTGCTGCCTCTAGCTATTTAGCTAGTGTGCCTGTATAGCATGCCACTAGCTTAGCACTATGCTGATGCTGGCAGTTGGGGGGCGGGGTTCTGGGCACTCGGTTCTGTTGACAGGGCGGGGCCTTGCTTGTATAATGTCAATGGTAGAGGAAACACTACTTGTCTTGGCAGCACGCTCATATCTTTCATAATTTTTTTCGTAGGGGAAGACGGAGACTTGTCTATGTTGCGTGCCGTTTGTACCGACAACAATTTTCAGTCAGGTCATCTGGACGGTTTCTTTTTTTTTGGTGCTGAAACGTTTCACCTTCCATCCAGAAGGCTTCATCAGTCAAGGAAACGCAACACAAAACAGATTCTTCCACGAAACAGCTTACTCCACAAAGTGGAACAAACCAGTCATGTTGGTGCTAAGATGGTGTCTTTGGCACGCCCCCTCCTCCGGTGCCGGTCCTCTTCCTCGTCGACAGTCATGTCAAGCTGGCTCAAAACCAACAAAGTCTATGCTTAATAATCCAGGATTACCGAGCATGGACTTTGTTGGTTTGTACCGACAGTTTTCGAGGGGGCTTGGGGAGACGGCTCAGCTTGAGGAAGACTGACCGCTAGACCTGTCGCAATAAACAATAAATCAATTAATTGCATGATAAATGAAAATTATCAACCTCATTTTCATTTATTGGCTTTATCGTTTCTTCGTGTCTCTCTCTTTGTACTTGAGACACGGCTCAACTCCGATGTTCTTCACTGACCCCTCCCCTTTCTCTTTTCTCTTTAAATCCATTTTAACCGTCCAAAATCCTGTTTTCGGATCGTTAAAAGAGGCTAAGCTTTAAGCTAAGCTAACAGGCCGACCTCGAGGGATAAAACCTCCGTCTTGTCAAAGCTCCAAAATTCATGGTTGAAACCCGTGCCTTCGTGCAAGAAGTTTTTTCTCTGCTAAAAAAAAAGCTGAGAACTTGTTTACCGATTTTTTTTTTAATTAAAAGCTTTGTGTGAAAAATGCTACGCTAAAGAGCTCAAACCACACTGAGCGTCGTCCATGTCACGTCAAGGGGTCTCCCTCCCATTTTTCTTAGAGACATGCTGCTCGCTCCCTCACTATCCATCCTTCAGTCCAAACAGTCTTATACTGGCATCTAGTGGTCAAAAAAGGTACTACACGCAAAACAAATCAACATTTCTTCTAAAATTTGACAATTAATTATTGTTAAATTTCAAACAATATTATTGTTTATCGCAATAATTTCTGAGACAATTAATCGCCCAGTAAAATTTATCGTCGTGACAGGCATACTATAAGGCGCGCTTAAAATTCTTTAATTTTCTCCAACATCAACAGTGAGCGTTATAATCCGGTGCGCCTCATGTTTTGATTCTGGTTGTGCTTACCGACCTCAAACCAATTTTTTGTACACGGCGCTCACAAAAACTCAAAATGTTTTAGCTTCGCTTAATGCGCCTTATAAACCGACAAATACGGTATTTTTGATTTGCTTTTGGAGCCAGTTCAATTCAAGATGGCTGCCACGTCTAACAAACCTTAGAAGGGCTCTCGGTCACTTTTCCAGATGTTGAGCTCTAGTCCGATGTTTTCAAGGTTTGGAGAAAAACAAAAGCTCTAAAACTCTTTGTGTGAAAGGTTGCGGGCGACATGCATTCCTACAAGAAAAGTAAAGGTTTGTAGCTACACCCAGGACCACTGCAGGCCGGTCCGTTACAACGGGAACAAAGAGCATGCCCCCCAGTATCCTGTTGGAGCTCCACAGCTTGGATCAATACAGGATCACGTTACTGGCTGTGGCATCAAACCAGCCGTTTTGCAAGGGGAGGGTCTGTTTCGTTGCCATCGCTCCAGTTCCTCGGAGCTCGTCTGCAGCTTCAAGTGTCTCCGCTCGCCTCCTGTCCCAACGTCCTCCCCACGACTCGAGTTGTGCGTGAAGATAATTCGTCTGTGACTCGATTCAGACAAATGTTTTAAACTCTCTGGTTCCTGTGGAGGGAAAAAAAAAATCGTTCAAAGCTTTAAACCACCCCCCCCCTGGAGGATTTCTCTGCTCTGATTTATAGTTTGCGACTCGAACGCTTATTTTCCTGCTGACGCTTAAACGGTTGGCCCAGTTACTCAGACTGGTGTGGAGTCAGTTTTATCAAACCTTTCAAATTAAAAGCCCAGTAATTTCGTCTTTAGATGAGAACGGACGGATCCGTTTTGGTCTTGACGAGATCTCGCTGGATCTGTTGGCGCAGATCATGGTGGGGGGGGACTAAAATAAAAACGAGTCATTGGGGAATATTTGGCTCGTGGCTAGCAGGGTTGTTTGATTTACATG
>NC_056520.1:7170982-7193552 GCF_014905685.2 Nematolebias whitei | reverse complement strand
ACTTCAGGGGTATCTGAGGCAGGCTTGGAACACAAGAGTCAGGGTGGCTTCTGGGTAATACCAGATGGCTAGGCCTCAGACCGACGAAGCCTCTTGGATGAGGGGCGAAACGTTTCTTTTTAACAAAAAAACGAAGTCCAGATGACATGATTCAACCTTTTTTGTTGTTATATACCTGGATGACTGAGAAAACAAACTTTGAATTTATGCCTTTATTTTACCAGGAAGAAATCCATTGAGATCGTCCCGTCTATTTTACAAGAATGTCCTGGAAAAAACTTTGGACGGTTAAAATAGATTTTAAAGAGAAACGAGAAAGGGAGGGGTCAGTGAAGAGAGCCGAAGTTGAGCCTTTTGTCGTCCAGTAGAAAGAGAGAGACACTTAGAAACAATAAAGCCGATAAATGAAAATGAGGTCGATAATTTTCATTTATCACGCGATTAATTGATTTATTGTTTATCGCCACTGGCGTTATAAATGCTAAAAACACAGGCTTATCCATAAGTTCTGTTCTGTTTTACCAAATCAAAACGTTCGGCTCATTCAGGATGTTCCTGCTGTTTGTGTAAATGTAACTTTTTGAAACATTTAGCTCTTTCGGCCATGTTTTCCTCGTTGAACACCAACGAAGCTCTCATCCTTCAAACTCTTGGATCTGTTTACAGCTCGTACAAGTTTACAAACCTCCAGCTGCCTTTAGCTTCTTTCTGCTCATTTCAGCCTTTTTTTAACCTTTGTTTTCTCTTTTCAGGTTTTTAAGCTTCTTTCCACTAAATTTGGCTTTTTCTTGCTTTATTTCAGCTATTCCACTAATTTATTTACGCACTCTTCAGCTTTTAAGGCTCATTTAGCATATTTCTGCTAATTTTAGCTTGTTGTGGGTTTTATTTCAGCTACTTGTAGCTCATTTTATCTGTTTAGTGCACTATTAAGATTCTATTGTCCTTTTAGCTTTTATCAGCTAACATTTTTACATTTATTTCAGCCTTTTTTTTTTGTCCTAATCAGCATTTTTCTATGATTGCTGCTTTTTTTTCTACTTTCAGCTACTTTGGTTGTAACGGTCATTTTGATTTTTGTCTCTAAAAGTTTATTGGTTGAGGATAAACGTCCAGAGGTGCATATTTAATTAAAATTCATCCAGTGGGTCGAGATATTTTACTGACAGACTTGAGCATCCCTGCTTTCTCCTTTAACGTCTTGTCGCATTAAGGACCGGACGATGCTCGAAATCTTAATTTATTCTCAAACGGCAGCTCCGACCCGTTCCGATCTCCTTGGAGAGGGTCCGGCAGGTCCGTCTGCCCCGGCCTCGCCTGTTAATCGTCGTAATTATTTCTCTTCAGGCGCTGCTCCGGCGCCACGGTCTCTGCGTCGGTTGTGGTTTTAACGGCGTGTAAGAGGATTGCACTCGAAGCACCTCGCTCAGAACAATAAGTAAACGCAGCTGCTGCAGCCCATAAATCCAGGAGGGGGCAAAGGTCACGAGGGTGTCGGATCATCAGCGGGACTCTGGCGGGCTCCGAGGGGATCGGTTCTTCAGAATGTTTGTGTGGGTTAATCATTGCAGCAGACGCTCCCACAGCCGTAAAACTCCAGCCGCCTCGGTCACGCGTAGACGGGAGCTCGTTTTTTTAATCCGAGGTTTCAGTCTCGGCGAACTGGACTCGGTTCTTGTGTTGGACCCAGGAGGTCTGTAGGGCTGACACCATCAGGTTCTCTGAGTTAGAATCATACCTGGACATTTAGCACGACGACTTCCTGCGAAAACGCCTAACTGCCGAATGATTTCGGCTGAAAACAGCTGAACAAGCTGAAACTGGCCGAGCTCAGTCTGAACAGCCGACGTTTGCTGAACGCAGGAAAATGAAAGCAGCAGAAAAATGTCGGAGCTGTAAAAAAATAAAATAAAAAAATAAAGCTGAATGGATTACAAAGAAGCAGAAATTAGAAACAAAAAAACTTAAAAGCTGAAATTGGCAGAAAGAAGCTGAAAAAAAGCTTTAAAAGATTAAAATGAAAGAATCACAAAAAGTAGGAAATGGCAAAAAGAATACTTAAAAAAACTGAAATGAGCAGAAAAAGGTGTTAAAGTATACATTTTTATTTTTAAATGAATAACAAAAGGCTAAAATTAGCATAAAATACCTTTTTTTTAAACAATAAATCAATTTATCGCATTCTGAATGAAAATTATCGACTTTTTCATTTATCAGCTTTATCGTTTCTTCGTGTCTCCGTTTCTACTGAAGACGCTGGATGACGACCTAAAGAGACACGCTTCTCGCTCGCTCACTATCCATCCTTCGGTTCAAAGTCTTGTACTGGTGGTTGAAAAAATGTACTACGTGCAAAACAAAATAAGATCAGATGGAAAACATTTCTTCTTAAATTTGACAATAATTACTAATTATTGTCAAATTTCAAACAATATTATCGTTTATCGCAATAATTTCTAAGAAAATTAATCGCCCAGCAAAATTGGTTATCGTGACAGGCCTAGCCTAGCAGCTACCGTATTTTCTGCCGTATAAGTCGCATCAGTCCAAATATGTCTAATAAAGTGGGGGGGGAAGCAAACAAGTTGCTTCGCTGTACGAGTCGCATCTATTACACGTCACCACTGACCACCCGGAAACGTCGGCAAGTGTTGGGCAATAAATCGATTGGCTGCCAAATGGCGGCCGCGGAAGCGTGCACAGAAGAACTTTAACAATATTAACACTTAAAAACAATTATTTGCTCGAAATTATAGCAAAGGTGTGTCTCGGTTGAACTTTTCCTTAATAAAAGCACTTTAACGGTCAAATCAGCTGCATTTCGCCTGGGCGGCGCGATGAAACGCAGCTGATTTGACGTTTGCTCCAGGAGTTCCGGAGCGAGACGAAGGTGGTTTTGTATGGCAAGCCAAGTGTCTCGTTAAAAGCCACGTTTACCTATTAATGAGACACTTGGCTTGCCCTATTAGCCGAGGGCCCTCTAGTGGCTGAAAATGGTAGTGTTCAATATTTTCCATGTCAGAATGAATGAAATCGTCAGATCTCAGCCAAAAAAAAGTTTTATAAATATTGGAAACAAACAAATACTTTGCTTCGGTATATAAATATGCAAATTATGCAAAAATCTGAGAGTTATACGCCGGAAAATACGGTAGCTGTTTTCATGCTAAATTTGGCTTTTTCAGCTAATTCCACATTTTGGGAGCTCATTTCAGCTCCTTCCATTTCCTTTTGGTTGTTTAAGCTACTTTCCGCTACTTTTTGCTAAATTCAGCCTTTTTTTCGTCCCAATTTCTGCTCATTTGAACCAAATTCAGCAAAAATGTGTTCTTTCCTGCTAAGTTAGGCTTGTTCTTCCATTTCAGCAAGTTCTTTAGCTACATTCACTTTTTAATAGGACGTGCAGAGTTTATTGTTGATGTAGTTTCTAACGTCAGGGCTGTTTGTTAACTGGAGCTTTTCTCTGCTATAAACAAAAAACTTTTTTTTGTTGTTGTTAATTTCAGTTTCCAGATGGTTAACAGGCCGGGAAGAAAGTTTTTTTATTTTATACGTCACGACGGTGGAGCTTCTTGAAATAAAGCGTGCAGGGTGGGTCTCTGTAATAAAGCTTTTATTTTAGAGTCCTGCAGCTGCTCTGCACCGCACCGCTCTGTAATTCCCACACGGAGGCCTCGGAGCGTGGCCAACCACCCACTGACAGTACGCGCAGGAACTCCTGTTTCTGTTTCACGCCGTCCGTTTTTAACCGGCTTGTTGCGTGTGTTCCTTCCAGGGGTCCCTTCAGCGTGGTGAGGCGGTGCATCAACAGAGACACGGGCCAGCAGTTCGCCGTGAAGATCGTGGACGTCGCCAGCTTCACCTCCAGCCCCGGCCTCAGCACGGAAGGTGAGCCCCTCCCCCCGAGGTTCTGGTGCCCTCTCAAACCGACGGTTTATTTCTGGGAGGTACTGGTCACGCTGAGAACCGAGCACGTTTGTCAAAAAGGCGAAGACGATAGGTGTTTGCAGTTGGCAGTCACCGTGCACCATCTGCGACGCCCCAGCCTGAGATTAGACCGGCAGCCAGGAACAGCAAGACGAGGAAGTGACCCGAGGGAGGGGGAATGGAAAAAAACCCCTCTGTTCCTCCAGAATCTATGGAGTTCGGTGCCGCTTGCTCCTTATGATGCGAGCGGTATCCTGGCTGTTTTTGGAAGCTTTAAAGTAGCCGGCTGCGTTGGCGTCCCGCAGGTCCTTGACACAAATCTCTTGGGAGCGTTTTCTGCCGACTGGAGGTGGTGATGAGAAATAAAATCCAGGGCCTGGTGTGACACAAGCTCAGGGCTCTTCTCTTTGACCTCCAGGCTGAGGGGACGCTTCAAATAGAAATAAACCCAATTTTAAAGAAAATAATCTTTGAAATAGTAACTAGATGGAAACACTGAATAATAGTGGGCAGGAACGATAAAAAGACAAGCAGACGAATGAAAAACGTCCCGAATACGAGGATTGAGATGGTCCAAAGATAAGAAACGTTCCTTGTGAAACTGCGTTGCCCGTCGGAATCCGTGGCTCTTAAGCGTGCCGCTCTAATTTTGGCGTCGGCAGCCGTCGATTCGTCGAGCAGAAGAAAACGAGCCGTGACGATCCCGCCCACAGTTACAGTGGAGACTCGCCTACACCTGAGAAGAACTGAGCTGAAACGAGGCGACTACAGCGGTACTGAACGGAGAAGCAGCTTGTGAGACAGATAATTTATGGCTTAACTTCCTGTTTGATGCGTGGCTGCTTCTAGGCGCAAGAACAGATGGCCGCCTCCATACATACATATACATATATATATATATATATATATATATATATATATATATATATGTATGTATGTAGCATATATGTAATTGAAGCAATATAAAAACCAGAATGTACAGTTTCCTCAAGTGATTGGGGTGGCTGAAGATTAATTTATGGTGGCCAAGGCCACCATTGGCCACCCCCTGGCTCCACTCCTGGTGGTAGATAAGGTTGCTTCACACTTTTTACTTTAGATTACTTTCCTTGGCAGCGCACTCATATTATCTGTGATTTTTTTTTTTTGGGGGGGGCAGGGGTGGCGTAAACAAAGCTACGTCTGTGTTGCGCGCTGTTTGTACCGACAGTTCGGTGGTGGTGGGGGGGGGACGGCTCAGCGTGTGAGAAGCAGAGTGGTACCTCTAGCTTTTTAGCTAGCTCACCTGTATTTCGCACAGTTGGCTCTACGTCAGTTGTCTGCCCTGGTTGTATAATGGTAGGCAGTGTTTCCTCTTGATAACTTGCCATGGTGAGGGCTCGTCTTGTTCGTGATTTATTTTTGGGTGGGGGGAGACACAAACACACGTCTGAGCTGCTGCGCTATTTGTACCGTCAGTTTTCGAATGGGGGGGGGGGGGGTTTCAGCGTGAGGGAAGAGGCAGAGTGAGCGCTGCCTTAAACTTTTTACCTCGCATGCCTGTATTGCGTGCCGCTAGCTTAGCGCTACGTCGGTGCTGACAGGCGTGTATGGGTGGTGCGCGCAGTTCAGTTCGGTAGGCGTGGCGCTCAGTTCTGTTGACGGGGCGGGGCACCCCGCTTGTATAATCGTAGTCCCCCCCCCCCCCCCCACTTCTTCTTTAAACCACATCTCGAACTGGTTTATAAAATATCGTACATTTGTAGTTTAGACATTAAAGCGCACATAAAACTCTCAGTCACAACAACAAACAACAACAACAACAACAACAAACAACTAGTGCTATAAGGTTTGAGAGCTTAAATATTTGTTTAAACGTTTACAGAACCAGAACTCGTTCCTTTTGTTCCCTTTCGTAGTTTTCAGTGACCCTTAGGGCAGACTTGGACCAAAACCAAAAACTGTATAAGTACTGGGCCTCTACTGGGTCCAGTTCAGAAGTTCTTGAGTTTGATGCCGGCCTGAGGCTATAAAGACCGGTACAGTGTAGTGCTGTCATTTCTAACCTGGGCCTGAAGCCTGGCCGTAATAATGTACTGGATGGTCGGTGTTGGGCTTTTGATTGCGTCAGCGGACGCGTGCAACTGGCGATTATATGGCAACATGGCTTGCCATACAATCCAATTGTATGTCAACGTGTCTTGACATTCATTCACCATCCGTACGCAGCCGTTTCACCGTGAGCTGACCGGCCTTGAAACGTGTCAAATAAAGTTCAGATGGGACTATACTGCCAGGAAGCGATCCATCAGCCCAAATGGACGTTCATTCAGCCGCTGCACTCAGCGGACGCGTCCGTCCGACGACCCAAACAGGCGAGATCCGAAAGCAGACATGTCAGAGCAGGGTCCATGTCTGAATAATGCAGAAGAAGCAGGGATTTTATGCGCTTTGATGGCCATGAAAGAACAAACACCCCCTCAGCTCCGATCTCCTGTCCCCTCTTCTCAGCCGTGCACGTCCGCCGACCGTTAATAACTATATAAGCAGTCAAAGCTTAATTAAAAATGTCGGGTTTTTTTCAGGTTCGTACCTGTAATTACTGTTAATTTGTCGGGTCGGGTGGGTTTCGAAAATGATGGCTACGGGCCGGGACCGGGTTGGGTCGGATTTTTTGGGCCCAAAATGCAACTCTAGTATAGAAATGACTGTTTAACTGTTCTAACATTATTCTTTTCTTGGACCTTTTTTTTTTTTTTGGGAAGTCCCAAACCACAGAAACTTGAGTATTCACGAGACCTGCGGCTGTGAATGTGCGGCCACATCGAGATGTTTAAAAATTGTAAACTTTTCTTTAAACCAATAATCTGTAAGACTTTTAAAGCCTTTCTTTGCCGCAGCATAGCCAGCATGCCTGATAAAAACGTCTCCGCAGTACTCTTGACCAATATAAGTCAAACTTTTTGTACATTGGCTCTTGATTAGCCTAAATTTGCAAAAGTTTGGTTTCTCTAGTTTTTAAGTTTTGGTCTAGTTTTGCAAATGGACCAACTTGAAACAATATTTTGCCTCTTTTAATTGAAGGTTTTTGACGTATTTCCTTCCAAGTAAGATTTTTCGGGGCTGGACAGAGATTGTCCAAGGGCCACTTCAGGCCCACGGGTCGTATGTTACTGGTCTTGTCAATATAAAGATGAAAACATCCAACTCTGCCACTAAAAAGAGACGATCCGTGTTTTTCACTATTGAAGTTCTTCTGTTTCAAATTAACGCTAACCTGGACACGAGATGGCGTAAAAGAGAAGCGTACACGTTTAAACGCACTCTTCCACCCCAGCTCCTGACAGTTTTACGAGCCACTCAACCACCGCGGCGATATGAAGTGGGTTACGGCGTGGTTTCCTGAGAGCACGGACCTTCGGCTCATTTAGAAACGACCCACGTCGGCATAAATGTGAGCAAAAAGGAGACCGAGAAGGAAAGCAGAGATTCACAGAAAACCTTCAAATGTAAACGTTGGACTAACGGAGGTCCAAGTGTAGGAAGGTTGGGATGCAGAAGGTTTAAAATGTAAAGGGGCGTTAAAATAAAAGTCTGGGTGAGGTGAGGTTCAGAGTGTTGCCTTCGAGAACGGTTAATGGGACGGGAAGGATGGGCTGAAAGGCAAATAATGGAAGCATTGGGGCAGGAGAATGGGGGCTCTGTTGCAAAGGGGGGCACAGCGTTGTTTCTCCCTGTTGTGTAAGGGTACCGGTCCGTCACGACCCAAAGAGCAGCAGACTTTCAGACTGTGACGGAGCAATGGAGAACGCTGGTGAAGATTCTCAGTCATCCAGGACATGGTAAATTCAAAAAAAGTTCAAGACAAAAACTGGACTTCATTTGTAACAGAAGACGTTTCGCTTCTCATCCGAGAAGCTTTCTCAATTCAAAGAGCAGAGAGTGAGAGATTCAGGTTATAAAGCTGAGATAAGATACACACATACATATGCAGAGTGACCTATCACACCTCACAGTAGGGGTTTGTTAAGGTCTTTGTTAATCTAATTCACAGATGTGGCCCCTCTGGTCCCATCTGATGCATGAAAACTGGCTGGGTATCAGTCCTAAAGCTGCATTAAAAGTTCTTGAAAGTTGACATCTGAGGCCTCGTCCTCCGTTTGGAGCAAAGGAGCCAACAGGAGGCCGCCGAGCTCAACAAAACCATCTGTTTTGAACATTGACGTCTGTTTACGTCATCCTGATCAAAACCTTCTTGAATTCAAAGAAACGAATGACCGCCTGTTTTTGATTTCCATTTATCTTGAACGTATTGCGCTGCCATGTCGGTCTGCTTGGACTGCGGTGAGTCCGACATATAACGAGTGTTCACGCTCAACATGGCAACTGGAACTCTGGAAGTCGGAAAAACCTCAAAAGTCACGGAGAACTTCAGGAGTTCGAACTCCGAGCCGCCGCTCCAAAGAGGATCTAACGTGTTCATGAATTAATGCTCGTGTTCTGGTATCAGTCCATGTTCTGTTTCTACGGTGCACATCGTATGCACAGTTAACAAAATAACGAGTTCAAAAACGTTCAAGACAAAAACAACTGGACTTTGTAACAAGACGTTTCGCTTCTTTTCCGAGAAGCTTTTTCAATTCAAAGAGCAGAGAAGTGTGGGGTTCAGGTTATGAAGCTGAGGTAAGATACATATACATATGCAGATTGACCTATCACACCTCGCAGTAGGAGTTTGTTAATCTAATTCACAAAAGAGGCCCCTCTGGTCCCATCTGATGCATGAAAAGTGGCTGGGTATCAGTCCTAAAGCGGCATTATAAGTCTCTGAAAGTTGACATTTGAATTGAGAAGCGAAACGTCTTCTGTTACAAATAAAGTCCAGCTGTTTTTGTCTTGAACGTTTTTGGGTTTACCATGTCCTGGATGACTGAGAATCTTCACCAGCGTAAAAAAACGAGTTATTAGGGACGACTTGTCGTCTGCACGTAGAGTGGGCTATGGTACAGTAGTAACTCGTTTATTGCGGAGGCTACGTTCCTGAAAATTTGCAAAGTAGCGACGGTTTTTTAATTCTTGTATTTATATTTTAAGGCTTTAAAAACTCTTCTCACACTCTTGCAACGTTCTAAACTCAAACCTACGTCATTTTAACAACATACGTACAGTACTGTATATGTACTGTAGCTACTAAATTTTACTCACCGGATCTGCAGAACAGCAGCGGCTCGGTTCTGGTCTGACTCGGTTGCGTTTCGACGGACCTACTCTGCCAGTTCTGGTCGGGTTCTGTGCAGCCCTGGAGCACCAAAGCGCATTTAGGGAGGGACCAGACCTTCAGGTGGCCTCACGGGATCGGACGGTGGTTTGATTGAGTTCAAGTCTGGATGAAAGAAGTCCAGGTGGGCTCCGGAGAGAGCGCCATACCTTTGGCGGTGCGTCCCCACTCGGAGGTCCACATTAGCTGGCTAGCAGCTCTCTGATTCGCCGATGGGTCTGGAGGTCCGGTTCCTGGTGGGTTCCGTGTGGCTCTCTGCATCCGCTGGGCGCCAAAGTCACTAATGAGCATTGAACTTTTTCCGATCAGATCAAAACTTTCCCTCTAGAAGGCATTGGAGCTTCTGGGAAATGTAGTCCTCATGAGCGGGGATACAGTATAGGCTTATTGAGAGAAAACTACAAAATGGCGGCTCCTGTCCGAAGTTTATTTTTTCGATAACTTTTTACTGTACAGTATCCCGTACTGTCCTAATTACGTGAGTAACAATAAAGATGACCATCATGAGTCGTGTACAATCTTTGAAAAACCACAAAAGAGCGAGTCCACGAAGGTCGAACCGCGAAGTAGCGAGGGACGACTCTGCTCACCACCTCGGACTCTGAAGGCTCTGAGCGTTTCATGTCATTGAAATGTCCAGGAGGACCCAAGAAAACTTGATGCTGCTCAATAATCCAGGTCGATGAATCTAACGAGGTTGAGTCGGGACGGATTATTTGTTGAAACGTACGACTGAAGAAGTGTTTCAACAAGAATCCGTCCAGAGGACCCGACTCAAACTGGTTAGACCAAGAAAACTAGTTTTCATGAAATTCTGGGAACATTCGTGTTTATAAAGTCAGCATGTATTTCATATGTTCTTCCTGTGTCCAAGGTGTTTGACGGTATTTGGTCGCAGAGATCTTTTTTCCATCCACAAGTCAAATTTAAAAACAAAAAAAAATAGAATTTAAAGGAGCTGCAGTCCAATTTGTTTCGTTTTAGTCCCAACTTTTAAAGACGTGCTCTTTGTCTCCCTCTGCTGGTGAAGCGGGCGTACGGCAGGCCTGATTTTTATTTAATGACTGCACGAGATGATTGTAGAAGCTGTAAGTGTCGTTGCTTGCTCTGTGCTGTCGCACGGACTTGTTTTAATGAAGCTAAAAATGGAACGCCTGCGTTTATCTGAGTGAAACACTTAACGAAGCCTCTGAACCCTCCAGATCTGAAGCGGGAGGCCAGCATCTGCCACATGCTCAAACACCCCCACATCGTGGAGCTGCTGGAGACCTACAGCTCCGACGGCATGCTCTACATGGTCTTTGAATTGTGAGTAAAACCGCCGCTCGGACAAAGACGAAGAAGGTTCACCCTTTGAGACGAGCTCGGCAGCGACCTCGTTTCTGTTTAGTTCCAACAGTTCATGTGTCAAAAGGTTCGGCTCGTTCCTGCTGGGACGTTCCTGCATTTGTGCAATTTTAACTTTTAGAAACGTTTAGCATCGTCGGCCATGTTTTACTTCAAACCCTTTAAAGTCTTTTGTTGCTCGTTCCAGACAGCTTTGGTTCTGGTTCAGCTTTTTTCAAATGTTTTTTTTTTTACATTCCTGCTTCTTTTTAGCTTCTTTTGCTGCTAAGTTCAGCTTTTTTTGATACTTTTCAGCTAATTTTAGCCTTTTTTCCCATTGCTAATATTCAGTATTTATTTTTATTATATATTTTATTATTTTGAACCAGTTCAGCCTCTTTCTGCTCATTTTTAAGTGTTTTTTTTTTTTTTTGCAATTGCTTATTCAGCTCATTCTCGTTTCAGCTTTTATTTTCCTGCTTTCATCAAATTCAGCTCACAGTAACAGTTGAGAGATGAAACCTTTTCAGCAGGAAATGACATTTCTCTACTTAATGTTTTTCAAATAGAAAATTGATAAAATGTGATTTGAAATAAATTAACGTGATGTAAAGAAACGTGCATTAGAACATTTATAAAGCTTTGGTTTTTTTAACACGTGAAAGACACTAAGAAGTTATTTATTTATTTTTGGACTTCCTAAATATACATTTTCCAGAAACCTCTCTGTAGAACCTTAAACGTGCCATAAATAAATACCAGTGTCTCAGTTTAAGCAACAATTATTTAAAATAAAATAAGTTTTTATTAAATGTGAAGGACACAAATAAGAAAAAATAAGTTTTTTGTTTGTTTGGACCTTCTAAATCTGTATATTCCAGACACCTTTGAGGGATTATAGAACCTTAAACGTGCCATAAATAATAAACACCAGTGTCTCAGTTTAAGCAACAATTATTTTTTTTTCTGTTATTTTTATAAAATGTGAAAGACTGTAAGGAACATTTATTTATTTTTGTATTTTTTAAATCTGTATTTTCCAAAAACTTCAGCGGGTATATAGAACCTTAAAAGTGCCATAAAAAATACCAGCGTCTCAGTTTCAGCTGCAATTATTATATAAATTAATCTGACGTGAAAGACACTAAGAAGCTTTTATGTATTTATTTATTTATTTATGGACTTTCTTAATCTGTATTTTCCAGAAACATTTGAGTGATTATAGAACCGTAAACGTGCCATAAATAAACGTCAGTGTCTCAGTTTAAGCAGCAATTGTTCTAAAAAAATTTTTTTAAAATCTGTTATTTTTATCAAATGTGAAAGTCTGTAAGGAACATTTATTTATTTTTGTATCTTTTAAATCTGTATTTTCCAAAAACTTCTGTGGGATTATAGAACCTTAAAAGTGCCATAAAAAAATACCAGTGTCTCAGTTTCAGCTGCAATTATTATAAAAAATGAATATTTTTATTTTATTTTATTTCATTTTTTTAAATCGGATGTGAAAAACATTACAAAACTTGTATGTATTTATTTACGGACTTTCTAAATCTGTATTTTCCAGAAAAATTTGAGTGATTATAGTACCGTAAACGTGCCATAAATAAACACCAGCGTCTCAGTTTAAGCAGCTCTAAAAAAAAAAAAAAAAAAAATCTGTTATATTTATTAAATGTGAAAGACAGTAAGAAACATTTATTTATTTTTGTCTCTTTTAAATGTATTATCAAAAAACTTCTGCGAGTCTATAGAACCTTAAAAGTGCAGTAAAAAATACTAGTGTCTCAGTTTCAGCTGCAATTATTTAACAAAAAATAAAACTTTTTTTTTTTTTTAATCAGCTGTGAAAGACATTGCATCACTTTATTTATTTATTCGTGGACTTTCTAAATCTATTTTCCAGAAACATTTCAGTGGTTATAGAAACTAAAACATGCCAGAAATAAATACCAGTGCATTGTCTCAGTTTAAGCAACAGTTATTTATAATAAAAATAAGTTTTTAGTTTTTATTAAATGTGAAGGACACAAATAAGAACAATCTTTTTTTTGTTTTATTTATTTGGCCCTTCTAAATCTGTATGTTCCAGAGACGACTGAGGGATTATAGAAACTAAAACATGCCATAAATGAGTACTAATGTCTCAGTTTAAGCTGCAATTATTATAATTATTTTAATCTGTTATTTTTTTTTATCAAATATGAAAGACACTAAGAAACATTATTTACATATTTATTTATTTTTGTACCTTCTAAATCTTCATTTTCCTGAAACTTCTGAAGGATTATAGAACCTTAAATGTGCTACAAATAAACACCAGTGTCACAGTTTATATATATAAGTTTTGTTTTTTATCAAATATGAAAGACAAATATGAAAAAATATATATATATTTTTTGGACTTTCTAAATCTGTATTTTGCAGAAATTTCTGAGGTTTTATAGAACCTTAAACGTGCCATAAATAATTACTATTGTCTCAGTTTAAGTTGCAATTATTATAATTATTTTAATCTGTTATGTTTTTTTTTAATCAAATATGAAAGACACTAAGAAACATTTACTTATTTATTTAGTACCTTCTAAATCTGTACTTCCCAGAAACTTCTGCAGGATTATAGAACCCTACCTAAATAAGCATGCCATAAAACCGTTCTTTGATGGATGTAATGCTAGACTAAGTGGTAAATTGGTCGAATAAAGCATGTTTCTATGTAAACTTTAATCTGTGCAAACCTGATTTTAAATTGCATAATCCCAGATTATTTTTTTCTCCTTTCTCTCTCAGTATGGATGGAGCTGACCTGTGTTTCGAAATCGTTAAGAGAGCGGACGCGGGGTTCGTTTACAGCGAAGCTGTGGCCAGGTAGGATACACCAGTCATGAAATAATAAAATTCAAGATGGACGACGTGAACACGCCCTGAAATAATCTGGTAATCTGTCCTTCTAGTCACTATATGAGGCAGATTCTGGAGGCACTTAGGTACTGCCACGACAACAACGTGATTCATCGCGACGTAAAGGTGAGATTCATTTACTGTAAACAGGGTTACGATGTTCTTTGCGGGACCGTACGGTTCCTTTTTATTACTTGCTACTGTTGGTTAGCTGTAGTGGTCATTTTGAGTCAGAAGTTTTGACTCTAAAATTAATCAGTTGTGCTTTTAATATTTTTTTCTCTGTTAAACTTTGAACACTGGTTCATGAGATATTATGCTAACAGTCAAAAAGACCCAAACGATATGCGATCCTTTCACGGTGGGACCTTTTCTCCGTGACGCAACCGTTTTCTTTTCAGGGGAAAAATCGTCCACCAGGAAACTTGTTTTTGGTCCAACCGTCCCAAACTCTTGCCAAGTTTCTGTTATCAACCTTTATGCCGATGATCAATGGTTTTATTTTGAGTTCTGACAGCCAGATTAGCCAGATTTAGCCAAACTGAAGAACTCTACCTGAACACTTTAATCCAGGTTCTTAATCCTTATGAGCTATTTTAGTACGGAGTGACCAAAAATTTAGCTCAGTTTGGTTTGGTGCACATTTTACTGCGCTCTAAACAATTTAGACATTTGGCTAGTTCATGGCAAGCTTTGATTAACCCAAACACTTGTTTTCATATTTTTCTTCTATTTTCCTCAATAACAACACGATTACATTCATAAAACGTGAATAAAAAGGTGTGGGACTGTTTATAAAAATACACATTTACTCTTTTGTGACAAATGTATATTTTGGAAAAAGCTGCTTTCATGTTAAGTTCCGGATTAAACGTCGTCTTTAATGTTGACGTTGGTTTAAACGGCTACCATCAGGCACGGATGTTCAACAAGTCAAGGTAGACGTCTTAGATTCGATAAACAGTCAGTTTTTTTTTGGTTTTGTTGACATTCAGTCTTGATGAACTTCACCGTTGGCCAGCAGATGGCAGTATAGTTTCTGCGTAGCGGTGGTTTGAGTCAACGCAGAAGCTGGTTCTCGGTGCAAGTGAAGGGTTGTTCAGGACCTGGTCGGGTAACAGCACAGATGGTCGTCTGTAATCCATCGTAGAGCTGTTCCACGTCGCCTCGTTAAAGGCAGGAAGGCGCTGGCCCAAACGCTGTCCGATGAAGCGCTGAGCCGTTTTGCGCACCGATCCAGACAGCAGGAAGTACATGATCGGATCCAGGCAGCTGTTAAAAACCGAGAACAAAAGAACGATCTCGTTGGTGTCGCTCACCGTTTGCAACTGGTCGCAGGAATTGAAGAGATTGAGTTGGGTGAGGATGTAGAACGGGCGGAAGGTGTGGTAGGGCACGAAGCAAATGGTGAAGAGGAAGAGGACGAAGAAGGACTTCTTGGCGGTTTGCTTGTATTTGTTCGCGTTGGGGAAGTCCGGCTTGTTCCGGGACACCTGAAGCAGCTGGGAAGCGATCTTTGCGTAGGAGACGACGAGCACGACGAAGATGAGCCAGAACATCAACACCACCGTGAGGTTGAAGTACGCCTTCCATTTGTTGACGGCTCTTTGCTTGAACTGGAAACATTTACCATCGAAGTTTTTATCCTCCGGCGTCGAGATGAAGACCAGCATCAGCGTTATGAACACAAGCCACAGAACGCCACACGTCGCCCAGCTCCATGGCCGCTTGCGTCCAAACATCCTCAGGCGCGAACCGCTTCGCGATCGGCTTTTCCCGCTCAGCCTCAAGTACCGATCCAGACTGATGAGTCCCAGTAGCACTATGCTCATGTACATGTTCATGTAGAAGACGGTCCCCACAAACTTGCAGGCCACAAATCCCAGCTCCCACTTATCTCCGTTGACGTGGTAGAACACCCTGAAGGGTAGGCACGCCAGCAGGACCAGGTCGGCTATGGCGCAGTTGATTAGGAACACCCGCACCGAGTTGCGACGCGAGTGCAGGAAAAGGAAGACCCACAGAGCGAACAGGTTACCCACCAGCCCAAAAACGAAGAACAGCGAGTAAAAAACAGCCAGCGGCAGACGAATGGATTCACTATCCGGCGAACACTTCGGCGCGCCGGAGGTTGAACACAACAGAGAAGTGTTCGCCGTAGAAACAGAAGTGGTTGACACCAAACTAGTCGGGGGAGCTTCTGAAAGCGCAGATGTTGAGGTGGTTGTGAGAAGAGCTGCGAGGTGGTGCGTGGTCATTGTGCCTGAGGTTTGACGAAATGCTCTGCGGAGAAAAACCAAGAATGCACAGTCAGCTGAAAGTTGCATAATACACGGCTGTGGTGGATTGCATGAGCGATGCACAGCCTGGTGAGTAATACGTTGCTTGTAGATCTAAAGTTCAGACATTTAACACCTCGTCTAGTGCTTTTTGTTAAGAGGGTGGAGTAATTTAATGACATTAAAAAGGGACAGCACCATTTCGGTAGGTGTTTTAGTCGGTCGACCTAATTTCATTTGTGTAAGCACCGGAGATGTTTTAATGACATAAATTCACATCGTATTTATTGGGTTCGTTTAGTCGGAGCTTCCAACAACGGTCGGTCGGGGATTAATGTGAATTCTGTTCACCCCAAATGGAAACGGTAAAAATTACCGAAATGTCCATTTTTATACGCCGTTAAAAAACGGGCATGTCCCGTCCATAATTTCTGATGCACCCAAGATATTTTAAGTAACGTGAGGCATTTGTACCCCGGCTAGACAGCTTTTCACGTAATCCTTGCATCACCCCATCTGAGAGGTTAAGGTCACAAATCAAGGTCAAAGGTCTCTGCATGTTTGAGCCATTGCTGTATAATAGTTTGGCATAATGCTGACTTGCAGAAGCTGAAATGAGGAACGCAGATCATTCATTGTGTTTTCATCAACAGAAATACTCTATTTAGCCAAAAAAAGTACTTCTTTTAAAATAATTTAGTCAAATTTTTTATTTTGAGGTCACAGGAAGTTTCTTTCTACACGCAAGATTTCCTCAAAAGCTGAAACTGTTCTATTTAAAGAAAATGACACTTCTTTTTGTCGTAGGTGTTCTCACATTTGCAGCAAAGTCGATGCTAAAACAAAATAATCTAATTGAGGATCATTAATAGGTCTAATAATTAGAATTACAAAGTAATAAATTCACTGTTTTGGCAATAAAAACAACTCCAAAAAGCCTAAAAGTTTGTTTGTTTTAAGCACCGACAGACTCACCGTCAATATTCCTTATGCAGGACGCTCGGCCCAGTTGAATAAATGCACCAGAACGTGCACAAACGGCACGGTGGTCCGGTGGTTTCTCCCACACACCAGTGTCTTTAAAAGAACAAGAACCACTCCAAAGAAAGATGTTTGCCGTCTTCACCGTCCTCTGCAGTTTCTGAACGAGTCAAGTATCTGGTGCGCACGTCTTTTTCATATCCTGACTTGTTTTGTTCCTTCAGCTCGGGTCCGTCCCGTCTCTCTCTCTTGCTGAGCCTCTTATCTAGTCGGCTTCATCCACACCCCTCAGTTACTTGAAGCACGCAGGCAGGAAGTAAAACCCACCGCCGCTTTGTCACCAGAAGCATCACTTTGCAAGGGAACTGAGCACAACACATTCAGGCCGTGTTATTCTTTTAGGTGATTGAATAAAAGGGAGTGGTGAATCAAAAGTTTGCTGTGGTTACCGCAGGTCCAAAAAGAGTGAACGTTGACGACAAACGAGGAAAATCACGATATGCAGTAAATTCTAACCTGGTTTTCGAACGACGCCAAATTAAAACTGACAATACGTCGTGCTCGGACTCAACCCATAGAACGATGTTTAAAGTTGGGCAAGCTCAACTGAAAGATCTGTCGACCGTTTTAATTAAACTGGGCTCAAACTGCAGCTTCAGGATTACAACCAGACATCCGCGCTACCTCAGTCCCTTTTAAATGTCCTCGCTGATTTCTCTTATTTTGTTGTTGGCTTGCGTTGACGGAGCCTTACGAACAAGCAGCCAAATAAGGCTAGTTGAATATTTGATTCCTCTGTTGTTCAAATAATTTTATTGTATTGATTTTTATTTTTACTTAAAATCCAGAAGAACAAAAAAGAACATTACAGTAGTCCCTCGCTACTTCGCGGTTCGTTTTTTGCGGACTCGCTCTATCGCTATTTTTCACTTGGCGCGGGACTTCAGGGTACGGATCGGATCCCCCGCGATAAATGAGGGACTACTGTACATAAAAGCTACACGTTGATTCAAATGTAGTTGAGAGGAATAAGTATTTTCCTCCAAGGAAAACAGGACATTGCACTTGAAACATCTCTAAATCTTTACGATATAAAGCCACTTTGTTAGCGATAAGTGCGACTCCACTCGTCTTGTGTTGTTTGACATATGCAGAATAACACAAGTTCAAATGAGGTTATTTTCCTGACACCAGCTGGTCAGTGATTTCACCTCATCTCTGTAGGCACTCTCGTCGTCGTTGATGATGTTTGAGCTGTGCCTGGTCATGACTGAATAGAGAATACAAGAGTGGACTGAGTACACAGCCCTGAGGTGTACCGGTTCTTCTTGTCTGTTCTTCTCAGGTGTTGATTTGCCGCTGTGACTTGTTTCCCCGCTTATTGGAGATATTGTAATAGTTCGTTGTGATCGAGCCACTCTGCCCAATGTGGTCCTTAATCACCCTTTAATCAGACTTCAGTTTCGTTAGCACCGGTTTTAAGTCCAGGTGTAGCTATACTGCACCATCATCTCCAGTATCTCTCTGTAAATGCGCTCTTTCCTTGTGGCACCGTCCAGCTCACGCTGAATCTGAACATCGGCCGATAAAGTTAGGACGGTCTGGACCTCATTTGTGTTTCGGATGAATCTGCAGACTAAATTCTAAAGGAATGCTGGTTTTCTGTGTTGAAGCATCTTATTAGTGTTGTAGTTTTGTTTGCATGAGTTCCTCTCATAGTGAAACTTGAGCTTCACTAACTAACCTTTGAACACACGAGTGACTGCAAAGACAGACTGCAGAGTTATCACACAATGTTGCTTTTACTCTGAACTGCTTTAGTTGATACGATAAAAGGGATTATTTGGTCGCCAATTTAATCCGACCGCACTTGCCTTAATTTTTCCTTCTCTAATTTCTCTGCAGCCTCACTGCGTGCTTCTGGCCTCTAAAGAGAACTCTGCTCCAGTGAAGCTGGGAGGATTCGGAGTTGCAATCCAGCTCGGAGAGTCTGGTTTAGTAGCTGGAGGTACGAACGCACACAGACACAAATATTGCACTAAAACAGCTGGATTAATTAGGAAATTCAAATTACGCAATTTCAACACAAATAGAAAAAAAAATGTTGGTACTCTTTCATTAAAGAATGAAAAACATACAAAACTCAATGCTTTAGTAACTTGGATTACTATGGTGTCTTCAGTCTGCCTGTTTAAAGGGTGACTGGTAGTCACAGGGCTGTTTGGTGTCATGGTGTGTAACACACTGAACAGGAAGCGGAGTGTCTCAGGATCTTAGAAAGACAATGACTGACATAAAGGTAAAGACCATCTCCAAGCAGCTTGATGTTCCTCTGACTACAGCTGTTCAGATTAATCAGGAGTTTGAGGGTCCACAGACTTGATGGAGATGGAGACAACATTAAAATAAAGATAACAGACGCATGGATGGACGGACATGGGTTTGTACATGAACACATGTATTTGTGGCTGAATTGACTGAAGGACATATATGAACTGTAGGAATAAAAGTATGCCATATGTATGGCTGTATTTTCATACGTCTTAAGGAATTTATGTACGTTTACCAGGATGACTTACCTAAAATTAAAAAATGAAAACAATTTAAAAACGCGTAGGTAAGATTTTCACTAATTATTTTTCTACCAGCTTAAAGAGTCTAAAAGTTGAACATTTATTTGTTTTTGAGCTATTTGCAAATTTATGTATATATACAGGAGTCCACCAATACTTCGCGGTTTGACTTTTGCGGACTCACTCTTTCGCTGGTTTTCAATGTAAGATTGTACACGACACACGATTGGCTGATTGATGGAAGGCGACCAACCAGAGCATTGTGCTGAGGCGTGGACTGGCCATCGAGAGCACCGGGACATTTCCCGGTGGCCTGGCCCACCCAGTGATTGCCACAGGGCCCTCTCCTTTCTATTTCTAAGGCTGACAGCCTCGGAAAGAGAAAGGAGGGGCGGCGGGAGGTCTGTCTTATACCTGCGTGAGCTGCAGAATCCAGCATGGATTGTTTATTTAAAATAATCAAACGCGACTCACACCGAGCCTTTAGTTCCCCTCTGTGATCGCTGAGCGGGCCAGGCCACCGGGAAATGTCCCGGTGCTCCCGATGGCCAGTCCACTCCTAGGTTTGGCTCAGTAAACGTAGCATCAATCTGTCTGCTCTCGTTCACTGTGCTCTTTGAGAGCGATTTGAGAATTTAGAACATTACGAACATTGCAAGAATGTGGGAAAGGTTTATAAAGCCCTAAAGTGTGTATATATATATATATATATATATATATATATATATATATATATACTAAAATAAATATAACTTCCCCATGTTATACTGGCAACTCTAAATTGTCCCTAGGTGTGAGTGAGAGAGTGAATGTTTGTTTGTCTCTATGTGTCTCTGTGATGGACTTGAGACCTGTCCAGGGTGTCCCCCGCCTCTTGCACAGTGACTGCTGGACATGGGCACCAGTGATCCCCGCGACCCGAAAAAGCGGGTAAAGATAATGGATGGATGGACCTGGATTTTCACCTATCGTGGGGGTGTACACACACACAAAAAATCAACTAATAAAAAAACCCGGTTACATACTAAAATGACCCGGCGCTTGTTCACTTTCAGTGTTGCGTCATGTTTCTACAAGCGATGGTTCGTCCATTCTCGCTCATTACTGAATGTATTTTTCGGCGCTGGTTCCAGGCCGTGTTGGTACTCCTCACTTCATGGCTCCCGAGGTGGTGAAGAGAGAGCCGTACGGTAAACCGGTGGACGTGTGGGGGTGCGGAGTCATCCTCTTCATCCTCCTCTCTGGCTGTCTACCGTTCTACGGCACCAAGGAGCGTCTGTTTGAGGCCATCATTAAGGGGAAATACAAGGTGGGAGCTCCTCGGACACGCAGAACGGTGCACTTTTTGCAGCTTTACGTATTTATGAACGCGGCCTCCCGTGTGCACTTGTGCAGATGAATCCACGCCAATGGGCTCACATCTCGGAGAGCGCCAAGGACCTGGTGAGGCGCATGTTGATGCTGGACCCCGCCGAGAGAATCACCGTCTACGAGGCCCTCAACCACCCCTGGCTGAAGGTGAGACGGCTCGCACACGTCGCCGAGAACCCAGCGCTGCCGACTCAAACACACGTCCTTCTGTTTGAAGCCACAGCTGCGCTTTCACATCCGTTCACCCAGATGTGTTTAGCTTTACTTGTGCGTCTGACTCTTGCAGGAGAGGGACAGGTACGCCTACAAGATCCACCTGCCCGAAACGGTGGAACAGCTGAGGAAGTTCAACGCCAGGAGGAAGCTGAAGGTTAGCGCCGAAACTGCAGCTGTTTCTAATCGCACAATTTGATTTATGATTTTTTATTTTTTTTTAAAGCGGTTTCCTTTTTGGGTTTACGTGCATCAAAGCTGTGGGGGGGGTCTCAAGTGTTCCTGTTTCCTGTCTCTCAGGGTGCAGTCCTGGCTGCCGTTTCCAGCCACAAGTTTAACTCCTACTACGGCGACCCTCCTGAGGAGCTCCACGACTTCTCAGACGACCCAACCTCCTCAGGTACAACTCCCCGCAGGAAGTCCAGAACACAGATCAGTGCTTCCGGTGTCCAGCTGTTCGGGTCCAGCTTCCTGTTTCAGATGAAGACAGATGTTGCCCAACAGCCATCACTTCTCTGTCTCAGTCCAGGACTTTCACTTCCGGTGAAGATAAACCTTCTGGTTGTTCGTTGTGAAAACAGGCCTCGTTTCAGCAGAGCTCAGCTGCGACCGGACGATGTTCAAAAGCGTCGGCCGTGTTCTGCTGAGCGAGCAGTCTGTCGCGGCGCCGCTTCCCGGTGGCGGGTCATTGACTCGACCAGCGCCGCAGAAACCTCTCTGCTCTCTCTTTTAATCTCTACATCTTCATCTAATCCTGTCTTTTTGTGGTGTTTTTCTGCTCTGCTGTCTGTAGGACTGCTAGCTGCTGAAAGTACGTATCCCCACCCGTAGATAATTTATGTGTGACCTCATCGTGACGCCACTTGCTTTTGTAGCCGCATTTTCCTTTTATCTTTGTGTTGAACGACGCAGGTCCCGCTCCCGTTTTAAGAAACGTGACCCGATGCTTTTATCCCAGATCCTGTTTACATGCATCCTGACTTCATGTTTCGTAATTTAGCTCTCGATTTTGAAGAAAACTAGAATTTGTTTACCTTCGTTAGAGAAGTGATGCATTTAAACGGACAGAAAAGGTTTAATTATTAACATATTGAGCATGTTGTCTTTCCTGCTGTTGTTTCATGCCTCTAATAAAATTCGCCTCATGTTTTTACCTCAAAGCCCCATTTCAACCCACAACTGTAAATGTAGTTGAATTATATTTTGTTCAATGATTTTCTTTTATTCACATCACGTGTCTTTGATCAATCATCTTGTTAAACACCAAAATAAAACATATATATATATTAAACTATGTGCAGCATGAGGAAGGTCTCTGACCGTGACCTCTGAACCTTAGGTGATCTTTTATAACCACTCAAATCACACAACAACAAAAAAAGAAAAAAAATTTTTGTCCCTCGTCGTGAAACAAAAAGGGAACTTCAATACGCTCCGTTTATTTGTGTTGTGAGCTGGATAATGAGAAAAATAAGTCCGGCATCAACCTTTTATTTTGTGCGTGGCTGCATCTAGGCATAAGAAATTTCACTATCAAAAATTGGGTTACCACATCAAAGTCCAAGATGGCTGCCGCACCCACGCTCTCTCTCTCTCACTCTCTCTTGCTCTCTCACTCTCTTTCTCTGTCACTTGCTCTCTCTTTCTCCGTCGCTCGCTCTTTTTCT
The DNA here is from genome assembly GCF_014905685.2 of Nematolebias whitei. NCBI lineage: Eukaryota > Metazoa > Chordata > Actinopteri > Cyprinodontiformes > Rivulidae > Nematolebias > Nematolebias whitei. The sequence continues at coordinate 7,171,057 of NC_056520.1, read as the reverse complement.
CTTGCTCTCTCGCTCTCTCAGTTGCTTTCTCTTTGTAGCTCTCTCTGTTGCTCTCTTCTTATATATATATATATA
>NC_056520.1:7133101-7170582 GCF_014905685.2 Nematolebias whitei | reverse complement strand
GATACAAGGAGGGCACCCCGCCCATTCAAACGAACCGAAATGCCCCCCCGCCCTTCAGCTGCCAGCACTGATGTAGTGCTAAATTAGCAGCACAATACAGACGCACTAGCTAAAAAGCTACAGAGGTAGCGCTCTGCTTCCCTCAAGCTGAACCGTTTCCTTCACCACCCCATCGACAGAAATCACAGAAGTGATGAGCACCCTGCCAAGGCATGTAAGCTAGTGGAAACAGGCCACCTCAGTCATTTGAGGAAACACCTGCCTCCACCCTCATTTGCCCCACTCTGAGCTCTTGAGCATGACCCTTAACCCCCACCATCTGCTCCCCCGGGCACCCTAGATGGCAGCTCTCTGCTCCACAAAGAGGGCTGTGGTAGCTCGGTGGTAACGTCAGGAAGGGCATCCGGCGTAAAAATAATGGTCATGTCTTCGTGCGAGTTAGTTTGCTGTGGCGACCCCTGAAGAGCAGCTGAAAGAAGAAGAGAGAGAGAAAAAAAGGCTTAAAGTAGTTTCCTCAAATAACTGGAGTGGCTAAAGTGACTATGTTGGCCAAGGCCACCATTGGCCACCCCCTGGCTCCGCCCCTGGTAGTGGATAAAATTGCTCCCTGCGCTTTATGAACAATAATAATAAATACTTCCGTTCTTCTCCACAGTGCAACTCCTTTCTACGTGAATATCTTGCTGCAAAAACATGTAGGTTTACTTTCATCCTCGGTTCAATTCCAATCCAAAAAGCCTCGACATCTCCAAAACTACAATCCCTCTTCAGACCCTCAGCGGCATCGACGCTCCGCTTGTTAAAGGAAAAAAGTAACGTACTGGTGATGAACTGTGGTTCTGAAGGCCCTGAACGTGAAACTGCTGTTCCGCTTCTCACACGACGCACGTTCTGCGGTCACAGAAAGATAAACGGTGACGACATCGCAGCCTCGGGTTTCCTGCTCCTTCAGAGCGTCGGAGGCAGGAAACGCCTTCGGGCCATCGCTGAATCGTCAACCTCGAGTCGAATCAAGAATCTAGATTTAATCGTGTTGAAATTGTGCGAACGCTACAGATTTTTCTGTGCACGTTTTCATTTTTCCCTGAGTTTTTTTGTTTTCCACCGTGCATCACTCATCCTCCTCACTGATGTTCTCAAGTGACTTTCCTCTGATGTTGTATTGACGCCATGTACCGCTGTCTCTCTGGTTTTGCTGCATGTTTGGGCGATGCAGCAGGTACTCGGGCTTCAATCGTTCTGTGTGCGTGTCGTGACTCCTGTCGTGTGCCGTTTGTTCTTCGTTGCCTGGTCTGGATGAGTTCGGTGTTGGTGGTTTGTGCCGTTGAACGCTTGAAGAGACTGCCTGACGTGCTCGTGAACGTTCTGCGCTTGCGGTTCGAGCGTGAAGCTTACACCTGTGCCTTTGTTCAGGGGCGGTGTCGCAGGTTTTGGACAGTCTGGAGGAGATCCACGCGCTGACGGACTGCAGCGAGAAAGACATGGACTTCCTGCACAGCGTCTTCCAGGACCAGCACCTGCACACCCTGCTAGACGTGAGTCCTCGCTCCCTCCGTGCAGCGACTTCCAACAAAATAAAGGCGCTGCCGGCTCAGCGGGTTTTGTTCTGTGACGCGTCTCCCATCAATCAATCAACTTTATTTCTATAGCACATTTTAAAAACCGCAAGGGTAGCCAAAGTGCTACAAAAAGACAAATAAATTAAGACAATAAAAGCATACACAAAGAAACATACAAACATACCAGTTTCACGGCAGGTGTGTTAAGATGCCCTAAAAGATAAGATCCCGTGTTAAAAGGGAGAGGGACAGCAACTCGGTCCAAACATCATAACTTCAGTCTTGTTCTCATTTGGACTAAGGAAGTTAAGAGAAAACCATGCCTTAACATCATTAAGGCAGCGTGTAAGTTGCTGGAATGTGTTGTTTTGTGCCATGGGAAAATAGATCTGCCAATCATCAGCATAGAAGTGAAATGAAATGCCATGTTTCCTGAAAATAGAGCCGAGGGGGACAAAGAAAAGAGCAAATAAAAGAGGGCCAAGGATTGAGCCCTGGGGGACACCATGAGTAAGAGATAAAATTGTCCATTTTTACGCAGAAACTCCTATTGGTTAAATATGACCGAAACCAATTGAGCCATGACCCAGATCATCTAAGTCACTTGTGTGATCCCGGTCCTCCCTTTGTCACAAACCGAGTTTCTCACCAGCTCCAGGATCTCAGCGGTCAGGTACTCGAGCACCGCCGCCAGGTTGATGGGAATTCGTCCACGGCTCCTCCTTTTCAACTCATTTGGGATTTGGGGCTGTCGTTGAGGTATTGGAGCTTTTGAGATGATAATCTGCTGCTCCTGGTTGTTACAAAACAACTCGTTGCCATGGTTACGCATCATAAATGCTCAAAAGTAAAAATCCTTCCAGCTGCACAGCGTCCGATACCAGAAGAAGTAATCCTCTGAAAAAAGTAATTTACGTCCAGAAATTTTTTTTTTCAAAAGCATTAACTCAGAATGAAAGTAACAGCTGCTCCAACGTGCAGCCACCCCGAGCGGCGCAATTCAACTTGACAGTTGAATTTGACCCTCAAAGTCCTTTTACTAAGTAAAAGTTCAACCGAGACACACCTTTACTATAAAGTCGAGCAAACAAACAATTGTTTTTAAGTGTTAATCTTGTTAAAGTCCTTCCGTACATGCTCCCGCGGGATTTTTCCACTTCATTAGACATTTTTGGACTGATGCGACGTGTTCGGTGGAAAATACGGTACTCCAAATATTTCAACTGCAGCTTGTAATTTAACTGAACGCGTCTCCAGCAGCTCACAACTTCTTACAGCGTCGTCTTTGGGCGTCACTGTGGTCTAATTAGATGTTTGTTCTTTTTCCAGCTTTATGATAAAATCAACACCAGGTCGTCCCCTCAGATTAGAAACCCTCCAAGTGATGGAGTGCAGAGAGCCAAAGAGGTGAGGTGCTGTTTAATACGTCTTATATCTTTCTATACGGCTTCTTTTTTTAAAAATAGACTTTATATTTCTGCTGTTTTTGGGTGTAACTTCCTTCCACCTCATGACACGTGATGCGAATGACAATAAGAACCTTGAAGTAACTGTTCTCTCACAAATAAATCCACGTTTTGTCGTACTTAAGAATTTGACATAATTTACTGGGGTTTTGGATTGAAACGTTTTCTGTCGGGATTTGCAAGTTTTTATACATTTCAGTGTAGATTTTGAACTCTTAAGGCTTTGTTTGTTCTTAACGCGCCTCGTTCTAGATTAAAAAAAACTTGAGAAACAAGAAATTCATATTTGGACACGTTGCGGAAACTAAACCTGACCGATTAAAAAAAAATCAACTTAAGATTGAAACAACGACTTGAACCTTTTAATTTAATCTGATTTGAGCACTTTTAGCTGATTTTATTTTATTAAGAACCCTTGGATGATCTTTTGATGTTGGGGAAAAAAATCAGCCACATTTACTTTTATCTGTGTTTTCACTTAGTTGCAGTCGATAAACACAATTTTTTCCGAATCTGTATTTATTTATTTTTATTTATTTACGCTCCCCGAACCTCACGGTATCATTACCGCCCTCTAGTGTTCCTTACGAAGAAAATCAACCACAGGGAAATCCCTTTAAAAATGCATTTTCTGACCCTGTAATTATCATAAAATAATGCATTCCTTTCAGTATTTTATTTTTTACTTCCATCTCCGTACTTTTGATGTAAATATTGGCTCGCTCTGATTTTTTTTGTTTGTTTATCCGTTTGAGAGCCTCCGAAAAAAAACTACCGGGACAGACTTCAGCTTATTGTGAACCGTGTTCCTCTTTCCCGACTCGACGTGGCTGCGGAGTTTCACTTCTCGTCAGACAAAATTGTTTTCCATTGGGTGTGAAGAGCAAAAACACACTTGTTGTGTGCACAAGTAAACATTTAGCATGAAAAATCAGTTCCACATGCGTGCAGGCTGCAGCATCACACGCTCAGAACGGCCGACTCCCGTTGGCTTCCCCCAAGACGGGATGTAAATAGCAGATTCACCGTCGCAGAGCAAAAAGGTGGAATTAGAAACAACCTCCGTCTGTCCATCCGAGCACGGTAATTTGAAATACACCGTATTTTTCAGCCTATAAGTCGCAGTTTTTTGCATATTTTACATGCTCAGGGACTTATCGGCTGAACCAACGTATTTATGGATTTCCCCCCCCCCATATTTATAAACCAATTTTTGGCTGATATGACCGTTTTCATTCATTCTGACTGGAAAAAAAGAACATTACCATTTTCAGTCACAAGATGGCAGCAGAGTAGTAGAAGTAGTATGGCATGCCATTGTATCATGTAATAAGTAAACGTGGCTATAATGACAAATTCAAAATAGTTCAAGATAAAAACAACTGGACTTTATTTGTTATACTTTATAGTTTTGTCTTGAACTATTTCGAATTTATCATGTCCCGGATGACTGAGAATCTTCACCAGCTATTAATGATACAATCGGCTTGCCATAGTCCACCCCCATCTTCATTCTGCTTGCTGTTTGGAGCAAGTCAAACCAGCGGCACCGCCCCGGCGAAATGCAGCTAATTTGAGCATTAAAGTGCATTTATTAAGTAAAAGTTAAACTGAGGCACACCTTTGCTATAATGTCAAGCAAACAAATAATTGTTCTTGTTAAATTTTGAAGAACTGCAACGGCGAGTCCTCCCGCTCCCACGCCTTCCAATCGGTTTTTGGCACGACACACATGACACATAATTAACGCGACTTATACTCCGAAGTGACTTATATATGTTTTTTTTCCTCTTCATGATGCTTATTTTGACTGATACGACTTAGACGCTGAAAAATACAGCATGCACGTAAACAGACCAGCCCCGTCATTTGAGGAAACTATGCTTTGTAGATTTTACATTTCTCAAACGTTTGGTTTCCTCAAACGATTGAACTGGTTGAAGATCACTGTGGTGGTCAAGGCCACCCCTTGGATCCACCATGAGCATGGTGGCTCCGTCCACTTGCCAGTATCCGTCACTCTGTGCCACCTTGGACAAGAAGAAAAAAAAATACAGGGACACTGCAACTGCTACCTACTTGAATATATTCCCAGTCCAGAAAAAACTCCATCTCTACAAATCCATCACAGTTTCCCCCCCAAGGAACACGAATGGTCATAAAGTTCACTTTCAACTGTGAGGTCGGGGTTTAATTAGTTGTTTGCAGGTGATACATCTTAATTACTCGTGGTTATTATTTTGTCTTCTTCTCCTCAGGTACTGGAAACCATCTCCTGTTACCCGGAGAACATGGAAGCCAAGGAGCTCAGGAGGATCCTCACTCAGCCTCACTTCATGGTGGGAAACCATACTGATCTTCTCCGAGCGGGCCGTGAAGTGGTCTTTGAGCGCGCCTGACGGTCCTCGTTACTTTCAAAGCCGCTTAGCGCCTGAACTCGTCGAGCCCCCGGGCAGCGGAGACACACGGTGGAGTGACCTTTTAAACTCGCGCAGACCCAAGAGGTCGCTTGAAAACCGTGGGACTGTCACGCTCGATCGCCAACACACGAGAATTCAGGAAACTGGGACAGAACAGGTATCGTGACTATGAGCGGCCGGGTCTTTCAGGCTCTGCAAGCAGAAATCCTTCTAGACCTAGAAGCGCCGAAGTAACGAGACGAGGCGTTTCTCTCGGCGTTGGAGTGGAGCGCCTCAGATTTGGTTTAATCCAGTTAGCTCGTTCTGCTCGCTGACCCGACCGGCTGCGAGTTTACCTCCGCCGCTAACGGAGCGGGATTCGGTTCATGGCAGCTCACACACTTGTAGGTGAGCGGGTTCTTCTGCAGAGATTGAGGAATCTAAAGGATGCGCCTTTTACTTCCTCGTTTGGAAAACGGGAAGAGCGTTGACGTGAAATGTTTGTGTAATCTGGTGGATGAACGTCTCGTATCACTGCAGAGACTCAAACATGTTCAGATACTTTTAGCAACAAAAGTCCTGGAATTAGAAAATTTAAACAGAACTAGAGAAATTGCATTTCCTGCGAAAATGCAGTTAGCTGAAGAACTTGCTGAAAAACAGCCGAAATGTAGCTGAAATTGAAGCGCAAGCCTAAGTTAACAGAAGAAAGCCAAAAAAACCCCACAAATTTGCTGAGTTATGTTTAAAAAGTTAGAAAACTAGCTAAAAAAAAAAAGCTGAAAAGAAAGAAACTTTAACAGAAAAAAGTGAAATGAGCTAAAAATTGTGGAATTAGCGGAAAAGGCTAAAATGATAAAAACAGCTAAATAGTAGCTGAAATAAGTTAAAGGAGCGCAGACTGAAATTAAAAGGAAGAAAATTAGTCTGAAAGTAGCAAAAATTACCACAAAAACCTTGAAGAAATGGCTGAAAGTAGCTGAAAAAGTATAAATTTGCAGCAAGAAGCTGAAAGAAGCTGAAGCATAACAAAATGTGAAAGGAGCAGTAAAAGTTGTAAACGGACTTAAAGATTCGAAGATTCATTTTCTATGAGGGGAAATGTCAGAAAAGGCTAAAGAGTTCAAAAAGCTAAAGTTGCACCAACACCAAAAGTCATGGCAGGATTGTCCTGAAAGAGCCGAACGCTCTGATTTATGATTTGTTGAAATAGCTGAAAACTGCTGGACGAGAATCGCTCCGAAAAACATACAGAAGAAAAAATGGATCACAATAGAGAGAACGCTTCATTAATGTGATTACAGCGATAAAACCTTAAAAAATAGACGGGGTGATTGCCTTTATTTATCTCTGTTGTATTCAAAAGGTGAGATTTAAAAAAAATCATAAACAAATTCAACTCAAATCGCAGTTTTTAATTTGCCAAACTGATTTAAAGATTTCAGCCGTCTGATTCCCTGCCATGCCCATTTGTTGTGGTGTCCTTGAGCAAGGCACCTCTTCCCAACCTGCTCCACGTGCGCTTCAATACCCTCTCAGTGCTCTGCTCGGCTCTCATGTGTGACGAGACATTAAAGAACCTAAAGCCCTTGAAGTCCACGGCTCTCGTTGTGCCTCCAGGCTCTGCTGCAGACCCACGATGTGGTGGCCCACGAGGTGTACAGCGACGAGGCGCTCAGGGTGACGCCGCCCCCCACTTCACCGTACCTGAACGGAGACTCCCCAGACAGCACCAACGGAGACATGGACCTGGAGAACGTGACCAGGGTCCGGCTGGTCCAGTTTCAGAAGAACACAGACGAGCCGATGGTACGGTGTCCGGGCGGGCCGCTGCTGTTAGATTAGACGTATTTGTCTACATTTATAAACTCTGTCCCGCTTTTTCTTTAGGGCATTACTCTAAAAATGAACGACCTCAACCACTGTATCGTGGCTCGCATCATGCACGGTGGAATGATTCATCGACAAGGTAAAAATATGACATCCAGTTGGGCCAAACTAAATATTAAAATCAAAAGGATTCGTGGATATATCATTTTATTTTATCTCTCTACCTCAGGGACTCTGCACGTCGGAGACGAGATTCGAGAGATCAACAGCATCAGCGTGGCCAATCAGACGGTGGAGCAGCTCCAGAAGATGCTGGTACGTCCCGTAAAGCTCGACTCCACGGACAAAGTAAAGGTGCCGTCAGTAACGTCACTTTATCTCCACAGAGGGAGATGAGGGGCAGCATCACCTTTAAGATCGTGCCCAGTTATCGCTCCCAGTCGATGTCATGCGAGGTAAGACGCCGCCGGCGCGCGTCGGTCCTCCTCTTGTCCTACGAGCGAAATTAACGGCTCGTTTAAAATTTTTTGCAGAAAGATTCTCCAGATTTATCTCGCCAGTCGCCTGCAAATGGCCACGCCAGTGTCACCAGCTCCATCCTGGTATGTGCGCGCTTCCTCTTTTATTTTGCTTTCACCGAAAGTAATTTCCCCGAGTCAATCATAAACATGATGTCCTCCACAGGACTTGCCGTCGACGATCCAGCCTAAAGGCCGTCAGGTGAGATTTACTGATTTATTACAACGCTAGTGGTGATCAGTTATCATATCATTAACTAACAGGGATTTAAAGTAAAAAGATCTCATGTTCAGTAAACCACATTTAATTATTTTAAGTTAGACTCATTCCGTTTTCAGTTTATTGAGGCTGCTGAAAGTAAATCATTTAAATCTAATAATCTCTCAGATTAGAATCCATTAATCCAACTATTTTCTTCAAATGATTCGTTTGATTCCCGTGTGGGTTTAATGGCACACTATAAAAACAAAGCGGGCCAAGAACACAACCCTGAGGAACTCCACGATCTACACAGGTCAAACTTGTTGAAGTTCATTTTCAAGAATCGTTTTATTCCATAAATTAATGAAATTATTTAACCAGAAATTCGTTGAATATAAACATTTACCCACAAATATATTCTTTTAAGTTTTAAATTAAGAAAAAGCAAATGCTGCTTCTCTTTAAGAGTTGGTATCTACTACTGGATTTCTAGTCACCATCTGTTCCTCTCGTTTGTCGATGAATCGAACATGCATGAGAGTACGTCCGCTCCCGTCCCGTCTCTTTAGTTTCCATCATACGATAGTTATAAAGAAAAACGATTTTATGAGCTGCACGGAGCATCACTTGTGGTCCCGGATCACACAAACTTTGTTTATGCGTCCCAAAAATTTCTGCTGCATGATTTGTGTGTGTGATGCTCTCAACCCCTCAGATGACCAGACCTGCTATCAAGGACAAATTGTCCGTCAAGGTAAGACGTATCAAACGGATCCCCGTTCTGTTTCTGTAGAAGTAGATCCCGGCTGATCCCATTTCACTTGGCAAAGTTTGGTGCCTCATTATAAGTGGCTGTAGGCAGAGGAGCAGAGAAGCACCGTGCAAGCAGCATCACTCCCATCCTGCTGCTCATCAGTTTGTCGAAGCTTTTCCCCGCTTCCGCTTAGAACAACCTAGAAACCAGGTTTTATACTATATCGCATCGTGAGTTTTATTTCTTTTGACAACTAATAATAATTAATGTGTTTGTCTTGCACCCAGATTTACGTACGCGCTCAGTTCGAGTACGACCCGGCGAAAGACGACCTCATCCCCTGCAAGGAGGCGGGCATTCGTTTCCGGGTGGGCGACATCATCCAGATCATCTCCAAGGACGACCACAACTGGTGGCAGGGGAAGCTGGAGAACACCAAGAACGGCACCGCGGGCCTCATCCCCTCGCCCGAGCTGCAGGAGTGGTGAGAAAAACGAGCAGCTCGGTGCCATGGCAACGTAATTTGCAAACGACAGACGCCGTGAAAAAAATACTAGAACTCCGCTACTTCAAAAGATATTGAGTTGAAATTTGGTATTGTGGTACTCGAGAGCGAACTCCAACACATACTACTGTCTAATCAAAATTTTTAAATGGACGCCACATGACAGTCCCACGTCAAAGTTTCTCCAGGAACTTGAGGTTTTTTTTTTTAATCGTCCGTTTACATAATGCTTACCTAAAATTTTAGTCAGAATTTTTTCTGCTTTTATCCTTGTTTTCAAGTTCTCGTGCTCACTTGCCACTTGGCGTCTATTAAAAAATGTTTTTTTTACAGTACTATGTGTTTGGGTTCACTCTTTCCACCTCAGGGACTAGATCCGACCAGTTAAATATGGTACACCATACCAAATTTCAGCTCAACATGGCAAAAAAATCGAGTTACAGTCATTTTGTCTTGTAATTTATGGCGGCCACCTTCAATTTTTGATTTGAAACTTTCTCAGCTACGACCAAATCAAATTTCAGCTCAATATCTCAAAGAATGACTGAGTTATACTCAATTTGGAGTTTTCTGAGGTAGCTGTGGCAGCCATCTTGAACCAAAATGGCTCCAAAAATTTAGTGTTTTGTTCAGAGACTGCTCCCCTTTAGGTCATGTGACCTCACTTTTGCATTTATAGGCTGCTAAAAGTTTCATCATGCATCTTTGTTTGCAAAGTACGTTGCCATGGTAACTCAAACATCACAGTGTTGAGCCGGTCGTTTTGATATAACATTTGTGGGGGGTACACGTTGTGGTTCGGGTCGTATTAAAGTTCATAGAAGAGCAAGACTCTTGTCAGGTAGCTAATAATAGGTGGCTGCAGTCCCCATCTGCAGGTTGTATTTGTCCTGATGATGCTCAATAATCTAGGTAGAATAATCTAGCAAGGTTTAGTCAGGTCCTCTGGACGGATTCTTCTTTGTTGCAACGTTTCGTCTTCTACCCAAAAGACTTCTTTAGTCTGAAACCCTGCACCTGGATGTCATCAGCAAACTGGTTTGTCCATTCTGACATTATTAGGGCTCTAACGATCTATTGTTAGGTTGATGGTCCTTCGTTCTGAAACCCAAAAGGTTTCAGGCTGAAGAAGTCTTTTGGATAGAAGATGAACAGTTTCAACAAAGAAGAATTTGTCCAGAGGACCTGACCTTGTTAGATATGCCGTAGGTTGTATTCTGCATTAGTATTTGTGATAGTGATAGTGAGGCAGGTCTGAGTCACGCCATTGATTTTATGCTAGCTTTTAACCGGGATTAGATACTAAGCTGATAAATCTAGCAGAAGTAGACTTTTTGTGCTGGTGCTTTCAGGCGCGTGGCGTGTATAGCCATGGAGAAGACCAAGCAGGAACAGCAGGCCAGTTGCACCTGGTTTGGCAAGAAGAAGAAACAGTACAAGGACAAATACCTGGCCAAGCACAACGCAGGTAAGGCAGCGGCGGATTTGTTCTGAAAATAACTGCAGCGATAGTTTTTCATGTAGAAGGTGACGAAAGCCTCGTTTATTGTTACTATCGTGTAAAAAGTGATTTTATTGTACAAGAGCTCCAACGGTTGTCGGGTTATGTTTTTTGTTGTGTGGATCCGATGGTTTAATCACATTGCTGATCCGGTAACTTGATGTTGCACGTCTGTCGTTCTCCCCTCTACAGCAACTAATGGCTTTTTAGTAGAATTTTTCTTTTCTTGTGGTCTTTATTAACCCTTCCACTCCCATCCTTTGTCCATATTTCATGCTGTCTTACCCAATGACATGGCTGCATGTAAGTAACTCAGAGCTGGTACCCTTTTTTACCCTCTCTCATATTTTTCTGAGCTGCTCTGGTTTATTCAAAGCAATGTGATTCAGATTGACGTTATGTTTCAATCTGACACAATTTAAGATCAGTTAGTTGTTTTTAAAGACGTCGCAGCATGATTTCGTTAGCGTTAGCTTGGTTTTTCTCCCAGTAATGAGTATGTTTGGTGTGTAGCACAGCCTGATAACTATGCAGATAAAGTAGTCTCAAAAGTCGTCACAAGTGCCTTCACTGACGTTATGCACGTCCAGAAAGATGTTAAATTGAGTGAACTGTGTATTTGAAATAAACTGATCAAAATGGTTAAGTTGTTCTTTGTAAAAAAAAAACCAAACAAACAGAAAATAATTGTGTCCGGTAGTTTTTTTTTAAAGTTTTGTGAAATGTACAGCTCAATTAATCAAAATCTAATTGTGGAAAAATTTATGTCCATCTTTAAAGTCCAGTAACATTAATGTTCAGGGATGCACAATATTTTTTTACATACGTTCATTTGTCAGAACATAACCCTCTTATTTATTTTAACTTATTTGATACAAAAATTGTGTAACGGCTGTAAGAGCTGGTGACATATATTCACTAACAGCCATATGATATGCACAGCACTTTAACTTATATTAAATGTTATTAGCATTAGTCACCTGCGATGCTGTCTCACTTGTGGAGGCTTGTTCCAGGTTCCTAGCTGCAGATCCTCCTGTGCCTTTTTAAGTTCAGAGTTTTTGTCTATGCATTGTGCCGTAAGACTAATCATGCTAACGGAGCTAACGCGACGTCCAAATGTCAGAAAACTCACCCAAGTGCTATCGGCTATTAGCTTCTCAATGATGCCGGAAATGACGGCTTGTAACTCTGGTAAGGCTACGTCGGAAAAACCTCTCTGACGGGACGATGTAGCGAGACTGAACGTAGTCCAAAAAACCTCCACACCGCCGACATTTTGACTTCTTCCTCTCCGCCGTGAGATCAGGTATGCGTGCGTGACGGCATCCTTGTCACTGGCTTGTCCTACAAAAACAGCGTCCTTTATATCGACTTCTATATATATTGGGCAGCACGATGGTTCAGAGGTTAGCACTGTTGCCTCACGGCAAGAAGGTCCTGCGGTCTTTCTGTGTGGAGTTTGCATGTTAGGCTTCCTTCAGGCCCAGTCCTCCCTTGCGAAAGAGATCTGCAATCTCAATAGGACGGTTAAATAAAAGTTAATAATAATATTGTGAGTTATTTGGATTGAATGGCCGACGTCCGATATCTAACTTAACGCTAATATCGGCCGATACCATAACGATAATATCGTGCATCCCTATTAACGTGCGATTTAAAATACAAGCTCCTGCGTCAAGTTAGAAATTGGTCTTTTCTCAAAAACTCAGATGTCCCAGCTTTTCTCCAGCCTTGAATGCAGCATTACGTTTACGAATCAGGAGAGGTCAAGTCACCTTCACAGCTGCTATGTGCACGCAGATTATTCCTACACGTGCATTTTTGGACGGTGTGACTACTTTTGAGACTCTTATCTCCGCAGAGTTTTGTAATATTTTACTCGTGTCGTTAAACAACAGAGATCAACCCAGTTAGAGCGCATGAGTTTGTCCTGATTTCCTGCAGTCTTTCATCGTCTTCCTTCTCTGTTCAGTGTTTGACCAACTAGACCTGGTGACGTACGAGGAAGTGGTCAAGCTGCCATCTTTTAAGAGGAAAACGCTCGTTTTACTCGGTAAGTTATAAGCGCCGGCACATTTGTCTCTTCAAAGTGGTTCAGTGGTAAGATTTGAACCCACAACCTTCAGCTCTGAAGGCAGCTGTCTACCGCGTCTTGAAAATATCTCCGGATTAGTTTGTCATCATTTCTGGACTTGAACTAAAACCTAATTATCTGTTGAGTTTCAAAGAACATATAAAGTCCAGAGAACTCGTTTTTCTACATCTAACCTGGGAGTAAACACTGTCGGGGTCTGCTTTTGGAACGGAAGGGATAAACGACTCATTTAGGTAAAATTCTGGAGTATGAAAGGTGTCAGTGAAAGCAGACTTCTCCAGGTTTGCAGTGGATAGCATCGACGTCTGGCATGAAGGCTGCACAGAAGTCTGTTGGAGTCGGCCTCTCCACCATCACAGACATCTGCAGGAACAGGGCCACCTGCATCATGAAGGACCCCACTCACCCAGCACACACTTTTTGCCCCGCTCCCCTCAGGAAGGAGGTTAAGAAGCGTTACGTTTAGAACCAGTGATTCCCCTATCATTATACAAGCAGGGTGCCCCACCTGCTCAACAGAACTGAGCACCCCGCCTACCAAACCAAACCCCACCCCCGGCACTGACATAGCACTAAGCTAGCGGCGTGCAATACAGGCGCTCTAGTTAAAGGCGCCTCTTCCCTCATGCTGAGTGCTCAGACATGTCTCTGTGCTGTTCGGCGTATTGTTTTTATACCGTTGGTGCTTAGTGTATTTTTAGTTCATATCTTGGATCTTATCACTGTTTTTCTTTTTATACTTTTGTTGGATGTACCTGGAACCCTGTGTACACAATTTTGTTCCATCACATGCACCACGTGGGGTGCGAATGACAAAGAACCTTGGTACAGGCTGGTCTCATTGAGCCACGATGACTCATTTACAAGAGGACCTGTTCCAGACAAAACATATAAAGTGCACAATGGTAACGGCCGATATTAGTGATAAAATTAAATATCTGACGTCGCCCATTCCATCAAAATAACTCACTAATTTTTTATTTAAGAAATTCCACAGCAGAGAAAACTAGTCTTTGTACGTAGGTCTAGGGGGAAAAAAAATATCTGTATTTGTATCGGTTATCAGCCAAATACGTTTTAACATATTGGCACGCATCTCTAATATAAAGTACAGAGAGCAATAACCGTAAACGACAACAAATCAGGGTGCAGTACTAAAAACAAGAACATATCCAGCTTGATTTTTCCATTGACATCATCAAATGTTTGAAACCCCTTAAAGACATTTAAGGGGACATTGGACATTTGTTATGATGCGTAACCATGGCAACAAGGCAGTTGTCTACAACCAACAGCAGCTGATTAACATCCCAAAAGCTCAAATTATATCTCAACTACAGCCTCAAATCTCAAAAGAGTTGAAAAGGATGTTCTGTGGACGCATTCTCATCTACCTGCCAGCTGCACTCGAGTGCCTGACCACTGAGATCCTGGAACTAGCAGGAAACATGGCTCATGACAGTGGAAGGACAGGATCATCCCTGGGCATCTACAGTTGGATGTCCGCAGTAACGAGGAGCTCGGCAGACTGCTGGGAGGAGTGGCCATCGCTCTGGGAGGAGTTCTGCCCAGCATTCGGGTGGTCCTACAGCCCAGGGGAACCGAGAGGCCAGCTGAGTCTGGGTGGACGGATCAGAAGGCATCTGCTGCCAGTTTCTTAGGATCCACTGTGGGATGGACCTTTACAAGAGATCCTTCCTGTCTATATACATATGTGTGTCTCTTAATGAAATGAGGATAACAAGTTACAACAACAAATAATTTCCCTTTGGGATTAATAAAGTATTTTTGAATTGAAAGAAATTAAGGTGAACAACTTCAGTTCCTGTTGCAAAAGGTGTTCCAGGAGCAGAGTAGGAAAAGACCTTTTTGTCAAGTTTGGAAAGTCGTCAAACGGCGTTCCTCAAATGCTAAAGCCGAAGTAAGTTCGCTTGGTAATTACAACAAGAAAGGTCAAACTAGTGGTGGTTAAGGCAAGCTGTTTGGGTATTTAGTTGCTGCCCTACTTGAGCAGCAGATTGGCTTTTAATTTTCTTGTGACGTGAACTCTTGGGCAGATTCTGTGTGAAGAAAAATGACATAAAAATACTCAGTTGACCATAATAAAGTATAAAACTTTTCTAAGTGATAGTTTTACAAAATGGCTGCTTTTCCCACTCGTTCTCACTTCAGAGCCCGTTTTTTTTTCTCTTTTTTTTTTATGAAAGGAGAAAAAGAAGAAAAAAGTTTGAATTGTTATAATTTTTTTAATCCGAACTTTGACTCAGCCAAAATGATCAACTGGTGTCGTTTCTGCAACAACGGAGTGACGCCCGAAGAGATAAAACGTCACAAAAAAAACCACGATCAGCTTAAAGAAACGATGCATTTCAGATCCTCTTGTTGAATCTTTACTTCTCTTGTTTGAAGACGAGGATGGAGTGAAAGCAGCTTAAAGCTTGGAATAAGTGGCCAAAGAAGTCACGAACGCAAACAGCTGAGGTGAACAAATGGAGGTGGGGGGTTAACGCCCCCTGGTGGTGACAAAAGTACAGCGACCAAAACGCCTCCGGACAGACACTTTAATCTGTTTCTCTCATTTTACTGCTGAACTAATTTAATTACCTCCGTCTCCTCCCGTCCAGGTGCACATGGAGTCGGCAGGAGGCACATCAAGAACACGCTCATCGCCAAACACCCCGACCGCTTCGCCTACCCCATTCCTCGTACGAGCGCGCATCCAAACATCCAGGCCAGCCGCACGAGTCCAGAAAGCCCGATAACCCGCCGCTGTCCTCTCTCTGTCCAGACACAACCCGGCCTCCGAAGAAGGACGAGGAGAACGGGAAGAACTACTACTTCGTGTCTCACGACCAGATGATGCAGGACATCAGCAACAACGACTACCTGGAGTACGGCAGCCACGAGGACGCCATGTACGGCACCAGGCTGGAGACCATCAGGCAGATCCACGGTCAGGGCATGATCGCCATCCTCGACGTGGAGCCACAGGTACGAACAGGAAGTGTTTTTTAATAAAACGCTAATTAAAACTTGATCAAATGTTTAATACTAACATCTAAACTGTTTGCATGTGACACACAAGCTGGCTGTAGCTGAACTTTCAACCTGGTCCAAATACCATGACTCTTTGAGAGGAAAGTACTTCTACAGGCTTCAAGTGAATTTTATAGTCTACTACGTGTGAAAGTGTGGCTTTCAAACCATCGGAACAGTTTTAAGATGAAAACATTAAAAGTCAAGATAAAAACCCACACCAGGATATCGATACTATAAAAGATATCATCCATCAAAGACAGCAGGTTGTTTTCTAACAACAACAACGTTAGTCTCATGAAAGAGTTACTGCGATACAAAACCAACATCCATTTTCTTACGCTCGTTTCAAAGTAGGGCTAGGCGATATGGACCAAACTGAATATCTCAATATTTTTTAGATAAATCGCGATATATATATATATATATCTCAATGTTTTTAAGATTAACCGTGATATACGATATATCTAATTTTTTTAAAGATAAATCGTGATATACAATATATTTTTTAAGATAAATCGTTATATACGATGTATATCTCAATATTTTTACGATAAATCACGATATACGATATATATATATATCAATGTTTTTAAGATAAACCGTGATATACGATATATATCTAAATTTTTAAAAGATAAATTGCGATATACGATATATATATCAATATTTTAAAGATAAATTGCGATATACATGTAATTTTTTTAAAGATAATTCGTGATATACGATATATATCGATATGTTTTTCTTTCCATAAAGTAATAACAAAAATTTATTTCCGAGTCAAAGCTTTGTCCCCGTTGAGAAGAAGCTGAGAACTTATTTACTGATTTTTTAATGAAAAGCTTTGTGTGACAAATGCTATGCTAAAGAGCTCAAACCACATCGAGCGTCCACCATTTTGAGAACTAAAGATAGACAGCCCATGTCACGTTAAGGGGCCTCCCTCCCATTTTTGTTAAAGAGACACGCTGCTCGCTCCCTCACTATCCATCCTTTGCTTCAAACAGTCTTATACTGCCATCCAGTGGTCAAAAAAAGTACTACACAAAAAGTAACGAACATTTCTTCTTAAATTTGATATTACTATTTAAGACCACAACTACAGCCCCAAATCCCAAATGATTTGAAAAGGAGGTGCCGTGGATGCATTGCCGTCTACCTAGAGGCCATGCTCGAGTGCCTGACCGCTGAGATCTTGGAGGTAGTGGGAAACACGGCTTGTGGCAGCGGGAGGACCGAGATCCTCCCCTGGCACCTGCAGTTAAGTCGACGAGGGGCTCGGCTGCAAGGGCTCGAGGAGGAGTTCTGCAGTTCAGGCAGTCCTGCTGCCCAAGAAGACGAGAGGTCTGCTGGGTCTGGGTGGACGGATCGGCATCTGCAGCCAGTTTCTTCAAGAAATCCTTCCTGCCCAAAGCCATAAGCATCTAGAACAACTAACGAAACCAAGATGAGCTACAACAATTAATTTCCCTTTGGGATTAATAAAGTATTTTTGAATTATAGTCAAATTTCAAACAATATTATCGTTTATTGCAATAATTTCTGAGACAATCGCCCAGCACAGCTTGTTATCGTGACAGGCGTAGCTCAGCGGTTAATTGCCTTGTTCTCTTGGGGCTGCCGGTTCGAGCCCAGGTTGGGTCAGGAGGGTAAACCATATTTAAAACATTGTTTTTTTTCCTCACCAGGCACTAAAGATCCTCAGGACAGCAGAGTTTGCTCCCCACGTGGTCTTCATCGCAGCCCCGACCATCACCCCCGGAATGACCGAGGTACAGAGAGCAAAACCGACAGTCCGATTCCACGTAGACGCAGTCACACTGGCTTTACATCTGAATTCAGACATACGGTCGTGTTGCCGCTCAAAGAACACGCAGGTGCATGAAAACTTCTTAACGGTTAATCTCATGGAGCTAACTGGGTCGGGGGGGAAAAAAGCCCGATCCCGGAGCGGGACGTGCATCGAATTCACCCCAGTTCGTTAAAACGTAAAGTGAAGCCAGCGTGACAACCGCCGCAATTTCACTCATCTTGTGATTCCAGTTTGCTTTAAGCGTCTTTACATTTTCTTTGGCATGCCTTCTTTTTTTTTTTTTTTAAATTTGCATCCAAGATTCCAAAATGGTGCAGGAAACTACCCGTGAGTACGAATCCCGACGAGTTTAGCTCTCCCAGCAGTCCGGTGTTCGTGTTAGTAGTGGCCTCCGAGTCAATCGTCACGTTTTTAATAAACTTTCTGTGCCCCCCCCAGGACGACTCCCTCCAGCGGCTCCAGAAGGAGTCGGAGATGCTCCAGACGACCTACGCCCACTACTTCGACCAGACCGTCATCAACAACGAGATCGACGACACCATCCGCCTGCTGGAAGAGGCCGTGGACCTGGTGTCCACCACCGCCCAGTGGGTCCCTGTCTCCTGGGTCTACTGACACCCCCGTCCACCCCCCCCCCATCAACTCGTTTCTGTAGATAAACTGTGGTGGGAAATGAAGAACGACTGTGGCATCATTCAGACACTCCATCCTTCTCAATAGCCTCAAAGGCGTATTGTTGTGTACAAATATACATATACGTGTATATATAAATGATAAAGTACATGACTATAGTTCTGTCCTCGAGTAGTGGGAGGGGGGAGTGACAGGGCAGCGTAGGAGATATTTTGTTATTTTCTTTTGTAACCGACGGATGGAGCTAATTGAAAGGCAATAGTAAGCATGACCATAAACCAGTCTTATGTGTTGCCTGTGTGTGTGTGTGTGTGTGTGTTGGCCTTTTAAAGGCGCTTCTTGTGGTACTTTGTGTAACCCCCGGTCTCCTCGGCCCCTGTGACAAACAAGCCGAACTTTGAAGCACACCAGAAGCTGCTACAGTGGCGACAAGTCGACTCCCGGAGCGAGTCGGCGTGAAGAAAACGACATTTAAAAAAAAAAAAAAAAAAGCACAGGAAGCTCGGCAGCCCCGCACCTCCTCACGTCGCCGTGCCTTTCAGTTCGTTGAAGGAGCACACTCCCCTCACAACCACCCGTACGGTCTCTGTTTACATCGCACAAAACAAGCCGCCATCGTCGCCTCGGATCCCGGCGGCCATCGTCCCCCTCAACTGGTACCGGAACAATCAGCGGCGAGACAACGGCTCCTGAACTGAAAGCTGACCAAAAAAAAAACAAAGGAGAAAAACTGCCTTATCAGAGCCTCTGTGGGGGGGGGGGAAGACCACCTATGCACACCCCTGGTTTCTGCCAGGCAGACCGCCACGACACCTTTCTTCTTCTTGTCCGACAGCGAGCCATGTTTAGTCAACTGAATTCACGTGGAGGGGGCGGAGCCACCGATTCAGAACTGATAACCGTCGTCTTCAAAATGATAACAAGTATTCATGTTTCTGGGCGAGACAATAACGTCGTGTGTAAATGTTTCAATGGTGCGTCATACGAGTGAATTACAGAGCCAGTGTATATTAACCCCTAAAAGAAGCTCGGTACGTGACTTTTAACTTCTCGCGCTTTACCTGAAGCGGCCGAACCGCCTGCCGCCTTCGGCTGCTGGGTAAAGCGTTTTTATTTTGTCGTCCTGTGTAAATTACCTCTGCAAAGACAAAAAGCAACTGTTTAGAGAAATAAATGTTTTGTTTTTGTTTTTTCATTTTTAAAAGAAAATATATTTCCTTTTATGTGTTTAAAGTAAAATGCATCGTCTTCCTTCTTTCAGTGCAGGAGTGTGTTGTGTTAATCAGCTGGAGTTCATCGGTTTTTAGATCTAGTTGTGATCACGATCACATTTCCTGCGAAAACGCAGCGTGAATGAAGAACTTGCTGGAAAACGGCTGAAATGTAGCTGAAAAGGCCGAAATTTACAGAAGAAAGCAGAAAGAACCTGAATTAGATTTAAATGAGCACAGAAATTAGGATATTAGCTAAAAAAAAGGCTGAAAGAAGTTTAAATTACCAGAAGGAAGTGGAATTAGCTAAAAATAGCATAAAACAGCTGAATAGTAGCTAAAATAAACTAGCAGAAATTAGCTTAACAAGCAATAAGAAAGAAGTTAATTAGGTTGAAAGTAGCAGAAGTTAACACAACTTGATTTTTTTTCCTGAAAATGGCTGAAACTAGCTAAAATGATAAGTAGCGAAGAAGTAGTACTAGCTTAAATTGGCAGAAGAACGCAGAAAGAACATGTTTGCTCAATTAGGCTGAAAGAAGAAATGAGAACAAAAAAGTTTAAATTATCCGAGAAAAAAAAGCAGAAAATAGCTAAAAACATGCTGAATTTTAGCTGAAGAGGAAGAAGCCTAAATTAGCAGAAGAAAGCAGAAAGGAAACACAATTGCTGAATTAGGTTAAATAAGCAAAAATGAGCACATCAATTACAAAACTAACTTAAAAAAGGCTGAAATTAGCAAAAATAGCTGAAAATTAGCTAAAAAGGCAGAAGGAAACTTAAATTACCAAAGAGCTGAACTTAAGCTAAAAAAATATATGGAAATAGCTGAAACGGCTAAATAGTAAATGAAACAACTAGCAGAAATAAGCTGAAAGGAGCAGAAATTACAAAAAAATAAGCTTCAAATTTTCTGAAAACAGCTTAAACTATCTAAAAAATGCTAAAAAGGTAGAACAAGCTTCAATTAGCAGAAGAAAACGGAAAGAACTCGTTGGCCCAGTTAGGCTGAATGAAGCAGAAATTGACAAAAAATTATCGGAAGAAAAACAAATGAGCAAAAAAAAAAAAAGCTGAGAAGTAGCTAAATGAGCAGAAAGAAGCTTAAATTACCAGAAGAAAGTGGAGAGCACATT
This sequence comes from Nematolebias whitei, assembly GCF_014905685.2. Lineage (NCBI taxonomy): Eukaryota > Metazoa > Chordata > Actinopteri > Cyprinodontiformes > Rivulidae > Nematolebias > Nematolebias whitei. Next base: position 7,149,918 of record NC_056520.1, on the reverse strand, counting down.
TTTGCTTAATTAGGCTGAAAAAGTTGAAATTAGTGCACAAATTGTGGAATTAGCTGAAAAAGCTAAAATTGGCATTAAAACAGCTAAATAATAGCTGAAATAACTGAAACTAGCGCAACGAGCTGAAATTAGCTAAAAATGCTAACAAGGTTAGCTGAAAAGGTGGAACAAGCTTCAATTAGCAGAAGAAAGCGGAAAGAACACGTTTGCCCAATTAGGCTGAAAGAAGCCTAATTGGGCCTAATGAACGTGGGACTCGCACTGCGCCGTTGCCATGGAAACGTGTAAACAAAAAAGTTTAAATTAAAGATTTAATTTGGCTCGCGTCATTTCTGCGGTCACCGATATGTAGCAGCTTTACAAGTGAACAAATGCAACAAAGCAGCTACACGTCCGATCCCTTTAAACGTTAAACTATTAATGTCAACACAAAGCTAAAGGTTTCAGTAAATTTTAATTATTGATAAAAGTGAACGCAAAAAAACTAATTCTAGTGTTTTGTCAGGTAAGGAGTAATAAATTAAATTTGATCAGATGTTAAAGAAGCCATGAACTGATCATAATCCATCGCAAAATCCCGAAGTGGAGCATTCGTTGATTGAACTCACGCAACATTCTGACAGAATTAACATCCACGACCTCAAGACGGAGGGAGCATCAACACCGCTCCAGTTTCCCCACTAAGAAATAACCAGTACAACTCAAACCATTTAGTCAAACTAAACCTAGAAGCTGCTTCAGATTAAGAATTACACCAAAAGCTGCAAAAATCTCTGTTCACTGACGCTTTAGCTCGTTGGAAAAACATCTGCTCAGTCCAAAAACAGCTGCTTCACGCTGCCACTGGATGGCAGGCTCGAGTAAGAAATAAAAACAACAGCCAGATTCTGATGATCCATAATCCAGGTAGAAAAATCTAATAAAGTTAAGTCAGGTCCTCTGGACAGATTAAAAAAAGAACTGTGTCGACCTACTTCACATATGGGGAGCAATATTATAGGCAGAAACATGGGTGTGCTATGGGGTCTCCAGTTTCTCCTATTGTTGCCAACCTGTACATGGAGGAGGTAGAAAAGAGCCTTGACGTCCTTTTCAGGGACACCACCAAGTCATTGGTTCAGGTATGTTGACGACACCTGGGTTAAAATCAAATCTCAGGAAGTCCAACATTTTACTGACCACATCAACTCTGTGGATAAACACATCAAGTTCACACGAGAAGATGTAAAAAATGGCAGGTTGGCTTTCTTGGACTGTGAGGTCTCAGTCTCTGATAGAGGACATTTACAAACTGAGGTGTACCGCAAACCCACCCACACAGACCAGTATTTGCAGTTTGACTCCCATCACCCTTTGGAGCACAAGTTAGGAGTCATCAGGACTCTGTATCACAGAGCAGACAGCGTCCCCACTAGCTCAGGAGCCAGGCAGAAGGAGAAATCCCACACAAGACAGGCTCTAGAGCAATGTGGATATCCTAACTGGGCCTTCCTGAAAGCAGAGAAGAAACCCAAACAGGACTCCAGTCAGCCATCAGGTGAAAAGGAGGAACCCAGACCCAGACCAGTGGTCATTCCATATGTTGAGGGAGTATCAGAGAAACTGAGACGCTTATTTTCTAAATACATTACGGCTAGGCCCGTGGCGATACACAATAAATCGATTAATCACGATAAATGAAAATTATCGACTTCATTTTCATTTATCAGTTTTATCATGTCTCTCTCTTTCTACTGAAGACACTCCCTTTCTCTTTAAAATTAATTTTAACCGTCCAAAATCGCGTCTTTGAATCGTTAAAAGCAGCTAAGGTAGGAGCTAAGCTACGAGCTAAGCTAACAGCCCGACCTCAGGGAAAAAAAAACCTCCGTCTTGTCGAAGCTCCAGTTAAAACCTGTGCCTTCGTGTAAAAAGTTGTTTTTCTCTGCAAAAAGAAGTTGAGAACTTGTTTACTGATTTTTTTTTAAGCTTTGCGTGACAAATGCTATGCTAAAGAGCTAAAACTACACAGAGCGTCCGCCATTTTGAGAACAGAAGAGAGACAGTCCATGTCACGTCAAGGGGCCTCCCTCACATTGTTCTTAAAGAGCCACGCTGCTCACTCCCTCACTATCCATCCTTCGGTTCAGTCTTACACTGCCATACCGTGGTCAAAAAAGGTACTACACTCAAAAAATAACCAACATTTCTTCTTAAATGTGACAATAATCACTAATTATTGTCACATTTCAAACAATATTATTGTTTATCGCAATGATTTCTGAGACAATCGCCCAGCAAAATTTGTTATCGTGAAAGGCCTAATTACGGCAAAGACTGGTTCATCCCAAAGATCCAGTCCCCCGGCACAAACAGAGTAATATTGTGTATGTTGTTCAGTGTCAGGAGGGTGATCAGTCTTACATCGGGGAAACTAAACAGCCACTGGCCAAAAGGATGAACCTGTGAATAGTAAACAGTGTGCTAATGATCTATTCTTAGGCTGATGGTCCTCTGATGTCCACAACAAACTGGTTGATAAGTGTTTCCCCTACCATTATACAGGCGGGGTGCCCCACCCCGCCTACCAAACTGAACTTGCCCCTCCCACCCCCACCCGGCACTGACATATCACTAAAAGGTAGCAGCGCAAAATACAGGCTCTCTAGCTAAAAAGCCCAAGGCAGCACTCACATTGCCTCTTCCCTCATGTTGAACGCCCCCCCGCTCAAAAACTGTTGGTACAAGCTGCCCTCAGACATGTCTCCGCCCCCCCATCAGCAAAAATCATGGATGAGATGAGCACCCTGCCATGGCAAGCTAACTAGGGGAAACAATGATGCACCAGGAGAAGGTGCTACTTATAAGACTGAGTTTACTGCAGCTCTTCAGACTGAAACTTTTGGATTAAAGACAAAACATTTCAACATGTTTTTTTAATCCCTCCAGAGGACCAGATTTAGTAATCCAGGTAGAAATTAACAAAAGCTGAGGGTGAATCCGGACATCATGAGTTGGCTTCTAACGATCCTCGATTAAAACCCGTGACTTTACTGATTATACTTCCAAACCTACACTCTGTTAAAAAGAAAAATAACAAATACAATACAGAGACGTTGTTTTGTGCGTTCCTAAAATAGGTCCGGGCTGCAACAAAGCTTTGGAACATTAGTTCCACCTGCTACATAGTTTTCAGACCAGGAAAAATAAATACTGAAAACTGTGCGCGCCCCCCCAGTTTGAGAACTACTGGTGTAAATTAATTTCTAGCAATTAAATAAATGCTCATTAAAACGGTTTATTAATCGTCTCGAACATAAGATTTTAAAGGCCCACATTAACGTAGTAATAATCCCGACTTTTTTTTGTTTTGTTACAGCGTGTTCACCCAACAGGAGGTGGTGAACTTTAATTTACTTAAAATTAACTTTGCTCGTCTGAAGTAAACGTTCATAAAATTGATAAAACTGAACCGCAACAAAACAATCCTAGATGTGTTCAAACAAATAATTGTGACATTTTCCATTTTAGCGGACATCATTTAGAAAAAGGTCGTTTATAAAACATCTAAAAATATATATATTTCTAATCTTTAAAGCTGCTCAGGCTGCTTCTGTCTCAGGATTTTACTTTTTAAAAGCAGGAAAAAAAACTAATAAAATTCCCAATAATCGACCTTCTGGTTAAAAAAATTGAAAAAAGCAATATATACTATATGTATTAATTAGGCTCCACAGTAATTACTTAGAGCTTCTTAAATGCAACTAATAATCATCTTGTGAAGTCATTTCACGTCACAATTAGAGTCCACTATGGATCTGATTTAATTGGAGCCTTCAGCCGATTACATGCTTTAAAAACACACGTTACATCAGCTCCAGCTCAAAATAAACCGTACTAAAAAAAATTGCCAGACATAATAAACTGGCGTTTATGATTTGCCAAATCTTAATCTAACGTTTAACTAGATGACAAATTGTTTTACAGACTATTTAAAACAATCTAGTCCAGGTTTCAGAAGCCTAAATATTGAGGTTTTTGAACTGGACCTGTCTTCAGATGGTCCAGGTGAGAAAAATACATAAAAATAAATTTAAACAAGGCAAAGGAACATTTAATTCAAACAAATTAAGCAGTGTTGCCAGATAGAGTCGAGGTTTTTCCAGTCCAAAAATCTGTTCAAAACCGCCACATCACACAAAAATCCACCCGATCAATATATTGTTACTATGGATGCACGATATTATCGGCATGGTATCGGCCGATATTAGCGATAAAGTTAAATATCGGCAATTCCATCAAAATAACTCGGATATAAAAGGTGCTGTTTATTAAATATATATTTATATAGTGTTAAATCATTTTCAACCCCACTTTTCGGCATCTGCATTTGGTAGCAGGCCAACCTGACAAAGACCGTGCAGGATACTGTATTTTAACTCTACAGCAGAGAAAACTCTGTAGTCTCTGTAAGTAGGTGTAGGGGAAAAAAATATCAGTATTGGTATCGGTTATCGGCCACAAATCCAATATCGTACATCCCTAATTGTTACAGTATATTTACATTTTGAACATGCACGCACATCAGTACAAGCCAAGGTCATTTAACAACGTGGCAAAACGCAACAATCCAACAAAAATAGTTCCCAGCTAAGTCAGAATTAAAACCGCCCAATCTGGCAACACTGCCGCCAAGTATAGGACAATCCAGTTCAGGTTAGTTTTCAGGTTTTTGAAGCAGACTTGACCTTCAGCGTTGCCAGATATAACTAGAATAATTATATTTATGCAATAGTTTTATTACCAAAAGCTTTACAGCAGCAGTACCCTATGCGTTTCCTATCTGGCAACCCACACTGACCATTTCAATCTCCTATCTTGAACTTTAACAAACAAAATAAACAGTTGGCTAAACCTATCTTGTATAAATCTAGATTTGGTGAAGAATAATCTGGCCAAGGTTTGACCAGATTTTACATTTTTAACAACTGATCCAAGATGGATGCCAACACTTTTTAGTTTACCTCACTGCCAAACTGGAAGCGATGTTTGAATTGGATGTTGAAATATCAATAAGAGTATCAAGAGCAGTCAATGTTCATAACAAGCCTGTTTGGCTAAACAAGCTAAAGTTTGGGGGTTACCTCCTAAACTACTGTAGCTAGCTCCTGAAGCTAATATATTTAGCCAGAGTTTTTTCATACAAATATTTTTATAACAAAGAAGTCACTCCACATTTCCTTATTCTGTTCCATCAACAATAGTAAAGTCTTTAAGGTAAAAGAGAAATAAAGACCTGCTTACCTGTGCAGCTGTCCAGCTGAAACTAAATGGCGGTGTTGTGGGTAAAAGCAGCACAAGCTAGAAGATGGCATTTATCCATGATGCTTTGCAACAAACTTTTCCACTTCATAGATAAAGGAAGAAAATTAAAATGTAGTACATAAAATATGCTTAACTTAATAAAAATAACAATTTACATGTTAGGTAAACCACATTAACATTCTTTATTTCATCATGTGCACGTGTAACCCAGACAAACATTTTAGTGCATTGATTAAATTCATAAAATATGTGACAGTTTAAAGAAAATTTTAAATGTGTTGTAAATATAGCTGCAGTTGTATTTCATTTATGTTGTAAAACGCTTAAAAACTGCTTAAAATACACAAACATAAGTTAAAAGCAAGAAAAGTATAACATTTTGTTGATGTATTTTATTTCTGCTTTATTGTGAAAAGCCAGGGGGTCCAGCTTGATGGGAGCCAGGTACGGGAGGCTACAGGTGCTGCAGCTTGGAGGAATTAAACAAGTTTCCTGACTGTTAACACAGTGATCGACAATGTTGGATGGTTTTGGGGACTACAATGGACGTTTCAGCTTGAAGTTTGTCCTGCAGTTCTTCGTTTTTTGCACTTTGAGACAGTTTAACATTGAACATCACTAATCTAAGTGAAGCGGCACGGTGGCGCAACTGGTAGAGCAGCGAGCAGGTCCTTGGTTCAAATCCCGGTCCAGGGGCCTTTCTGGGTGGAGTTTGCATGTTCTCTCCGTGCATGCATGGGTTTTCTCCGGGTGCTCCGGTTTCCTCCCACAGACCAAAAACATGCGTGTTAGGCTGATTGGTGACTCTAAATTGTCCCTAGGTGTGAGTGTGATGGACTTGCGACCCGTCCAGGGTGTACCCCGCCCCTCACACAATGATTGCTGGACATGGGCACCGGCGACCCCCGTTACCCAAAAATGGAATAAGCAGGTAAAGATAATGGATGGATGGACAAACAAGTCCCTGGATGTATATCCACAACTGCTGAACTTGAATTTTTTCAAAATGGCTACCACAGCTATGGTTGTAACTCGAGTCAGTTGTACAGTGGTTTTAGCTTGGCGTGCACGTAGATGAAAGTCATAAAGCAGACTAGACACTAACAAATCGTGCATGATATCAGAAATCTGGCACCATGTCCTCAAAATGGTTCATATTTCTGGCGTTCAACGATGGTATTTTTGTCCTGTACACTTCCTTTTTATTTGCTTTTATACACAACAGTTATTATAAATTGGTTTTACTGGTATTTCACGTTGCGGTAGTTAGAGGTCTTCAATGTGCAATGTTGCCAGGTGTTGGAATGACCGCGGCACATTTGGACCCTAGTGGATATGAACACTGGGAGTAAGCATGAACGTATCTAGACCACAATCATCATCATCGTCTACAAAGTCCATTGGCATGAAGAGCAGCCACCAAGGTCCAACACTCCTGTCTGGTCTGGGCCAGCATCTGGATGGTGCCTCTACCATTCATCGCCAGGTGTTCTTTGGTCTGCCTCTAATCTAGACCACAATGCAATGCAAAATACTGACTGAGCATGCGCATGAGAAGGTCAATAGAACCCAATGTTTTCCAGACAAACTACTCGTTTTTTTTTTTTTTTTTTTTTTGTTGATCCTCTTATCAGTCCAGAACATTGTTAGGCACAACACCAGTAGGTTATAGTTTAAAACAAATGTAGCAAACGGACAAAAAGCCATAAAAAACACTATGAAACTGTCATAACTCTATAACCAAATGGGTGAGGCGGTGATGTGTGTGCACAGTTTATAGAGAAATGTTTGGTATTGGTTATGGATTCAAATTGTCATGTTTTCAATGGGAGTTCATAATGGGGCATAAAACAGTCGTCCATTATGTATTCATCTAGTGCTTGGTCTGTTATCTAGAAAATCCGAATAATAAAAAAATCATTGCTCATTTGGGAGCCATTTGAAGGGATTTGAATGTAACAGCCACACATTATCTGATAGAAAACCTCTATTCATCCCAATTACAGGTTCCAAGTTGTGGTGGGGTGGGGGGGATTACAGCTGCAGCAATTTAGAGAAGATGTATGCGATTTTTATCATGACTGAATGATTTACCAGCCACCCCACTTTTCTTTTAATGGCCCAAATTATGTTCTTTTCTCCCGGCATGCCTTGCAAGGTACCATCTGAGCCAAGGCTCAGCTTGAAAGCATGTCCAGGAGATGGCAGCACATCCCCATTGAGTTTCCCCATCAAGGCCAGGTTTCTTTTAGATAGATAAGTGCTTTGTGTTGTCATTATTGTACGGTATACCATGTCATTGTATGTCATCATCGTACGTTCCCATACAATGACAAAATCAGTTTTCTGCATTTAACCCATCACTCCTGAGATACACCCAGGTGGAGCAGTGGGCAGCTATGCAAGCACCCGGGGAGCAATTAGGGACTAGGTGTCTTGCACAGGGACACCACATGTGGCATGGCTGGGAGTTGAACCATGGTGGACAAACTCCTCAGCTTCAGTTCAACTGATTCCAGCCAACGTTTTTTGGATCAACTGAGGCTTGAAAACACCTCTAAAGTGTCCTTTGATAAGTCAAACGAGTGACATCAATACCATCACAAAATGTTAAATAATTAAAGATGAGGCGACTCTCACAGGAAGCAGCAGCAAACTGAAGAGCCCCCGCTAAGTGATTAGTGATTCATGACTCTGGCACATACACTAACGCAAAGCCAATTATGCCGCGATGAAGCCTCCGAATTACCCCAAAACTGGGTTAACAGCTGCCTGCACGGCCTCTCCAAACGCTATCTGACTTGCGCACACACCGTCTCCACCAGCGCCTTTCTGTGCTCAGACAATTGGCCTGGTTCTTGGAGTGGAAGACGTGTCACAGAGCACATTGCAACGGGTAACAAGGCCCTATGGGACATGTAGAGGGGGGTTGGTATACCTGCCATTGTGAGTAATTCTCTTCACCAGGATAGGGAAGAGGATATGAAACATCTGTGCTTGTAGCCTGATCTGCTGCAGTGAAAGCCTCCATCATATAGAACATGCCTTCGTACAGGGAACTTATTATGCTGTGGCACTGTAATGAAGTGAAAATGATTTCATTTGTGGTGGGGGGGGATGTGTCATCGCTTAGGAGCTCCTCCTTTTCACACACCATATGGCATCCACTCAGATGACAACATCTGGAGGCTTTCTGAGCTCACACCATCACAGATGCAGGAGTTTAATGTTGTAGAGATGACGGAGGAAAGGATGGCGAACGTTGTGCCTAGTAGAATGGGCATACACCAGTGCAGGATGACGATGCTCGTCTCCACCATCCAGCTTCGGTTGGATCCAAGGGCTTGAGTTGGCAACTAGATTACAGACGTTTACAGTACTTTTTCTTATATAGATGCAAAAAACATGTTCAATATAATGTTTGAAACTAAACTGTGAAGTTCCACTTTTTAAAGGATTTGAAGCATCCCGCTTGAATAAAACGATCACTGATGTAGGGCACAGCGAATCATCTCTTACGAACATTTATCCAACACATGCTAATTAGCATCAGCTCAGCCAGATGATGTAGAACCTTTCAGCAATGCCGTTTTGATCGGTGCAGGAACAAGATGGTGGGAGATGTAAAATTTTACTGATCAAAAAGTGCAAAGTGCCGTTTATCTTTCTGCTAAGCTAACTAGCTACTAGACAAGCTAGTTTGTTTGAATCTCAACGATTAGCTGTTTATTTTAATGCTAAATAGCTCTGGTTACGTTAGTTGTATTGAATCCTGGTAATATGTGGCAGAAAAGCTCTCTGTTGTGTAATATGGATTTGTATTAAATGCAAAATAAAAAATTGAGGATAAAAATAAGTACGTTACGCGCATAACAATCATCTTCTTGCTGTTTATCTTTGCGCTAAGCTAACTATCAATCATTTGTTCAAGACACCCGAGGCTAGAAATTTTTGGTTGCATTTCATAATTTTTCATCTGCTGCTGTTTTTACTTTTTTTTATTTTTATTGATGCTTCTTTGATCCCAGACGGAGAAGTAAACAGCTACATTATGGACACAATACTTAAAAGATAAGTGGGAAGGAAAGAACAAGTTTTTCTGCATCAAAGCACATCGAAGGAAGATGGATTTTGTTTACTTTGACACAATAAATGTCAGTTTTTATGAGTGAACGAGCACATCAGCACTTTGCGAGTTCAACTCAAATGTTTTCAGAAAGGGCACGATCCCGTGGTGAGCACGGGTTTTGCTAATATGCTAACAGCTAATAGGGGAGCTAACTTTGCATTTAGCGAATTTGCAATTTTGCTAACTTTGGAAACAGTTTGCTACCGCTAAATTACGTTCTGCTAATTTTATGTCCGCTACCAAATTTACACGTTTGTTCTTGTCCGTTGAGGGCGTGTCTCGTACAGGCGACGCAAATGGTCGACGCAGCAGCAGCTAGCTGGACAACATTGCGTAACTCCGCAGTTTTTGCATTTACGACTTACGACGATTTGACCTTCAAATCAAATCAATAGAATCGAACTAGCATCAACACGTTTGCGTCAGTCCCACGGAAGAAGACAGACATTTGAGGCAGACTGAGCGATAGTCACCTTAGCTTTGCGGTTAGCAGTTAGCATTAGCTTCCACTATTTTCGTTTACTTGTAGCGGTACAGTGTTAGTACAGCTAATTCTTTAGTTAGTGGATTATGGGTTATTAAAGCAAACTTTCTGGTTAGCTGTACTCACCACTGCGCAATACAAGCAACTTGCACATTAATATTAAATATAATTCCGTAATGGATGTTCTGTATGGAAGAAGGTTAGTGACAAGTTTTACATTTTTTATTTTTTAATTCTAACGTTAATCTCCAAATACCAAGATTTAATTCGGACTTTAATCAGAATTCAGTTAAAAATGCTGAAATCTGAAAAAAAAAAAAAAATTGGCACTTGTCATCTTCCGTACAGTCCTTGAAGGTCAATCAAACAGGACACGAAGTTTCTCTCCGCATTGTGACCCTCTTCTAATATTTGGCTTTTTTTTTTTTTAATGAGTGGTTCAGCCTCTGAGGGGAACAAGGAGAGTTATTGATTGTTTTCCCAAGGTTTTATGGGAGACGGGAAGAGTTATGGCAGTCGGGTCGGCCCTCTGCCAAGAAAACAGATCTGGGCATCGTCAGCAATCTGTGCCGCCGCTCCATAAACAAAGAGAGCTGGTTGTCATTTTATTTTTTTAAAGCAAAAAAAACACAGCACTTTCACTCCCCCAAACACAACACACGCAGAATTGAGAAATAATACCATAAATGTGGTTTTATTATTAATAACAGTATCTCTTTTAATGAACATTGCAGATACATAATAGAAAATAAATCAGAAAACTGAGACGTTCGTCTCAAGAGTCGTGAAAGTGCCTGGAATAATTCTGTGCTATATATTGTCGTTAATATTCATCAACACCTTTCTAATCAAAGCCACACCATCAGAAATGTTTAGCATTAAAACAAAAAGTTATCAACCTGCTAAGAAAAATTCAAACCTTTGTCATCGCACAGCTTCCGTAAGCGGTCAGTCGAAGCTCTTGGGAAAACTGACCGTCGGTTTCGTGAATATGGCTCGATTGTCTTCATCTTAATTACGATACCGTTTATTTACACGTTTACCACATTAGAGCACAGCTGACCCTTCTGTTGAATCTTTTTCTTTGCCTCGGAGTGAAGGGAAAGTGTGGCTTGAGTGAATGAAAACAGTGTGGCAGCTCACACTTTGAAACAAACAATCATTTCAAAATAAAACGTCACCAGAAAATAAAAGGCAAAATGTGACGGGTTCGAGCAGCGAGAAACGAACTCCATTTTTCGTTTATTGTGTACAAGTTTACCACTTTGCATATTCGATGGCACTAACGGAAACATTTCAGACGCTGCAGGTACTTTAGTTCGAAGTTAGTCTCTCAAAATAAATAAATAAAATAAAATATATGGCGCAACTGCAGGAGGAGTAACAATCGGCTGCCATCACAGATCTGAGCAGATGTGTGGAAATAGCTCTTTATAACATGATACTGATCTGCATGAGAATGTTGTTTTTCTGGATGAGTAATGTGGATGTACGGAAGAAGGTTACGGCCACAATAATAATAATAAAAAAAAAAAAGGTATTTCTCTCATAAATCTGAGAAAAAAGTTAGAATTCTGACTTTTATCTTGAAATTCTGACTTTTCCGCCCCCTCTAAATTATATTTTTATCTCAAAAGTCTGGGGAAAAAAACGGTAAAATTCTTAAAAAAAAAAAAAACAAACACTGTGGCGCTCATCATCTTCACCTTGCTTTGGTCTGGGGGGAAAAAAAAAGTTGTATTTACTTAAACATTTGCATGTTTTTAATACATTTTAGTAAAAATTAAAATCATTATTCAAACTTTTCTGTCCAGGCCTCCATTTTTATCTATCCAACCAGTGAAATATATTTATAATCATCATTAACATTTTGTATAACATAGATCCATTAATAGAAGTTAAAAGCAACAGTTAAGACCTTTTTGCAGTCGGGTTCTGTGGGTGGGTTATAAACATTTTACCTGTTGCAGACAGGCAAATGGCTAGTTTGAGCTGGATTGCTGCCAAAAGTCAAATATTTCACAGCAGCTCGTGCAAATGCTTTTTGAAATAAAAATTAAAACAAGCAAATTTCACAAATTTGCAGTTATTCCAGACAGAAATATTATTGTAATGGCAAAGGGCTAGCTTGCAAATAACCGCTACACAAAGTGAACCGCGTTGTAAAAATATGATAAAATAGTGCTTGTGTCAGCGACTAATTATTTTCAAACTGGAGTTTTGTTTTGGGTTTTAAAGGCAGACGTCCACTTTGGCCTCGCTCAGACTAGAGTTGCATTCGGGCCCAAAAAATCCGATCCGACCACAGCCCGTAGCCATCATTTCCGAACCCCACCCGACCTGACGAATTAACAGTAATTACAGCAGTAATTACATCGGAACTCCCCCCGCCCCCGACATTTTTAATTAAGCTTTAACTGTCAGCGGACGCATGTGGCTCAATAAAGGGGGGCAGAAGATCGGAGCTGAGGGGGTGTTTGTCCTTTCATGGCCGTCAAAGCATTAACTCCCTGCTTCTGCCTGCATTCTGCATTATTCAGACACGGACCATGCTCTGACATGCCGGATATTTTGGGATTTCACCCGTTTGGCTCGTCGGCTGAGTGCAGCGGCTGAATGAACGTCCATTTAGACTTTGATGGATCGTTGCCTGGCAGTAGTCCCATCTGAAGCATAACTGATTTAAAAAAAAATTTAACCTCTTTCACGGCCAGTCAGCGCACGGTCAAATGGCCGCATGCGGCTGATGAATGTATGGCAAGACATGTTGCCATATAACTGGATCATCGGTTGCGCCCGTCCGCTGACTCAATCGAAAACCCAACACCGGCCCGCTCATCTAGCACATTATTATGGCCCGGCCCGGCCCAACGTCAGGTCGGGCCTGGGTTAGAAATGGCAGCTCTAGCTCAGACTAGCCATTAGCTCATCCGTGTGGGCTAAAACACGAGTGGTTCATAACTCTTCCACAGAACTTCACATCAAAATTAAACGTTTTAAAAAGAGACATTTTACAGAAAAGAGGTGAAATTTGAGAAGTAGGAAGAGGATTGATGCTAACGGAGTAACCGGGACTCCTTAATGGCAATCCCAGCGTTGGAATCCTTCGTCTTCGTATCTTAGCCGAAGCGTCGCCTGCCTGAAAGTTTTGCGGAGAAACATACTTATCTCAGACGAATCACTTCAAGAGAGAGATGAAAAACTAATGGCAGAGGAAAATGGAGGACAGACAGCGATTTAGCCCTGGACAGCCTTGTTTGGTCCTACGCAGGAAACCCGGTCACGGTAAACGCTCGGTTGCGGTGGCAGCTTTCGCGCTGACATCTTGGATAGCTTCATCCCTGTTAAAGTGGCTGAAATGACAGTGAGGTCGACGAGCACAGGAAAAAGTCTAGGAGCGTTCGAAACGTCATGAAAACAGAAAAACGATTATTTTTTGTGATTTTTCAAACAACCAAAAAAAAAAAAAGAACCTCTCAACTCCTGATTTCCTTTTATAAACTTCATAACATCTCTAATTAAATATCCCCGTTACAAAAATATACTTTTCTTATTTTTTCCAGAAAATAATACACATAATTACTTTTATTAGTGATATAATCATCTGTTTATGCTGTTTAAAAGTAAACGAACAAAGATGTGAAGCCTAGCACCGTGTTCTTCTATTTCCCGAAAGCATTGGGGGGGGGGGGGGGGGGGCGTCCTGTCGCCTGACTTTTTTTTATTTTTATTTTGCATAATCCGGTTGAGTTTAAACCCTCAACCTCTAACATCTCACCCCTTTTTCCTGAGGGCTGTGACTAGAAACGTTCTCATCTCCTCAAATAAAACAAAACTAAACAAAAACTCACCAAAAGTCGTTTTTGTTTTTTAAACACCAGCCAACAAATTAGAATAAAGGTAACAACGGTTTTACCGACAAATCTTTACAGGCCTCACTTTAGTACAAACAGAAACAAACAAAAAAAAAAAAGAATTAAAAACAATTCCCAACCGATGAGAGAGGAAAAAAAAAACCTTTGCTACGAAGAATTAGAAAAAAACATATGTACAAAACCCTGTGTTCCTTTGACGTTCTGGGTAAATGATAAGTGTTGGCTTGTGTTACGTGAGTGTTCGTACAGGCATATAAAAATGTCCACTTATTATTTATTATCTTTTTCAATCGTTCGGTTTTAATAAAAGCTTGTATTGGAACAGAAAAACTTTTTTTAACGAGCTCCTCTCCCAGATCAGGTGCGTCCGTTCTTCCCCTGTTGTTTCCTCGTGCAAATTGAACAGCAGAAAGTTCCTTAGTGCCAACCGTCCACTCGGCTCCGGTGCATTCAGGGTCCGAGTCTTCCCCGTGATGGACGCCGCTCCGAGCCACTGTCCACCCTGCCCGGCGTCGCCTTTGTCACCAGATGACGCTGGAGATGCTGGTTTCCCTGGGCAGCAGCGGCAACATGGCGTTGTTGCCGTGGGCTTCCTCCAGGCTCTGCTGGCGCGGCGACTTGGCCTGCTGCCGCTGCCCGTTGATGAGCGTCATGGGGATGTTGCAGTAGGTGTGCTGGTTGCCCAGAGAGGAGAGCGGCGGCAGCGTGCCGCCGGGTGGCAGGTCGTAGTCATAGCTACGGTAATAGTGTTTCTGCCTCATCTGGGTGTGGCAAGAGTTGTGAAAGGTCGAGCGCAAGTCCGGGTGCGCCGTCGCCATGGCGGTGGAGGTGGCCGCGGCCATGGAGATGGCGGAGACAGTCTGGAGCTCGCCGAAGGGGCCCTGCTCACTGACGTCCAGCACCTGCTCGTGGGAGATGCTCAGGGGCTCCATGCGCTTGAAGGGCATCTCGTAGAGCAGCTGCTTCCAGAACTTGGAGTTGAGCTTGTTGCTGGACGTCCCGCGCCACTTGATGACCGTCAGCGTTTTGATGGTGTGTTTGAGGGCCTCCACCTCCTGGTAGTTCATGATGCCGCGCAGCTCGGCGCACTCGATCAGGATGACTTTGATCTCGCCGGTCACCAGCATGTTGCGCAGCCGCGTCTCCAGCTCAAAGATGCTCCACCCCCTCCGCACCACGTAGCTGGGCGTCATGACGATGATGAGGCGCTTGCTCTGGTCCACGCAGCGAGCCACGTCCTCGATGTAGGCTGGATTTGTCGAGACAGAAAAACAAGTTTGTCGGATAAACGGCAAGGACAAGCAGACTTGAATCATTTTTGCTTCCTGTAAATTTATTCTCACATTAAACTTGTAATGAAAGATGAAAATACGTGAAAACACACGACTCTCTTGGCCTCGTAGCAACTTCTTATCTCACCCTTATCAAAGTTTGAAACAAACAAGTCCAATTGAAATAAGATAATAAAACTAACACACTGTTCTGACTTAGGCAAACAGCTACAACCCTCTGCAGTAACTAAAGCGCCTCTTACGAGACATTGCCTATACGGCTGTCTAGAAATTCTATGGCATTCTATAGCAAGCAAAGACCTTGTATAACTTTTTCCAATGATTTGCGACCTTTACCCAGGCACTATCTAGTGATGATGCATGCGTGTATCCAATTTCATTAAATTATCTTGAGTGGATCGGAAGTTATGGGCGGGACAAGAGAACGTTTATGTCCGTCCGTACGTATGTTCCCCCTTTGACGGGCAAATAAATAGTCTTGAATTGAAGCAGAGTGAGACATCTTAACTTCCTGTCGATCTGTAGGTGTATTAAGTGTGAGTTTACTTCACGGTTATACTTCAGACTCAAATGAGTGACTCAGATCATTGCGCAGGATGTGATTGTCTCTCTAAGCCTGCAGCTCAAGCCTGATTGTAGCCTTCCTTGGCTGTGACGCAACCTTGAGTCAACAGCAGGTAGATGGGATTAACTGGGCTTCCCCTCCTGACCAAGATTTACGAGTACCATGCTGAGGTGTCCGCCGGTCTCTGCTCTGCATATGTCAGAAAACGGACTGCTTCTTTCCTGTCAAGCTCAGCTCAAGGCTGCAGAATGAGAGTAACCCTGGATAAAAGTCGCCCATTACTTTGGCGTGATAAGTTGGTCTTGTTGCCGTTTGGTAATTGGTCATCATGCTGGAATTTATTGAAACCTGAGGCTAAAACTGGACTTCAAGGTTTCACCCTCATCAGTGAAGGGATTTCCTTTTTTAGTGTATTAAGGATAAAACAAGCGGTATGCCAATGACCCCCGTCTTTGAGGGATTTGAATAGTGAATGTTTGTAGTTTTAAAAACAAAGCGTCTATCTGGACTGGAATTGAACAGGGAATGCAAGTAAACCATAATGTTTTGGAGAAAGATATTAAAGTGGGTAGGAGTTACAATTTTTAGAAAAACAGAGGGAGGTTTAGTTATTTTTTGCTTGTCAGAGGCAGTGCAGAGTAACAAGTCTTGGCAAGAGGAGCAATTTTATCCACCACCAGTTGTGATGATGGAGTATAGATGATTCTTCAGCCACCCCAAACATTTGAGGAAACTATACTTTTAAGCAATATAAAAACAAGAAAGCATAGTTTCTTAAAATGATAAGGGTGGCCGGTTTACATATTCCAGTATATGGTGGTGGCCATCCTGGATTTTGACTTGGCAACCCAGATTTTGAAGGGTATTTCTTACGCATTAATAAAACCACACACCAAAAAGAAAGTTAGCCTGTTGATTATTTTTTACGTTATCTAGCTCACAAAGTTTAAATATGTATGTCTGTATGTATTGGCAGCCATGTTAAATTTGGATGTTGCATCCTAATTTTCATTTACTTTTCTTACGATAGGATGCAGCCACACAACAAACTTAAGTCAACATGGTGCTTATTTTTGGTTATTCACTATATAAGGTTTACATATATAGGTTCATGGTGGCAGCCATGTTGGATTGTGATGTGGCAACCAGGTTCATGGTGGCAACCATG
>NC_056520.1:7131542-7133091 GCF_014905685.2 Nematolebias whitei | reverse complement strand
CATCCAGGTTCATGGTGGCAGCCATGTTGGATTGTGATGTGGCAACCCAGTTTTCAAATGAACCTTCCTTACATCTGGACATAGCCACACACCAAAATGGAAGTCGATACCCAACTTATTTTTCAAGTTGTCCACCTCACATGTACAGACAGACGGACGGAGCCTCTTGGCTCCGCAACAGGGTACAAAAACGATTACAAATGACGTTTGTCTTTTCCAGAAACGGTTCTTTTGTGTCAGTAAAGGAAATGTCTGTAAAGCTGTACAAATCTGAGGCTAAAAATCAAGTATCAAGCTAGACATCTAAACAAAAATGATAAGAAATTGTAAATTGTAGGAAAAGATGTCCTGTTGGTAAGCAGTTTCCAAAAAGGTTTTTAGACCATTTACATAAAGAAGTAAAGAATTAAACTGGTGATCCAGCATTCCAAAAGGTAAATTCAGAAAAATGTTCAAGAGGACAGCTTGATGAGAAAGACGCTGAGTTTAAAAAACACCAAATAGCGTCCTAAAGAGATAATTTTCTGACCAGTCCAAATTAATTCTGAATTTGTTGAATGAAAAATATTCACGGAGAACAAAAGCTCAAGGTTGGTGGTGAACACTGTGCATTCTTCTCTCTGAAGCCATAGAAGGTCAGAAATGGAGAGCAATATTAGCATATTTTGTTGCTTTGATTAGGTTTGTGAAAAAGACCTTCATTTCAGGGACATTAGGACGCTTTAAGACACTTGTATACCAGATTTACCTGGAGATACCCTAATGTGAACCATTTATGGTATTCAGAGGTATTCAGGAAGGCCATGTTAGGATTACAGTATGTTTTATTAAACTATAGTTTTATAAGATTTAATCTTATGAGTCAGAAAAAAGACTGCAACTTAATTTTTTTTGGACTTAATGCATGATATTTCACTTGGAACACTTTGTGAGTTTGATTTTGTAGAGAAAACGGTACGTCACCTTTCCCTTGAACTTGAGTCAATGCAAGCCATTTGGAAAATATTTGTTATGAAATAAGCTGATTCTTTGGCTTTTTGTACTGCCTCCACAGACATTCCACTGATGCTAAAATCTTTATTGAGTAAAGAAATAAATTAAGAGTAATGTCATGTTGAAATCTCGAGTGCTTTTCAAACGTTGACCTCAGATGAAGACGAGTGCTGACGTGGGTATACGCAATCTTAAATACTTTCTGTTACTCTGAGAAGAATATTTTGGCTTTGAATTATCACAGTAGTGATGCAGAAAAAAGCCAAGGCATTATAAAAGTCAATTGACTATTTTGTCTTTCTCAATGGGTGGAAGACTTAAAAGCCTTCAACATTTCTATAGATAGTTTTCTCCCAGGATTTCCTTCCTTGAGGCTCCCTGATCAAAGGTCACAACAGTCATCCTCCTCATCTCCATCCTCTGTCCTCACTCCAACTTGGATTGTATCTATGCATCTATCTATGCATGTATGTATCTATCTATCTATCTATCTATCTATGCATCTATATATGCATGTATGTATCTATCTATGTACCTATCTATGTATCTATCTATG
>NC_056520.1:7130822-7131532 GCF_014905685.2 Nematolebias whitei | reverse complement strand
ATGCATGTATGTATCTATCTATGTACCTATCTATGTATCTATCTATGTACCTATCTATGCATCTATCTATGCATGTATGTATCTATCTATCTATGTACCTATCTATGCATCTATCTATGCATGTATGTATCTATCTATCTATGTACCTATCTATGCATCTATCTATGCATGTATATATCTATCTATGTACCTATCTATGTATCTATCTATGCATGTATCTATCTATGCATCTATCTATGCATGTATGTATCTATCTATGTACCTATCTATGTATTTATCTATGTATGTATATATCTATGTATGTATATATCTATCTATGTATGTATCTATGTATGTATCTGTGCATCTATGTATGTATCTATGTATGTATCTATCTATCTATGTATCTATCTATGTATGTATCTATCTATCTATGTACCTATCTATGTATGTATATATCTATGTATGTATATATCTATGTATGTATGTATCTATGCATGTATGTATCTATGTACAGTATCTATCTATGCATGTATGTATCTATGTATGTATCTATCTATGTATGTACATATCTATGTATGTACATATCTATGCATGTATTTATCTATGTACAGTATCTATCTATTCATGTATGTATCTATGCATCTATGCATGTATCTATCTATCAATCAATCAATCAATCAATCAATCAATCTATCTATCTATCTATCTATCTATCTATCTATCTATCT
>NC_056520.1:7125649-7130812 GCF_014905685.2 Nematolebias whitei | reverse complement strand
TATGTATCTATCTATGTATCTATGTATGTATCTATGTATGTATCTATGTATGTATCTATGTATGTATCTATCTATGTATGTATCTATCTATGTATGTACATATCTATGTATCTATGCATGTATGTAGGAAATCCCATTATAAATGCCATTTCTAATCCTATAATTATTATAAAATAATGCTTTGTTTTCAGTAATGGATTTTTATTTTACCTCTATCTCTTTACTTTTTATTTTTCTATTAGCATACTCGGCCATGCTTTGCTTTTTACATTTGAGAGGCTCTGTTAAAAAAAAATAAAACAATAATAATTTTTAGCTGCTTGTGTTGGAGGATCTGGTGGGCTGGGTGGCCTTCCCAAAACTTTAGCCTGGAATACACAGCAGCTGTCTTTTTTCTTTTTACCTCCCAAACTTACCATGAAATACATTTTTTGTTAATGTAAAAAAAAAATAAAAAAAATACACACACACGTGTTTAAAAAAAAAAAGTAGTTTTTAAAAAGTCATTTAAATTTTATAATTTTATTTCAGGCTGATGCGGCCATAAATGACTAATTTATTGTAAAAATAAATAAATAAATATAATTTGTAAGCAGTTAAGAAAGGTGGTGGATTTCCCCCCTCTCATTAACACTTATTGTAATAAAATTAAATGACTTTAAGGGGTTAATTTAAGATCATAACGGTGCAAACTGCAGGTAAGTCACTGACATTCATTAGGTGCTTCACACAACCCCAGCAGAAAAACAAACTGTTCATAATGTCAAATAAATCTTTGCTATAAGATCAAAAGAATGTGCTTTTTTTGAAAAGACGGCGTCTTATTTGTACAAACGACAACAAAAAACCCATAAAAACCATTTCTGATGGTTTTTTTTTTTAAACCCTGACCAATTCATCGATGCGTCTCGAGAAACAAACGCGTTAAATCTCTTTAACCTTCAACCCTGGATCAGGTTTTAGTAACGCACCGTGCACCCTGGATGGAAAAAGTCAGTGAGTGTTGACATGAGTACCTCTAAGAAGTCTTGTATCGTCCTGGAAATGATCATTGGTGAAACCTAAACATAAATATTACATGTTCAACAGACGTGTTTCAGCATCTCGTCGTGGTTTAAACTCTGCTGGCGACACAACGACCACAATCACCAGTTGGTGCCAGTTTAATACGGGACGTGAGGCATAAAAAGGCAGAGGAACAGCGTTCCCAGGAATCGGATCAGATCGGATTAACGGTTCAAATATCCCACCACGCCGTGGAGTAACGACTGCGCAGCAGCTCTGGAGACGGGTTGCTGATACAAACAGCCAAACCGTATTTTCCCGTAGATTATGTCGGCTGTTGCGATGCTAATACGCCCCCAATGGGAGTTGAGTGTATACAAACCAGCAAGCAGCGCCACGGAGTCAAAATCGTGGCGGATACGCTGGAAATTCCTCTCCATCCTTGCATTTTTATGCCGTTTTTCCCGTATTACATGTTCCGTGAGCACATCGTCACCAAAAAAAAAAAAAAAAGGATTCAGTTCATAACCTTGGCACAAAGCCACGGAAGGGGAGCGGTAATTAGCGGCGGTGGTTTGTGCGTGAGACGAGCAGATGCAAGAATTCAAATGGAGGCTAACAGCTTAATGATATCATGAGCGTGCGGAGTTAATCAAAGATGAGCGCAGGGCGTACGTAGTGAGAGGCTCCATCGGGGGGGGGGGGTGCCGTGGTAAAACATGCGTTAGTTTCCATGCAGACACATTCCTGATCGTGCAGCTGACACGGTGGCACAGCGGCATGCAGGAGCACGGTTTGCGTGGATCGGACACACGGGCTGGGCGGCTGTTTCCGCTCATTATTATAAACAGAGGTTATTTAGCATCCTCCAGAATTGAAATGTTTTAAATTGTATCTAAATGCATATTTCATGTGAGGTGTAGCGCATGTTTTTTATTTTTCAGCTGTAAAACTTAAAAATGGACGAGCACCTCGAAATGAACTGGTCTCCCAGGGCATGTTTTTGTGCATCGAACACGTCCGTTAAATCTATTTTAAGACACTTTAAAAGCAAAAACCCAGAAGAAAAAGGCGGTTTGAGAATCCACACGTTTTAACATTTAATTATTTATCTTTTAATCAAGCAGAAACGGTATTAGAGCGCAAACTTCACCGTTCCAGTAATCGGTCCAGATGTTCTGAAATGGGGTTCTGTAAAGACAATACGAGCAATTAATATCTTACCTGTTGTGGATAGCTCCGAGCAACCTCAATTTGGAGATTATTACGTTAATCTTGACCAGATTGACGCCTAGTCTGATTAAGGCAGAGACTAAAGAGGGTCTTAAAACAGCTTCAGTCCCCCAAAAAAATTAAAATAAATTTAAATAAATCGTGGATCGTAAATTCCTTGTGTACTTCACAGTTTACTTTATAACTTGGTGTCTTGCCCTTCGCTGGTATATTTTTACGTAGAAAGTCGCAGTGGGTACATCGCCCTGCTGATTATGTGAATTATAATCCTTTTAAGAAACTTGTAATAAGTTGCAATTCTCCAGTCGGCTCCTCTTTAAAGTTCTCAGGACTTCTTCTGCTGAATTTTGTCTCATTTTGCACTTCGGTCATAACTAAACAAATCTTAACCTAAAGTTCTACGTTTCAAACCTACAAAGCCCTCAACAACCTAGCTCCATCTTATATTACAGATCTTATTGTTCCATATTTTCCTAACAGAGCGCTTCGCTCTCAGACTGCAGGTTTACTCGCGGTCCCTAGAGTTTCCAAAAGCACAACGGGAGGACGATCTTTTCAGTTATCGGGCTCACGAGGGAGTTTTTCCTTTCCACTGTCGCCTTCATGCTCGCTCAAGATGACGGTTCTGTGGTGGAGTTAAACTCAAAGCAGTCTGCTCCTCAGATAAATAATGTTAAATTATTATTTTTAAATATGAATGTTTCTGTTCAGTGCCCTGAGACGACTTCTGTTGTGACTTGGAGCTTTATAAATAAACTGAATTGAATTTAACTCTTATGTTGTGCCTGCACTGGACTCCGTATTCAAATTGCGTTGGTCGTTTTATTTAATTTATGTATTTTGACCATTTTTAGATGCAACTTCGTAACAGTGCGTCATCTTGACCAGGTTGCTGTTCTCAACGGACTTCCTGCTTAAGTAAGGGTTAAACGAGCAAAAAGCTGATGTCCCTCGTCACTGAGGGATTTAAATAGTGAATGTTTGTAGTTTTCCAGATGAGTGTTTTTCTGGACTGGAGTTGAAACCTTAACGTTTTTGGATTTTCAAGTGGTTAGGAGTTATACTGAAAAAATAGTTGGATCCTGGTACGAAGGGAGCAGTTTTATCCACCAGGTGCGAGGGTGGAGCTAGGGGGTGGCCAATGGGGGCCTTGAAACCATAGAACAATCGTCAGCCACCCCAAGGGCCACCCTAATCATTTAAAGAAAATATACATTTAAGCAACATAAAAACTAGAAAGCATAGTTTCCTCAAACGATTGGGGTGGTAGGTTTACATACATACACGGCGGTGGCCATCTTGGATTTTGTCGTGGCGACACAAAAGGAAACTTTCTTCCGCTTGGATGTAGCCACATGCCAAAATGGAAGTCAGCGCCTCAGTATAGAATAAAACCGATTTTCTACAAACCGAGTTTATTAAATGCAATAAAAATCTACAACAGGTAAGATACTAAGTGTTCATAAATTCTCCACAAAACCCCACTTCAATTAACAAACGAGGATGAATTTTCCATTTAAAGACACAGATTAAACACTTCTCCCCCAACATTTACAAAAGCTTAAAGCTGCTGCCTGGGAGCCCTTTCTGCAGCTGAAGAGAAGATTTTGTTGAAAACAAACGTTACGACGTTCAGAGCTTTATTTAAACAGGAAGACTGTGCACCAAGAGACTTAACCGGCTTCCACCTGGGATGCAGGAGCTATAATTATTTGAGATCGAAAGTAAAAAGAGGCTTATTTCTTTGTTTTCAATGGCACCAGAAGGCAAAAAAGACCAGAAGCGACATTACCGGGGTGCATTCCTCTTTATTTCATAGTTTTTCCTTTCATTCATAAAACTCTGCGTTGATTTGCGCGATGCAACTAAAAGCCTGGGGGCTCATCTTCTGCGTTCAGCTGCTGTTCTCTGAAAAGTCACGGCCAAATTCGCAGCACAATACCCAGAATTCATGACGCGTTGTCTCGGTTCCCTGCAGTTAGTTTTTTCCCCCTCCAGGCAACAAATTAATTTCTGACTGTTGATGTTACTCTTAATCCCAGACCTTTCATGCTTTTTCCGAGAACTGTCCAGCTCATAATTAAAAGTTGTGGTTTGTCGAGTTCATGTGGGAATTGTAGCACCACTTCATACAAGAGCGCCGCATGTGGGACGTTATACGCCTCTCGACAAACTGCTATACAGCAATCTATCCACCTTATTCCTGGAGGCTCTACTGTATAAATGTTTATGGGTACAAATTCCTGTCAAACAGGAAGTAGCAGTAAGCATTGGCTAACCATGGTAGCGCAGCACGGATTGCAGTTTATTTGAAAGTAATTTACATTCGGTTTATACGGTGGCCCCGAGGTGTAATGAATAACGTTTGAAAAAAAAAAACAAAAACGGAATTACATTTAAAAAAACGAGATTACATTAAGCCAAAGAGGAAGTGGCCGAAGCGGAAGTGGCCAAAGTGGAAGTGGCCGGAAAAAACGGAATTGCATTAGGAAAAAAACAACAACCTTATATTAAATCAAAGAAGGCAGCACGGTGGCACAACTGGTAGAGCTGCTGCCTCTCAGCGAGCTAGTCCCTGGTTCAAATCCCGGCCTGGGGGCCTTTCTGGGTGGAGTTTGCATGTTCTCATGAGAGTTTGTATTTGTATCTTGTTATTGTACATTGATCTGCTGTTCTGTTTTGTGTTGTTTAGAAAGTAAAAAACAAAACACCCCTTGCGCTTTGGCTTAATGTAAATTAGTTTTTCAAATATAATTCAATTTTTTTTCAAATGTAATTCCGGCCACTTCCGCTTTGGCCACTTTCGCTTTGGCTTAATGTAAATTAGTTTTTTAAAATCTAATTCCGTTTTTTTCAACTGTAATTCTGGTCACTTCCGCTTTGGCCACTTCCGCTTTGGCCACTTCCGCTTTGGCTTAATGTAAA
>NC_056520.1:7124527-7125639 GCF_014905685.2 Nematolebias whitei | reverse complement strand
TGTAATTCTGGTCACTTCTGCTTTGGCCACTTCCGCTTTGGCCACTTCCACTTTGGCTTAATGTAAATTAGTTTTTAAAAATCTAATTCTGTTTTTTCAAATGTAATTCCGGTCACTTCCGCTTTGGCCACTTCCACTTTGGCCACTTCCGCTTTGGCCACTTCCGCTTTGGCTTAATGTAAATTAGTTTTTCAAATATAATTCCATTTTTTTCAAATGTAATTCCGGCCACTTTCGCTTTGGCCACTTCCGCTTTGGCTTAATGTAAATTAGTTTTTTTTAAATCTAATTCCGTTTTTTCAAATGTAATTCTGGTCACTTCCGCTTTGGCTTAATGTAATTCCGTTTTTTTAAATGTTGTTCATTTACACCCCAGGGCACCGTAAGTTTAGCAGATAAAACACTGTTTTAGTTTTGTTCACATTTATTTTACAACCATAAAGTTGACTAAAATAGCCGTGCTGAGTTCAGGTACCTGTCGTGTTTGCGGCTGCATGAACAACCAGACCAAACTAAATCAGAGGCTTCAACAACAAAGTTTTGAACACGGACTCAAAACAAAAAGTGTTCCTGTGTAAAGAGCTACAGTTTCCATCTCCTACCTACAGAGGAGGAATTAAGAAGAATGTGGCTGAAAAATGTGAACTTGAAGAGACCACCCAAAACATTTTATGAGCTCATTTCACTTTGTAGACAAACGGTCAATGGAGGAAAACCTGCATCCTACTTTGTGTCTGGACTACAATGAACCACCGGAGAAGAGACGCCGGATCCTCAGAAGAATTGAAAACGATGACAAGAATATCGGGTTTGATTTCAAGTGTGGAGGACACGGCATTATAGTATTTGTTCTTCAGTTTTCTGATTTTCTCTGCAATGAACCAAAGCTCAGTGATGGAGGACTTTAAGGCTTTGGCTGGGCTCTGTCTGCTTTAAGGTCAATTAGATCGTGTCCCACCCCTTTTAACAAAACACCACCAACCTTATTACTGTGTAGATACTGATGCACCGCAGAGCTTTTCAGGTTGTTCATCGCTTCAACGTTGGAAGAACCGAGTCTGTGAAGTAGCTAAATATGCTAGTAGATGTAGCTAAATATGCTAGTAGATGTA
>NC_056520.1:7124113-7124517 GCF_014905685.2 Nematolebias whitei | reverse complement strand
GTAGCTAAATATGCTAGTAGATGTAGCTAAATATGCTAGTAGATGTAATCTAAATATGCTAGTAGGTGTAGCTAAATATGCTAGTAGATGTATCTAAATATGCTAGTAGATGTAGCTAAATATGCTAGTAGATGTAGCTAAATATGCTAGTAGATGCAGCTAAATATGCTAGTAGATGTATCTAAATATGGTAGTAGATGTATCTAAATATGCTAGTAGATGTATCTAAATATGGTAGTAGATGTATCAAAATATGCTAGTAGATGTAGCTAAATATGCTAGTAGATGTAGCTAAATATGCTAGCAGATGTAGCTAAATATGCTAGTAAATGTATCTAAATATGCTAGTAGATGTATCTAAATATGCTAGTAGATGTAGCTAAATATGTAGCTAAATATGCTAG
>NC_056520.1:7119710-7124103 GCF_014905685.2 Nematolebias whitei | reverse complement strand
GTAGCTAAATATGCTAGTAGATGTAGCTAAATATGCTAGTAGATGTAATCTACAGCACTTCTTCAGGTCATCCTCCGTCCTTCATCTGCAGGCAGTGGTATGATTGTTGTACTGTTGGAGCTCTGACAGGTGGTGTTCCTCGATGCTTAAATTAAATCCACAATGATTGAAACTACGTTAGCTCGTACTGTTCGCTCATTAACTGGTTACGGTCTGCACCGGAAGTCGCGCCCATAATCCATGCAAGGCGGCATGGGGCCTTGGAATAAGGTGGATAGCAATGGCCCAGACAAGCAAAGACCTTGTATAATGTTTGACCTTGACCTTTAGAGCTGGGGTGTTGAAAGGATTAAGCAACACGATTTCTAGTGGTGGTGCAAATGTGTATGAAGTTGCGTTAAATTATTTTGAGCGTACTTGAAATTATGGTCCGAACAAGCAAAGCCCCTTGATTTGTGACGTATGGACCAGAATACGTCCGCCTTTTGACAGACGTATAAAAAAAAACATTCTTATTGTTGAACTCTTTCTAGTTTGGCTGACCTACACCACAGAGCTGAATGGAGCTTGCAACCTGTCATTTTCCCAGAATGCAATGCAGTATAAATCAAACGTTGATGTTCGTGTATTATTAATTTAAATAAGATTATAAAAACTGAACAGCCCACTGTTTATTTTGTCTCGTTTTGATAGCTGAAGTAATTGTTGATCAAATAAGGGATATTGTTCCAACTCATCTTAGACATTTTTAACTACTGAAATAAAATACAAAATTACAAGTTGAATCCAGTTTTTAAACCCAGTAAGCCGTTTCATCGATCCGATCCGACCGGCAGTTAGCAGGAAGCTCAAATCAAAGTGATCGAAGTGAAAATGGTTTCACAAAACTTTTTGTTTTTATATAAAATCACGACACAAGTACACAACAGAACCAGACAAACGAGGCATCACCACGGCAACACGAGCAAACACCAAGCGACAACAAACATTGAACACAACGGTTCATGGCCACGAGAGAGAGAGCGCTTACTTCCTGTTGGGATCAAGTCCCTGTCTGGAATGAAGAGTTTATACCCATAATGCTTCTCCAGGACATCGGGGAGGATCTCCAGGGCAAAGCGCTCCTCCTCTCTGGTCTCCTGGCTCCACTGGTCCGGGTCCACTTTGGTGTAGGACAGGTAGGCGTCGTAGTCCTTGTTGTCTGCGGGGAGAGGGAGAACATTCATCTTTACATTAAGCACCAGGTACATCAGAGTATGGACGAGTTTTCATCGCTCAAACCACTAAACACATCGGTTACACCTCCAACGCTCAATCTGTTTCCATACTGGGGCAAGGAGGGCTATCCGTTTACCGGAGACTCCTTCCAGACAGGACGCCTCCATTAAGCTGACCTCTGGGCACCTCGGCCATCTGAGCGCTTTTCATTACGACGCAGTCTCCCCTGACAAATTACGTCGCCTTGACGGCTACGTTGCCCTCCGCTAGCAAAACAAATTGGACTCCGTCCCGCGCCAAACGCCCGCCGCTCGGCCCGGCGCTGCTCCGTCACCCACACGGAGGCGAGGATGGATGGTGGATTTCAAAGAGCTCAGCTGAGCCTGATGGTCAAAGGATTAACATGGAACCATGTCCCGGAGATTTATATAAAAACAAGATGGCTTCAGGCAAAACAGCTTCAGCTAGACCAGGAGGTGGGGAGACATCTTCGAAAGACGATCATCAAAACTAGAGAAACTGCATGAGCGAACGCTGACTGCTGAAAGGATGTCATGGCTAAACGATTACTGTGAGCTGAACCTGAGCAGCCGAAGGCTGCTGAAAGCTGGAAAATAAAAGCTAAAAGTAGCAAAACAGAGCAGAAAAAAGCTGAATAGAGCAAAAATTAGAAGAATAAGCTGCGATAAGCAAAGCGAGGCCGAATAGATCATAAAAACATCTAAAATGAGCAGAAAAAGAAGCTGAAAAAGCTAAAATTAGCAGAAATAGGCTAAGTTGAAATTATTCGAAAGAATCACAGAAGGCATAAATTAGCAGAAAATACCTAAAAAGTAGTGAAAAATAAAAAGCTAAAATTAGCATAAATACCTAAAGTAGCTGAAAAATAAAAAAAGCTGAAATTAGCATAAAATGCCTAAAGTAGCTGAAAAATAAAAAAGCTGAAATTAGCATAATACCTAAAAAGTAGCTGAAAAATAAAAAAAGCTGAAATTAGCATAAAATGCCTAAGTAGCTGAAAAATAAAAAAGCTGAAATTAGCATAATACTTAAAAAGTAGCTGAAAAAAGCTGAAATTAGCATAAAATGCCTAAAAAGTAGCTGAAAAATAAAAAAGCTGAAGTTAGCATAAAATGCCTAAAGTAGCTGAAAAATAAAAAAGCTGAAGTTAGCATAAAATGCCTAAAAAGTAGCTGAAAAATAAAAAAAGCTGAAATTAGCATAAAATGTCTAAGTAGCTGAAAATAAAAAAGCTGAAATTAGCATAAAATGTCTAAAGTAGCTGAAAAATAAAAAAGCTGAAATTATCATAAAGTGGCTAAAAAGTAGCTGAAAATAAAAAAGCTGAAATTAGTATAAAATACCTAAAAAGTAGCTGAAAAATAAAAAAACTGAAATTAGTATAAAATACCTAAAAAGTAGCTGAAAAATAAAAAAGCTGAAATTAGCATAAAATGTCTAAGTAGCTGAAAATAAAAAAAACTGAAATTAACATAAAATGCCTAAAAAGCAGCTGAAAAATAAAAAAGCTGAAATTAACATAAAATGCCTAAAAAGTAGCTGAAAAATAAAAAAGCTGAAATTAGTATAAAATACCTAAAATAGTGAAAAAGAAAAAAAATACGACATTAACATAAAATACCTAAGTAGATGAAAAAGAAAAAAGGATGAAATGAGCATAAACAGTAGTGAAAAAATATCCTGATGCATGGTCATGCTCGATAGTGAATAAAGCTGAAATCAGCAAAAAATATATTAAAAATAGCAGAAAAATAAAAAAAAGCTGAAAGTATCATAACTACCTAAAAAGTAGCTTAACAAAACAACAAGTACAGATTTGTCTAAACTACATCCCACACTGACAGATGATCGAATCATTATCAAATAGTAATTTTAGTTAATTTCAAGACTGAATTAATATTTTCCATGAAGAACAAATATATAAACTGGGCGGGGGTGAGGGGGGGGGGGGGGGGGCATTAAGGCGATCTGAACCACCGACCAGGACAAGACAGTCTGGGAGTTGTCGACCCTCCCCCTCTCCTCCCACGAGGTAATCTTCATGTTGGCCGCTCCTCTGTCACATAACGCCTCCTAATGAACCTAGCTTGTTTTAATTTAATGAATAATTCATCGTACAAAATCCGGAGTGGGGGGGCGGGTGGGGGGGGGGGGGCGTGAAGACATAATTGAGATGTGACCTCACTTATAAACGAACTCCGAGGCATCAGCCTCCTGTCGTCCTCCTCCTCCGGTAGCGGTTGAAGCAGAAGCTGTGTGGGCAGATCAAGGCCTATTTCGGTGCAGGTGATTCACTCGTCTGCTGTGAGGAGGAGGAGGAGGAGGGGGGAGGAAGGTGTGCAGCGGGTGAATCAGAGGCGGGATCTCCCCCCCCCCCGCGCTCCCTCCAAACCTCTTCAGCATCTTGAGAAGCGACGAGCAGGCAGATGAGGGATCTCTACCCACCTGTGTTCCACTTTGCACAGAGGAGCAGCTTTTTTTTGTGTTTGTGCCCGCAGTTCGATTCTGAACTCACCTCGCAGGGAAAGAACAGCCGAAGGTGTAATCTGTAAAATCTGCAATATAATCTGTAATATCTCAGGGCTCCAAGTCGTCTAATGGCAGAGCAGATTAAGAAACATGTTCAGGAGCTTCAGCGGCACTCGGCTAACGAGGGGCTTCGTTGTGTTCTCCTCAAACAAAACGAGTTTAATAATGAAAAGCTGATTTATTGAGGAAAACACAATTTTTGGTGATGTTTGGTGCACATGCAGCGTTGGAGCCTCGTTTTCAACAAGCACTTTAACCTTGTTCATGTTCCACACAACACTCGAAGAGTGGAAGAACTTCGGCTCATGTACGTCCGTCCACACGTTCAGATAGTTCAAGAGACTTAAAGACGCCATTTCCTGTGAAAATGCAGCGTGAACACTCACTGCTGAAACCTGCTGAAACCAGCTGAAACCAGCTGAAACCACCTCAAAACAGCTAAAGCCAGCTGAAACAAGCTGAAACCACATGAAAACAGCTGAAATCACCTCAAAATGGCTGAAGCCAGCTGAAACCAGCTGAAACCACATGAAACCTGCTGAAACCACATGAAAACAGCTGAAACCACCTCAAAATGACTAAAGCCAACTGAAACCAGCTGAAACCACATGAAACCAGCTGAAAA
>NC_056520.1:7063738-7119700 GCF_014905685.2 Nematolebias whitei | reverse complement strand
GCTGAAACCACCTCAAAATGGCTAAAGCCAACTGAAACCAGCTGAAAACACCTGAAAACACCGGAAACCAGCTGAAAACATTTGAAACCACATGGAAACAGCTGAAACAACCTCAGAACAGCTGAAACCAACTGAAACACTTCAAAACAGCTAAAGCCAGCTGAAACAAGCTGAAACCAGCTAAAAACACTTGAAACCAGCGAAAACCAGCTAAAACATCTAAGACCAGCTAAACCACCTGAAACCAGCAGAAACCATTTGAAACCATCAGAAACCATCTGAAAACGGCTGAAACCATCTGAAATTAGCTGAAAACAGCTGAAACCACCTGAAAACAGCTGAAACCAACTTAAAACAGCTGAAAAGTTTTCACTGCTGGACTGTTTGACGAGAGCTGAAATTGAACAGCTGACATTTGCTAAAAGCAGGAAAATAACAGCAGAAAAAGCTGAAATAGGCAGAAAGTCTGAATAGACAAAAAAAAAACAACCTCAAATAAGTAAAAAAAAAAAAGAAACTTAAATGAGCAAAAAAAGCATTTTTTCTTTTCTTCTTCTTCTTTCGGCTGCTCCCTGCGTTAGGGGAGCCACAGTGAACTAACTCGCACGAAGACGTGGCAGTTATTTTTACGCCGGATGTTCTTCCTGACGCAACCACAGACACCGAGCTACCACAGCCCTCTGTGTGGAGCAGAGAGCTGAGATCTAGGACACCTGGAGGAGCAGATGGTGGGGGTTAAGTGCCTTGCTCAACGGCCCAGAGTGGGACGAATGAGCGTGGGGGCAGGTGTGGGTGCTTCACCTGCCCCACCCACATTTTTGATGTTGTCGGCACCGGGGCTTCAACCGGCGATCTTCCGATCTTTGCCCATCTTCTCTAACCTCTGCGCCACCACTCCCCGAGCAAAAAAAGTATTTGGAAAAAGTAAAAAAAAACAACAACCTGAAATTAGCATAAAGTAACACTTTTTTGAGAGAAGCACAAAAACTAAACATTAGCAAAAGTATCTAAAAATAAGGCTGAAAATATTGAATTTAGCAAAAAGAAGCTTAAAGGATATAAAGAAAAGTTGAAATTATATTTAAAAAAAAATCACAAAAGGTTGAAATAAGCATCAAAATACCAAAGTAGTAACTGAAAAAACAAGAAAGGCTGAAATTGACATAAAATTAAAAAGTAGCTGAATATGAAAAAAGGCCAACTTGAACGTTCCCTCCGATCTTGTGGCATTGTGATAAAACTGCTCTTTTTGCTGTGGCCTTTTATTGTGGTCAGCCTAAGGCTCACCTGTGAGGTGGATGGATGATCTCAATAAAGAAGTGGTCACTGCTACAGATTTACACACATTTATGAATGTTATTTGAAAGAAAAAGGCCTTTTGTGTCAGAAGAAAAAGTGTTCGACTTCAGCTCATGAAAAATAAGAGCAAAAACAAAAATGCGTTCATTTTTTTGTTTATTTGGTATATAATTCGTTGCACATAGAGCAAAATATTTCAAGCCTTTATTTCTTGTAGTTTTGATGATTATGGCCTAAAGATAATGAAAAAACAAAGTTTAGTGTCTCAGAAAATGAGAATATTGTAAAGAGGTTCAATATTTTCATCTCGTGGTGTCACACTCGAATCCAGGGGTTCCCAACCCTGGTCCTTGAGGAACACCATCCGTTGTTTCGCTGCTCTGGCACACCTGATTTTAATTTATGGGTGATTAACAGGCTTTTGCAGAACATGAGGAAGTAATTAAATCACTGAATCATGTGTGTTGGAGCAGGAAAACAACCAAAACATGCAGGATGGTGTTCCTCAAGGACTAGTGTTGGGAACCAGTCAGCTCATTAGCTCCTAGACATGAGTTTTGTTGAGAATTTAGTTTTTTTTTTCATTATCTGTAAGCCATAATCATCAAAATCATCATCAAAATTACAAGAAATAAAGGCTTTGAATATGTCACTCTATGTGTAAAGGATCTATATAATATATAAGATTCACTTTATGAAGTGACTGATAATTTAAAAAATTACTTATTTTTTACGATATTCAAATTTTTTGAGATGCACCTGAACAAACATTATTCAACTCCTTCAGCGACGGAGGTGTTAGCGTACCACATTGGTCTTTAACTCTTGGTTAGTTGCGAAGTGGAAGAGGAAATGACGTCACCCAGCACAAAAGTGGTCTCGGTTTGAAGTATCGAGGTGTTTTTACGAATACGAGTATATGAGGTCCGTCCCAATGCCAGAACACGAGTATTAATTAGGTAGTTTAAGTTTAAGTGAACGTTCCTCGTCTCCATACAGTGAACGTAGAGTGAGCGTCATATTTCCAGACCGCTCTGACATTTATGGCAGAGCGCTGATGAGCTCCCACCTCTCCGTCGTCATCATGAAGCCTATTACCGATTCCACTGACACCCACACAATGTGACAAGAGCGCGCTCTTTAACTAAACTGACAAATAGTGGTCCGTCTCTCATTTCGCCTCGTCCAATTTTACATCTGGCGGCGTACGGCGTTCAATTAGTCCTCAGAGCGGCCCCGAGGAAACGCTGGCACTTTCTTGGCAGAGCAACGTTTCAGAAAAGCGCATCGCTCTGCAGCCAAGATACCGGCTGAAGGGCTTTATTGATGAAAAGTGTGCGTCTTTGCATCTCTTGCACACATCGTTTCATTAGTTGTTTTTTTACAGCAGTTACCATGGAGATGGGATCTTGGTTAACCACCTCCTGCCAGTGCTTAGAGACTGTTTTATTTCCACACAGCTGAAAGCTTTTAATCCATTCGTTGTCAAGTAGCAGTCGATGCCGACTTGTGCCGGAGCCAGTGCGAGTGCCTCGCAGTGAGGAGATCTAATGGGCCGCGGCGTACAGAACCAAGTATTACAGCCCATGGAGAGCTTGAGTCTTACTGGGCTTGATCCTCTGGTACTCGGCAACAAACTGGAGATCTGGTTCCCGCTCAGACAACATCTGCTCAGCTTCAAGTACAACCACATCTGGTAATCAGCACAAAGTTCCTCTTTTAGAGGCCAGAGGTCCCAAACAGGCAACGGCGATGACTTTCAGCGAAATGCCCAGAGTTCGAGGAGAGAGGAGGAGCTACAGATACTTTTATTGTGTGAATGTTTATGAAGCATTCACACTTTTGGGATTCATTTTTCTTCCGTATGTTTTTTTGGCGCGATTCTCGTCTCGCAGTTTTCAGCTATTTCAACAAGTCACAAATCAAAATCCTGCTATGGCTTTTGGTATTGGTGCAACTTTAGCTTTTTGAGATATTTAGCCTTTTCTGCCACTTTTTCCTCAAAGAAAATGAATTGAGCTAATTTTCCATCCTTCCAATCTTTAGATATGTTTACCTTTTACTGCTCCTTTCACATTTTGTTCTGCTTCAGCTGTTTTCAGCATTTTCAGCTAATTCCACATTTTTTGCACCCATTTCAATTTTTTTCAGCCTAATTCTGCAAAAATGTGCTCTTTCCACTTCCTTCTTGTAAGTTAAGCTTATTTCTGTCTTTTAAGCTACTTTTCAGCTTTTTTGTTGTTGTTGTTGCTAGTTTCAGCTTTTTTCAGCTAATTTCCACTTTTTTTGTGCTCATTCTGCTTCTTTCAGCCTAATTGGGCAAACACGTTATCAGAGTCAGAATCAGTTTTAATGTCATTGCACTGAAGCACAACAAAGTTGCATTTCAGTACAGCTCGTCCGAGAAAACAAACAAACAGACATGGGGAGACGGAGGGGTCTGAGGCCGTGGCCTTCAGGAGGCGCTGCCCTTTTTGTTTAGATAAGAAAAAGAGAAACACGAGGGGAGGTATAAAAGAAAATATCTTGAAGTTGCAAAAAAAAAAGACCTCAGCACAGAAATGGCAACATACTGATGACATAGACATAGGCGTGTGGAGTGGGTGAGGGTCCCAGCACAGGCCGCCCAGTAAGTGATGCAGCCCCACTGGCGCCTTCGCATCTTCTAGGTTGCTGCCCGGGGGGGGGGAATGAGGGAGGCCAGTGAAGGCATGAATTTGAGAGAAAGTAGTCTGTGAACACAGTCCAGATAGCCCCCCTCCAGCCATAGTCCTGATATATGATGGTGCAGTGTTTATGAGCCAGCTTGGTTGAGCTCTGACACAGGTCCATGTCCCAGGGGAGTGGAGCGGCTAGGGGATGGGGGAGCAGAGTGTCTTGTTTCCATAACAACCAGGAGAATTTGAGATGGTCAACCTTTCAAGGCCGATGCCGGGGAGCCAGATTCAGATATCAACATTTGCTTTGGGTCAGGCCGAGCTCTGTTAATTTCCGTCTGCCCTTTACAGTCTCGCTCGTCCACCTCAATGGCGACTCCAAACAGCTAAATTGTGGTCACATATGTCGAGTCAGGCTTACAACTTCTCCGAGATCTATTTCTTCCCACCAGCGAGATTCAGGAGCAGCAAGTAGCCTGCGATTCTCTGCAAGAGTCGCGTCCAGCTTATGGCTCGGCTCGCACAACATTTGAGTGAGTGTTGCCAAACACGGCACATTCCTTCACACATGCCGGGCAGCTTAACAATGGCCACAACAGCTGCTGATGTTTTCTGAATTTGTCGATAAGCCAGGTAGCCACCAATCCCAAAATCCTGTTATCATAAATCCAATTATGTACACGCAGGAGGGCTCTCCTTCACCCTGTCTTCTATTTGGTCAACTGCGTTGAGACCAGCTGACCAGATCCATAGTTTACAGTTTGCAAAATGTGCAAAGAGAGACTCTGAAAAAGGTTCACAGGACAGGTTTCAGCTGTTTTCAGATAAATTCAAGTTTTTCATGGTACTTTCTGCTACTTTTGGCCTGGTTAACTTCTTTCTGCTAATTTCAGCTTATTTCTGACAGTTTCAGCTTTTTCTGCTATTTCAGCTACTATTTAGCTGTTTTTGTTCTAAATTTAGCTTTCCATCTAATTTAATTTGTTTAGCTCATTTCAGCTCATTCCACTTCTTTTGGGTAGTTTCATTTTCATTTCTTTTTCAGCTTCTTTTCAGCTATTTTTTTTGCTAATTTCAGCTTTTTTTTTAAGCTGATTTTCTAATTTTTGTACTCATTTTTACTTATTTAAACCTAATTCTGCTAATTCATTAAATGTTCATTTAGGCGGGTGAATCCCACAGAGCCTCGGGGGCTCATTTACAAGAGAGACCTGATTTCTTTAACAAAGAGTGACGACAACAGACAGTCATAAAAGAGGTGTGCAATTTTTTTCTGCTTTCTTCTTGTAATTAAGGCTTGTTCTTCATTTTCAGCTATATTTCAGCTGTTTTCAGATAAATTCAAGTTTTTCATGGTATTTTCTGCTACTGATTAACTTCTTTGTGCTAATTTCAGCTTGTTATGCGCCTTTCAGCTTATCTCTGCAAGTTTAAGCTTTTTCTGCTATTTTAGCTACTTTTAGCGGTTTTAGTGCTAAATTTAGCTTTTCATCTAATTTCACATTTTCTTCAGCTCATTTCAGCTCGTTCCACTTCCTTTGGGTACTTTGAGCTTCTTTTCAGCTTCTTTGTGCTAATTTTCTACTTTTTGTGCTCATTTCTGCTTATTTAAACATAATTTTGCAAATATTTGTTCCTTCTGCTTTCTTCTTGTAATTCAGGCTTGTTCTTCCATTTCAGCTACAGTTCAGCATGTTTTTAGCCAATTTCTGCTGTTTTTTTTTAGCAAGTTTTTCAGCAATAAGCGTTCACACTGCATTTTCGCAGGAAATGCAATTTCTCTAGTTTGTTTTTAGCTTTTAACAACCACCACTGTTGTTCTTTGAGCTAATCTCATTCCCTCTGAATCCACAGCAGCATTGTCTCTTTCCAGGAGACTTGTAGACTCTACAAGACATTACGGAGAAATCAAATTAAAAACTCGCTCCTTGTCTCAGTTTGATGCATTCTCGAGTTAAGACTCATCCACCAGGGCCAATCAAAAGCTTCTTTCCTCCTTTTTTTTTTACCGCTGATGACGAGACTTCGGAGTTAGTTTTTTTTTTTTGTCAGGGCAGCGTTTTGATTTGCTTTATACGAAGTGTTTAGCAGAACATATTGGTCTAACGCTGTCGCTCATGTGCAGTTGGTGAGCCGACGTAAGAACAAGAACAAACCTTCTCTGCCTAACCCATACATATACACAGTATGAAATGTATGGACACTAAAGAAAACAGGAAAAATATGGTCCGAGGGCGAGAGGTGGCCGTTGGACAATGTTCATCTGACACTTGGAGCCAAATTAAACAAATATACATTTGCCTGGTTAGTTACTGAAAGATCGGCCACAGAAAGGAAAATCTTTCAGACTGTAGTTATTGGGAGCACCTCCACAACTGATCACCTTCCTGACTCAACCCGCTACAAGACGAGCAGAAAATTACCCTTACCATCACAATCACGGCTATAACTCAGTTAATTCTACGTATTTAGAGCTAAAATGTGATGTGACAGCCGAGAGTCATCCTCAAGACGAGCGATAACAGAACATGCAAGATGTAAACTTAAATTTGCTAAACAAAGCACCAGGCGATTGGCAGTCCTTTAAGTCAGGGGTGTCCAATCCTGGTCATCGAGCACCCCCTACTCTGCACGTTTACCTGTCTCCATGCTACAACTCACCTGGTTCAATGGTCAAATTACCTCTTGCGTTCTGCAGGAGCCTGTTAATCAGCCGTTGATGTAAATCAGGTGCTAAAACAGGAAAACATGTACAACATGCAGGATCGTGGCCCCTGAGGACCACCAGGGCACCCAACCTTTTTAATGATGCTTTGATTGAAAAAGAATAAAATAAAATGGCCTGAAAGGGTTTTCTGACAACTACCTGAGATAATATTCTTACAAAGCAGCCAACGGTTACTAAAGCCAACAAATGGTCGTTTCAGGTTGTCACTTAAAGGAACCGGAACAAGCGTGTCTGTGACTTTGTTTGCAGATGATACAATGTTATACATCAGGGCAATTCAGCTTTACTGCTCAGGGACCAGGCGATATTATCCACTATGTAAAATGAATTAATGATGTAAAATCCAGTTTTATTTTGAAAGAGCTTATTGATGGACCAGATTAATCTCAACTGTGGGCCCTGTGTGGCCCCTGAGCCGCCAGTTGGACAGCCCTGTTAGACGTGACAGATGTGGGAAACGTAATCGGCCAAACAATGAAAAGTGTGAATTTTTAATATTTTTAAATAAGTCAGAATGACTCTCTAAAACATGTTGCCCATATGTGCAATAAAAATGATTTTATTTTTCGTTTAAAACTACTTCCTTTTCTCTGCTTTTATTTCCGATTCAGTTATAATTCTAATTTTATTTATTTTAAAGCTTATTTAAGTTTATGAGGATGACCACTGACAAAAAGTGAAATTCATCAAAGATTGGTGAGTCTTTACTGAAAAGGTAGTTTTTTTAAAATTATGATTAAATAGCTCCACGAGAGCTTTTTCTTTAGCAGCCATTTGTACAAATATAATGTTTACATTCAAATTAATGATGAAGCCACCTGCAGATCTATAAATAAATAAATAAGCCAGGTGTTCTCTAAATGAAAACTAGAGAAATTGCATTTCCTGAAAAATACAGTGTGAATGCTTTTTGCAGAAGAACTTGCTGAAAAAAAACCCAGCTGAAATTAGCTAAAAAACATGCTAAAATGTAGCTGAAATAGAAGAACAAGCCAACATTAGCAGAAGAAATCAGATATAACACATATTTGCTGAATTTGGTTTAAATAAGAAATGTGCACAAAAATTAGAAAATTTGCTAAAAAAGGCTAAAATTAGCAAAAAAAAACCTGAAAAGGAAGAAAGAAGCTTAAACTAACAGAAGGAAGTGGAAAGAGCTTAAATGAGCTAAAAATTTGGAATAGGCTGAAAAAGCTAAAATTAACAGAAAAACAGCTAAATAGTTGCCGAAATAATAGAACGAGCTGAAACTGGCAGAGAAGAGCTGAAAGTGGCATAACAAGCTGAAATTAGCAGAAAGAAGTTAAGTTAGGCTGAAAGCAGAAGGAACTATCAAGAAAAACTTGAGTTTATCTGTTAACAGCTGAAATTAGCTAAAAAAAAAAGGTAGCTGAAAAGATAGAACAAGCTTTGCTGAAAGAAGCAGAATCTATGAGCACAAAATGTGGAATTTATCTGAATATAAAAGCTGAAATTAGCTAAAAAAAAACACTTAAATTAGTTAAGAAAAGGAGAAAAAAGCTGAAATTACAAGAAAGAAGTGGAGAGAGCACATTTTTCTGAATTTGGCTTAAATAGTTTAAATGAGTGCAAAAAATGTGGAATAAGCTGAAAAAGCTAAAATTAGCATAAAACGGCTAAATAGTAGCTGAAATAGCAGAACAAGCTGAAACTTGCAAAAATTAGCTGAAATGAGCAGAAAGAAGTTAGAAGAAGCACAAAAATGTTGTAGTTAGCAGAAAGAGCAAGGAGCACAAAACAGCTGAAAAAGCTGAAAGTAGCTGAATAAAAGTTTAAATTTGCAGAAGGAAGCTGAAAGAAGCTGAAGCAGAACAAAATGTGAAAGGAGCTGTAAAAGGTTGTAAACACATCTACAGATGTGAAGGATGTAAAATGAGCTCAGTTCATTTTCTATGAGAAAAAAATGGCAGAAAAAGCTAAATATTTCAAACAGCTAAAGTTGCACCAATACCAAAAGTCATAGCAGGATTGTCCCGAAACAGCTGAACGTTTTGATTTATGATTTGTTGAAATAGCTTGAAAACTGCAGGATGAGAAAGATGCTGAAAAACGAAGAAAAATGTGTTCACGGTGATGTAATCGAGAACTCGTCCATTACACAACTAACTTCATTCAGTGTTGCAGGTAATCAGGACTTTTTGTTCACGTTGCGTCTTACCTCCGTCGATATCTTCGCTGCCGAAGTGGTTCCTGTAGAAGAGCATGAGCTCGATGCGGTAGCACTTGTAGAGCGTGACGAGGCAGACGAGCAGCAGCAGGATGGCTCCCAGACCTCCGGCCAGCTCCACCGTGTACATCAGCTCTGCTGACGGTGCAAACAGGGAAACGTGTTCAAACGACATGGTTTTTTTTTTTGGTGTGGGATATTCAAGTGGTTCGAGAGTTACACTGTGGAGAAGAACTGAGATATATATTTTTTTAATTCTTGTCCGATCGGGCAATTTTATCCAACAGGGGCGAAGCCAGGAGGTGGCCAACGGTGGCCGTGACCACCGTAGATTATTCTTTGGCCACCCCAAACATTTGAGGAAACTATACTTTTAAGCAACATAAAAACTAGAAAGCGTAGCTCTCTCAAATTATCTGGGCGGACAGTTTACATTTAAATGGTGACAGCCATCTTGGTTTTTGACAACCCAATTCTCGATGGCGACCATTCTTACGCCTCGATGCAGCCACGCACCAAAATGGAAGTCTGTATCTCACTTTTTTCTTCAAGTTATCCAGCTCACAAGGCGGACTGATGGAGGGTCTTTCCTCCTATTCGCTCCTTGATGGGGTACAAGGGGTTTTACGTAGCGACGGGGTGTATTAGACTCATTTGAGGCTTGCAAAATTTAAAAACTATTTTTACACAAGTTGCAATCTTCAAAGCAGATAATTTTCAAGATCTAGACAAAACAGGAATCTTATCTATAAAGTGTTTATTTTAAAATATCCCTTTTCTTTTACACTGATCCTGAGATCAAGATGCAGCCATGGCCAGGTTGACAACTGGACTTCAGCTTCTCGGCCTCATGCTAACATTAGCCAGACGTTTAAAAGCTGAAGAGACATTTAGCTGCAGTCCTGTGAGGACAAGAGACAGAGACCGGTGTCCCCTCGTGGCGTTACTATCAGAGAGGCAGCACAGGTGGTGGTATATCCCCTCATCATGGCTTTGTCTACAAAAAAAAAGGGTTTAGGCCATACATAAATAATCTATAAACTGTAAAAATCAATAAAATGAACTCGTATACAATAAGTTTTCATGTAAATAATTAAAAAATTAAATAAGATAGCACAATAGTCTGGTTATTTTAATCTAACAATGTATTTTATTCAAAATAAACCAAAAAAAATCTCTTACATGTCCAAACTTTAATGTGGAGAAGCTTCAATGCTTATCCATTGGAACCTTTAATAATGTCTTAAAGTGTCGCTACTTCTTCTTTTTTTTTTACATTAAAATTAGTTTAACTGTTTATTCTGCTTGGCTTCAAAATCAAGACACAGTTAACTGCATTGTAGAGACACATCCTCCGGTAGATGATGGTTTCTCCCAGCAGCACATCCAGGAGCAATCAATCAACAAGACAAAAGCTGCCGAAGCTAACGTTAAAGACTTGTGAAATGACTGCTGAACCGCCACATTTGCTGGTAAAAAATGGTTTTCGCGCATCGATCGCGGCTGCGCTTCCCCCAGCTCGTGTCTGCGTCGATTCCCCTCGCCGTGCCTCTCCATCTTTTCAGGTTGCTCGTTCTGGCGTGATTGGATTCGGATGCCACATCGCTCAGAGCTGAGCGAAAGTACAAACCGCTTGTCTACCTGTCATTTAACGCCCCGAGGCTCGACTGGGATGACGACAAAAAGAAGAAGAAAAGGAACGACGTTGAAGCTAGCGGTGCAAGCATGTGACGGATCATGAAGACCGTGTGTGTGGAGCTCTCGCCGCCGTCAGTCATCGCCAAAACATGGAGATCGTGGGAGACTACACCCCTGGAACTGTTGGACTTTACGGCTAATTATTCAGTTCTAAATTTGGCTAGTTTAGCTATTGCCGTTTAAAACAAGCGACGCACTCATGTTCCCTGTCATGTGAATAGTGCAGTGGTTCCCAACCCTGGTCCTTGAGGAACTCTACCCTACATGGATCTATCCCACCTGGATTATTGAGCATGGACTTTGGGGTCTACCCTACATGGTTTAGTTGTTTAGTTTAGCCTGTTAATCACCCATTCATTCAAACTATGTGGGTCAAAGCAGGAAAACAACTAAAACATGCAGGATGGTGTTCCTCAAGGACCACAGTTGGGAACCATTGGATAGTGAATGTTTCTAGTTTTTGAGATGAGTGTTTTTTCTGGACTGTATTGGACGTGGCAACCCAATTTTTGGTGTGGGCCTTTCTTACCCCTAGATGTAGCCACACACCAAAATGGAAGTTGGTATCTCACTTATTTTTCAAGATACCTTGTTCACAACGCAGACATTTTTGGCAGCAGCCATCTTTAATTTGGACGTGGCCACCCAGTTTTTGAAGGGAGCCTTCCTTACGCCTAGATGTAGCCACACACCAAAACGGAAGTCGTAACGTTGCTTATTTTTCAAGTTATCCAACTCACACGGTTTACATATATACATATGTGGTGGCAGCCATCTTGGATTTTGACATATCGTATCTTATGTATATTATATGCGATTTATCCTTTTCCCCATTTGTCTGAGTGTTTCTACCAAGTTAAACTTTATGAGTCTACAAGTGCTAGCAAGAGAAACAACACCAAGTCACAGTCTTAGCTTTTCTTCACATTTCAAATAATTAAAAACGTACTTTTCAGCCAGGCAGCTGAATCCATAAGTGGTGGGAACGTACGATAGCTACAGAAAGCCATCCTTCATGGACGCTTGGGATACATAAATATTCTATCTCTGTGTTGATTGGCAGAAAGACTGAGCCATGTTGGATGTAAGGGATTCATCTCTTTCTCCTTGCAAGTATACATTTTTGTCAAACTTTAGTCGTGGACTCCTGAGGAATTGTTTCAGAGAACTTGTCTAACACAACCCAGTTTTAGAAAAGGAACCTTTCTTACGTCTAGATGTAGACACACCTAAACGGAAGTCAGTATCCCACTCATTTCTCAAGTTGTCATGCTCACAACATGGACGGATGAACAGAAGGAATGAATGTCCAGAAATTTGGAGGGAAGCAGGGGAAGTTGTTTAAACGTGACTGTTTATGGAACAGAACAACAAATATGAACGAACCATTAGGGCTCCGAGGTCTGTTGAGCTGCCTTGAAAATCCAAGTCATTAGCTTTTTCACGATCTTCTTCAAGGTTTCGTCTTTTCTACAGTTTCTGGTCTGACGTCACTCCGCCTTTGGCAGTTCGACATCTCCTTCGGGCTACGCCTCACAAAACCTGGATGGTCGGCCTTCGTTGGCTGAGTAACGCCAAGAAAACTTGTATGCGTCGCTATCCATCACCGACGAGCTCTTAACCTCTTTGTAAAGCACAAAGCCCCCCCTCAACCCCAACTCCTCTCCCACTGCAGTGGCCATCAGGCTGACAGCTGCCGTGATGAGGGATAATGTTCCTGAGCGGTAACGAGCACGGCCCGCACTGCTTCACCGCGCCTGTCTGGTAGCGACCTTCAGCCAAACTCGATGTATGTGCACACGCACAAACAAAAAGAGCAAACAAACCTCAGCTGGGTCTTCTCTTAAACACCACATATAATTTGTTGGCTTCTCCCGGAGGTGCTCAGCTAGATCAATTGGTCAGCTGACTCATTAATCAGCCATGCCTGAGAATACTGAGCTAATTAAAAGGCAGGTACAGTCGATGCTACACCCCATCATTGAGGCTCCGCCCATAATTAGGGTGCCTTTATTACCAGGGGGACTTTTTTCTGTCTGAACACTGACAGAACCCAAAGATTACACTAACTTCTAAAAGAACAACATCATATTGATCTTAATCATCTTTAAGATACTTACTTTAAAAAAATCAATAAGAAATAAAAATCTTAGGGCCTTAATGGCTTTAGAGATGGCGTAAGACTCCAGCACATATGAAATGTTTAGTTTCTTTTGTATAAAATTTTTATTTTCAATGTAGCTCTTAGATTATTTTTTTGTGCCAATTTCTCTGATTTTTTGTAAACTACTTTTCAGTTGGGCAAGAAACTATTTAAGTCATTTAAATTCAGTTATTCAATCAGATTTTTTATTTTTTATTTTTGTCTCCAGGCAGATACATGGTTGAAGGTTCTTCCTCATTGGTCAGAACTTCACTGTCAGGAGAGGAGGCTGAGCTCAGTCTCTGCGGGTTGAGTTTGTTTAATAACCGACAGGAAAAGTAACCAATCAGAATGTTGATGCAGAGTGGGCGGGACCAAAACACGACGGCACTGAGCCTCCGGGAAGACCTTGAGGGCATTTTTTGGCCCCATGGATTTGTAATGCATCCAATTTTTTTTTTCTGCACTTGCTCTTGTGCAAGGCGGACACCTTTTCTCTTCCTCTCCTGTTCTCCTCCTGCTTTTTTGCTCTCAGTGTATCGGAGCTCCTACTCAATCTTTCGAAACAAAAACTACTTTCATGGATCTGGTCAGCTGGACTTTCAACGCAATCAACAAAATCTTTTCAACAAAGTGACAGGGTCCTGGAGAGCCCTCATGCCCCACTGAGATGCACACGGCAGGATACGTCATGGATCCGTTGGGATTTTGGGAGCCAATGTGTCTCTCCATATTGTCTCAGGAGGACGCCAAAGATGTTTATATATTGGAATCATAATAGCAGGGTTTCTGCTTTCTGGCATCAGCGGATTCCGATGATATCAGCTATTGAGGAAGACAACGGCAGGAATTTCAGCAATGGCAAAACTGCCAAG
Organism: Nematolebias whitei; assembly: GCF_014905685.2. Lineage (NCBI taxonomy): Eukaryota > Metazoa > Chordata > Actinopteri > Cyprinodontiformes > Rivulidae > Nematolebias > Nematolebias whitei. Next base: position 7,106,112 of record NC_056520.1, on the reverse strand, counting down.
TCTGTGTGAAGGTTTGGTTCGTGCTTAAAGTACTCAAAATCAGCTGATTTACGAGTTAAACTGTAAGATGGAAGCGATTTGTGAGAATCGCAGGCCACCTGTGGCTTCTGGAACTCGCCAGCATGTTGGGAACGACCTCGGAGGGGGCTCGTAAGCACGGACCAGTGGAATGCCCACAAATCTGGCCATTTTGGATCTTGAAAGTACCAGCAGGACTCAAGACTGACAAGAAAAAACAGTCTGCCTGAAAAAGTCAACAATTGTGGCTTATCTGAATCTGAATCTTCCGTTTGGCCTCGAAAGCCGGCCGACTTTTCAAGTTTGTCTATCACACCCCCCTCCTCCCCTGTGAGAACTTCTGTGAAGGCCTCTCAGAACTGTGCCGGCTGACATAATCTTATCAAGACTATGATGCTATCTGGAAGTGCTTCATGGACAAATCTCACCATCTTACCATCAAATGCATGTAATGTGTGTATGAATGTGCTTGCTGGTAGAGTTTTTTGATGTCTTAAATTGTGTCCTGATAAAGACAAGGTGTGAAGACTTTTATTTTTTTTGTAATACCACTATCCTATCCTCATGGCCTTTTCCCCTTTTCTATCTAAAAAGTATTCTGATAAAGAACAAGGGGCCGCGCTCTCAAGGAGCAGCAGCAACGTGCATGCCACCCATCTTTCAGACGATTGTACGAATATAATCTCACTGTATTTCGGTACAATGATAATAAAGCTTATTCCGATTCTTCTGATTACAACTTGTAAATTAAAACAAATCCACGCTGAAATTGTAGCCACTCTAAAAAAATGTTAAATCTATTTAGGTTTACGTTGATAACTTTCAATATTAGTCACATTTTGGTTTCATTACATGAAGAAATTAAACATAAACAGGAAGTACTTCTTGTTAGCGCTCAAAATACGTGTTGTGAATTACCCTCAGCTACCACCAAACTACATTTTAGCTTAATATCTGTGAATTAGACTGAGTTGGAAACGTTTTGGTGTCGACGTAGGTCAACGATCGTCCTTCCGGGAGATGACAAATCAGCTGCTCTCATTTCTAAAGATCGGAACTGGCTACTGAAAACCACCCGATCGGTTTATTCAAAACTCCACTCCTCAGTTTTTAACTTCGCTGCCCTCCCGCCGTTGCGTGAGCTGCCTCTCTGCTCAAACGAGCTGACATCAGAATGAGCCAGCTGCTTCTCAAGCTGCAAAGATTACAGTGGGGGAGGCCAATTCTTCTCTGCCCGGCATCCATATTGTGGCGGCGCTGCAGTGGGACAGATTAAGACAAATTAGCTCTTACAGACTAAAAAGGCTGGATTTGATGGAGTTGCATGGCAGAGGGCAATCCATTACATTTTTCTCTCCCCTTCTGGCGTCTCTCTTGAGGGAGGAGAGTGAAGCGAACAGCCAAAAGCAGAAGGAAACTTTGGGCTTGTGTTGTAGCTGTAGTTGTGAGATGGGCAGGAGAGGCTAACGGGAGGTCATCAAAGACCTTCATTAAGTACAGAGAGAGACTATACCCGAACATGTTTGCCGTTCAATGGGTGTATAAACGGTAAATCAACAATGACTCATCGTATTGTTGTCCATCTCGGAGCAAAGAGGGGGAATCGTAAATATTGTCCATCCGTCCATGCATGCTGTAGCCATAATAACTAGGAAAATAAGTCAGGTACCCAACTTCCAGTTTGGTTTGTAGATCTATCTACTGTATTTTTCGCTCTATAAGTCACATTTTTTTGCATAATTTGCATGCCCTACGACTTAAACGCCAAAGCGACGTATTTATATATATATTTTTTCCAATATTTATAAACCAACTTTTGGCTGAGATATGACTGTTTTCATTCATTCTGACTGAAAATATCCAACACTATCATTTTCAGCCAGTAGATGGCACTCTAGTGGTATGGCATGCCGTTGTGTCATGTAATAGGTGAAAGTGGCTATTAATAACAGTCGGCTTGCCATAGCCTAGAATAACTGTCAAATCAGCTTCATTTTGCTGCGTAGCCCCGGCGAAATGCAGCTAATTTGACCAAAGTGCATTTATTAAGTAAAAGTTGGACTGAGACACACCTTTACTATAATTTTGAGCCAAAAAATAATTGTTTTTAGGTGTTAATCTTGTTAAATTCTTGTTAAAATCTTCCCGTGTACAACCCCGTGGCCACCATTTGGCAGCCAGTTGATTTTTGGCACAAAACCAGCCCACATTTCCGGGTTGTCAGCGGTGACTAGGCCTGTCACGATAACAAATTTTTCTGGGCAATTAATTGTCTCAGAAATTATTGCGATAAATGATAATATTGTTTGAAATTTGACAATAATTAGTAATTATTGTCAAATTTAAGAAGAAACACTGGTTAATTTTTGTGTGTAGTACCTTTTTTGACCACCGGATGGCAGTATAAGACTGTTTGAACTGAAGGATGGATAGTGAGGGAGCGAGCAGCGTGTCTGTAAGAAAAAAGGGAGGGAGGCCGCTTGACGTGACATGGGCTGTCTCTCCTTCCTGTTTTTCAGTTCTCAAAATGGCGGACCTCCATGTGATTTGAACTCTTTAGCATAGCATTTTTCACGCAAAGCTTAAAAAAAACAAAAAAAAAATCAATAAACAAGTTCTCAGCTTCTTTTTGCAGAGAAAAAACAACTTTTTAGACGAAGGCACGAGTTTCAGCCGTGAATTTTGGTGCTTCGACAAGACAGAGGTTTTTTTTTCCCCCCCAGGTCGGCCTGTTAGCTTAGCTCGTAGCTTAGCTTCTCCGCTTAGCTGCTGTTAATGATCCAAAAACGTGATTTTGGACGGTTAAAATGAATTTGAAAGAGAAAAGAGAAAGGGAGGGGTCAGTGAAGAGCACCGGAGTTGAGCCTTTTGTCATCCAGTGTCTTCAGTAGAGAGAGACGAAGAAACTATAAAGCCGATAAATGAAAATCAGGTTGATAGTTTTCATTTATCATGCGATTAATTGATTTATTGTTTATTGCGACAGGCCTAGTGTTGACAACGTAACAAACGTGACGCATCAGCGGTGACGCATAAAACAAGCAACGTATTTATGGATTTTTCCGCTTTATTAGACGTATATGGACTGATGCAACTTATAGGGCGGAGTGACGTGTACGGTGGAAAATACGGTAGTTATCTGGGAGAGACTTGGAGCAGAACCGCTGCTCCTCCACATAAAAAGGAGCCAGTCGAGGTGGTTCGGGCATGTCCAACTGGAGGAGATCGCAGGGAAGACCCAGGACACGCTGGAGAGACTACGTCTCTCGGTTGGCCTGGGAACGCCTTGGAATCCTCCCAGAAGAGCTGGAAGAGTTGGCTGTGGAAAGAGTCTGGACCCCCCTGCTCAAGATGTTGCCCTGAGACCTGACTTTGGAACAAGCGTAAGATAATGGATGGATGGATGGATATATCTAGATATAAGAAAAGTTCCTTTGAAAAATTGGGTTGCCAGGTCAAAATCCAATATGGCTGCTGCTATAAATGTATATATGTAAACCATGTGAATTGGGCAGCTTGAGAAATAAGCAACTTCCCGACTTCCATTTTGGTGTGTGGCTGCATCTAGGCGTAAGAAAGGTTCCTATCGAAAGTTTGGTGTCCAAGTCAAAATCCAGCCCAGAAAAACACTCGTCACATAAACTAAAAACATTTATATTCAAATCCCTCAGCGACAGAGGACATCAGCTTGTTTTCGCCTGTTTCTACAAGCGTCTGTTAGCAAAATACCTCCTGAACCACTAAGCAAATTTTACTGAACTGTACAAAAGCAACAATTTGGCGAACATCTAAAATGAGTTATCTTCTTGTGTCAGCACGATTAAAGATGGCTGCCGCAGTTCAGTGCGTCATGCAGATACTGCCTTAACATTTTCGTATAGCCGAGACTGACCCACAACACATATTCTGAGCGCTAGCGAATTGCGCAACATCTTTGGTTAAAATGCCGTCATTAACCATTTTGTCTATTAGCAAAATATTTTATGAACACATGGATGGATTTTCTATCAAACTTTTAAAGACTGTTAACTGGACAAATTAATTTTGGAGCCAAGTGACCTCAGAAAAAAAAACAAATGTTTTGGCGTGGTAGTCACAGCATCAATTAGTGCTGTGTGTGTGTAAGCGCGTTTTTTTATTTTTTATTTTTTTAAGTTTGATCCAAACTGCATGAACAAACAAAAACTGAGCCTTTAATTCTGCACTGAATCTTCTCCAATAATAGCAGTTTAAGGGTTGAGCTAAAAAAACGAGCAACCCCCGTTCTTTTTCTTTAAGGGTTTGTTGAGAGAATGGTCACCTCGAGGGCGCCAAGACGACGATGCGTTAGACATCACGCTTCTTTCGGAAAGTGTTTTTCTCTGTAAAAACAAACCTTTCCTGGGCCGAGGCAAATGAATAGTTTTTTTTGTGTGCACCATCTACCACTATGTCCCATTATTTTATCCCCGAGGCAGAAAACAAGTGGTCAATTCCCAGAATCTCTCCGGTAGTTCTTCATCGTATCAGTAAACCGCCGCTAGCGATCTACTCGGTTGCCAGTGAAGGTATTAAATCACTTCGGAAGCGAAAACACGGCGTTACCAAATACCAAATCTTTTTATTTGCAAGATTTATGGCAAAAGAAGCGTGATGTTTTTGTGGGGGGGGGGGGGGGCTCACCTTTCTTTGCGAGCTGAATGTTCGCCTGCCGCCGCCCGTTGATGTTCTCCACGTAGCAGGAGTAGTTCCCCAGATCGTTCTCCTCCAGGGCGTCGATGGTCAGGGAGATGGAGACCTCCTGCTCCCCCAGGTGCTCCCGGATCGTCCTGCAAGGAAAACACGAAGGCTGTAACGTTAAAAAACAAAACGAGGTCGACTGAAGAGGAATTATTCATGAAGACCCGAATGGTTTTTAATAACCAATTAGAGTTTAATGTTTTAATTTGATTCTCATGGACTCTACTATATTATCATCCGGTCTGGTTTTTTGTTTTTACCATTTAATGTTGTTTTTAACCAGGGGATGTTTGAAAAAGCCAAAGTGAAGCATTGCATTTACATTTCTGGAAGCACTTCATCTGGTCGACACATGCGTACGTCAAAAACTCGGAACTTCTCGGAGGAAAAGCAGATCACCTGCCGTGATTCAAGCCCGAGTTTTAAACAAAAGTCTCTCACGATCTGTTGAGCTCAGAGGATGCTGGGAAATGGAATGAAAGCAGCGTTCAGAATCCAATGGGGAATGCAGGCAAAGGATTGAAACAGTTGTAGGCGGATGCTGGCAAGTGGAGGAAGCCTTTTTATCCATCACCAGGTGCGGAGCCAGGGGGTGGCCAGTGGTGGCCTTGACCACTACAGATTAATCTTAGGCCACCCCAATCAGTTGAAATAACTATACTTTGAAGCAACTTAAAAAATAAAAAACAGTTTCCTCAAATGACAGGGCCAGTTAACCCATACTCATATTTGTGGTGGTGGCCATCTTGGATTTTTACGCGGCAACCCAATTTTTTCAAAGGAACATTTCTTACTTTTAAATGCAGCCACACACCAAAATGGAAGTTGGTGCCTCAGTTATTTTTTTTAAAGTTATCATGCTCACAACATTGATGGAAAGACCGGAGAGCATTTCCAATTCTCAATTTTTGCTTTGCGACGAAGGACAATCAAAGAAATGAAGACTAGAGAAACTGCATTTCCTGGGAAAATGCAGTGTGAATGCTTATTGCTGAAGAATTTGCTGAAAAACAGCTGAAATTACCACCAACAACAGCAAAAAAAAAAAACCATGCTGAAATGTAGCTGAAATGAAGAACAACCCTAAGTTAGGAGAAGAAAGCACAAAGAACACATTTGTGGAATTAGGCACAAAAATTAGGAAATTAGCAACAAAAAAGTACTTGAAAAGTCTTAAAGAAGCTTAAATTACCAGAAAGAAGTGGGAGGAGCTGAAGTGAGCTGGAAAAAATGTGGAATTAGCTGAAAAAGCTAAATTCAGCACAAAACAGCTAAATAGTATCCGAAAGAGCAAAAAAAGCTTAAACTAGCAGAAAAAGCTGAAAGGAGCATAATAAGTTGAAATTAGCATAAAATCAGCTGAATAGTAGCTGAAACAGCAGAAAAAGCTGAAACTTGCAGAAATAAGCTGAAATGAGCATAACAAGTTGAAATTAGCAGAAAGAAGTTAGTTAGACTGAAAGTAGCAGATTACCATGAAAAACTTCAATTTATCTGAAAACAGCTGAAATTAGCTAAAAAAAAAAAGTAGATGAAAAGGTAGAACAAGCTTAAATTAGAAGAAGAAAGCAGAAAGAACCTGTTCGCTGAGAGAAGCAGAAACGAGCACTAAAAAGTGGAAATTATCTGGACAAAAAGCTTTAAATAAGAAAAAAACAACAACTGAAAAGTAGCTAAAAAAGTAGAAATAAGCTGAAATTACCAGAAGGAAGTGGAGAGAGCACAATTTTGCTGAATTAGGCTGAAAAGAATTGAAATGAGTGCAAAAAATGTGGAATTAGCTGAAAAAGCTCACTTTAGCATAAAATCAGCTAAATAGTAGCTGAAACAGCAGAAAAACCTGAAACTTGCAGAAATAAGCTGAAAGGAGCATAACAAGCTGAAATTAGCAGAAAGAAGTTAGAAGAAGCACAAAAATGTAGATAAAATCTGAAAGGAGCACAAAAAAGTTTGGGGAAAAAAAACAGCTGAAAGTAGCTGAAAAAAGTTTAAATTTGCAGAAGGAAGCTGAAAGAAGCTGAGGCAGAACAAAATGTGAAAGGAGCAGTAGAAGGTTGCAAACAGATCTAAAAATATCAAGGACGTAAAATGAGCTCAGTTCATTTCCTATGAGAAATAAAAATGGCAGAAAAGGCGAAACGTTTCAAAAAGCTAAAGTTGCATCAATGCCAAAAGTCACAGCAGGATTGTCCCGAACGAGCTGAACGTTTTGATTTATGCTTTGTTGAAATGGCATGAAAACTGTGGAACGAGAAAGACGCAGGAAAACATACGGAAGAAAAATGGATCACAATAGAGTGAATGCTTCATAAACATTCACACAACAATGCAGTCGCAGGTTGCACGTTCTCCAGAGACTGGGAGCCTGAGGAAATTGCGGCTGAAGTGACACACAAGGAATTTATATGTCTTAAGGCTCCTAAATCGACTGAGCTCCAACCCACTAACCATTGCCTGGAACCGGAGTCGCAACAACGGGTCACTTGATTCATTAGTCTCAACAGAACTTTCTTCTCGCGAGAAATAATACAATCTTTGGGGTCAAGAGAACGACATATTCTTAACATTCCTAACAATGTGTCCCTGTGATGGACTGGAGACCTGTCCAGGGTGTCCCCCACCTCTTGATGAATATGAGCTCCAGAGACCCCTGAGACCCAGAAAGGAAGAAGGCGGTAAAAGCAGTGGTGTAGTCTGTGATACGTGGGCAAAGTATACCCACTTAAAAGTGCCCCATGACACATGACGCATCATTAGATACGTGTCACTGATACGTTAAACGGCACTTAAACGCTTCCACAATATATCGATATGCAGCGCTTGTTTATTACATTCGCTTATCCAGCAAATTATTGTATAATTAATACTTCTGTACTTACTACTTAATACTTGAACATGTTTTACTTTGATACTGTTTTATAAATTCTATCACATGCTTTTAATACAAGCATCAGATAAATTTGGAAATGTTCAATATGCTTAAAAACCGAAACTAAATTGATGATTACTTTGTACTAACCAGTGTACTTTGGTTTCTAAGCGCAGTATACGGACCGACCGCGGTAAAGTTAGTTTTACGCTGGAACATTCGCGCTCCGTGGCTTCAGCGGTGTCCAACGTAAAACTAACTTTACCGCGTTATACCCACTACAAAAATGTAGACTGCACCAATGGGTAAAAGATAATGGATGGCTCATTAGATATGTTGCTAACAGACAAACAACCACACAGAGACCCAGGCAAAGACAATATTACCCTCTTTCATGGTGGTAGGTGATAAAAATACACCTATAGAAGTTGTCTACGGTATCTAAATATGTAAGAAGCAGAGGGCATGAACAGGAGAGGGTCTATTTTGAAGTTCTGGAGGTATTTGATCTGTTCACAGATTCAACGCATCGATGCCAGATCAGGTATTTAAGCAACAAAAAACAACCCGCGTCCAAAAGTCACAGGAGAATCGACTCGTTCATAAATGACAGGTTTGTCTGAGGAAGCAAAGAAGTGAGCCTCAAGGTGTTTTGAATTGTATCCGCAACATTCATCCCTCAGATCCATAAATCCTGACCTTGGTGTTACAAGCGTTCATACTAGAGAATATCAGAGAAGCGCTGATCTTTAAAGCCTGTAGCCTCACACACCGCCTCACCGGCAGAAACAGAAAACCACAAGCAGAGAGTCGGCTTAGATCCAAGCTCCACGAAGTGCCGGCGTTTGTGTCGGAGGCGACTTTTTCCAGAGGCAACGTCTAGTCCATCAATGAAAAGGAAAACGATAAAAAGGAGGGAGCTGAATGTCTTATGGCTGGACGTCAACCTTTAAGGCTGTGAAAACCGTTGACTCGCCGTGGCTGTTGGTGTTGACTGCGTCTGGCAGAACAGTACGACGTGGGACGGTCAGGGTCGGCCGTCAGGAAAAACCTCAACAAGTTCACGTTTTTAATAATTTACATATTTAATCTGTATATGAGCCTGACAATAGTTACAAGTGGTCCGAGACAACCAAAACATAGGTTGCTGTACGTGTCATCAAGCGGTACGCTGATGTCCCCCGTCCCCGAGGCATTTCAATAGTGAATGTTTGTAGCTTTTGACACAAGTGATTTTCTGGAATGGAACTGAACAGGGATTGCAAAGAAATAAAAGATGGTTGTCTCGTTTGTCTCCATGTGTCCTTGTGATGGACTGGAGACCTGTCCAGGGTGTATTCCGCCTCCCGCACAGTGATGGCTGGACATGGGCATCAGTGACACACCCGCGACCCAAAATGAAAGCGGGTAAAGACAATGGATGGATGTTCAAGTGGGTAGGAGTTACACACAAGGGGGAAGCCCGGGGGGGGGGGGGGGGGGGGGCAAAGGTGGCCTTGGACCCCCCACCATAAATTGATCTTCAGCAACCCCAGTCATTTGAGGAAATTATAATTTTAAGCAATATAAAATCTAGGGGAAAAAAGTGTCCTCAAATGATCCAGGTGACGGGTTTACACAAACACACCACACACGTATATAAATAGTGGTGGCCATCTTGAATTTTGCCATGGCAACGCAGTTTTTCATAGGGATACAGCTTGATGCTGCCACACACCAAAGTGGAGGTCGATACTTCAAGTTTTTTTCAAGCTATCCAGCTCATACGGGATACGGACAGATGGGGGGAGGGTATTTCCAAATTTCCTCTCCGCACAGCGACACGGGTCTTTAGCTATATGTTTGAACTTCTGAACTTTTGTTTTTATTAAAAAGTGAGAACTACAAATGAAGAAGAAGAAAAAATATTTATTTTGAATGTGCTCTCTATTACCTACTGTCAGGATCACGTATAATTGCAATGGTCTGTGTGGGTGTTTTAGCAAAATATCTCCTGAACCACTGGATGGATTTCAGCCAAACACCCACAAAGTAATCACTGGATGCACATCTATAACTGATGAACTTTTGGAGTCAACTTGATTCGAGATGGCCACCACGGGTAACAAACTTGAGAAAACAAAAGTATCGAGAACTCGTCCGTTTTACAGAAATTGAGCTAAATTTGAAGGTGTTGTAGCGTAATGTGGGAAAGTTATTCATCAATTGTTCTGACACAAGATACCTTAAAAAACTTTCATTTTCGTTTGAGTAATTTGACATAAAACATTACATTCAGGTCTCTCTTGTAAATTAGTCCCTGAGGCCCAATGGGATTAACCTGTATAAATAAATGTTGAATAAAAAAAATTACACTCCTGCTACCCTTGGGTCAAAATGACGCAGAATGACTACCAGCCAGTCGCCCTCACCCCGATAGTCACTAAATGCTTTAAAAGACTGGTCATGACCTACATCAAAACAAACATCAACGAGGACCCTCATCAGTACGCATACCACGAGACTCGATCAACAGAGGACGCCATCTCCTCTGTGGTCCACACTGCTCTCACCCACCTGAAGCAGAAGGACACATGCGTCCGTATGTCCTTTGTGGACTTCACGTCTGCCTTCAACACCATGATCCCCAAACCCTGATGGACAAACTACTCACACTAGGACTAAGCCCCTCCCTATGCAACTGGGTCCTGGACTTCTTAACCAAGAGGCTGCAGTCTGTAAGGAGACACAACTTCTCCTCCTCCACCATAAACCTCAGCACTGGCACCCCTCAGGGCTGTGTGCTGAGCCCCCTCCTGTTGCCACTTTAATTGGACATGTGACACTTTATCTGTGCTGCTGATTTCTTGCCTTTAAGCTGCTATATTCATACCCATCTGTTCACAGCAGACTCATGTTCAGGCTGCTGTTTAATTCACTTTATTTATATTATATTATTATTGTTTAGCATATAGCTTTCATTTATCATTTATTTTTACAGGTAGTCTCATTGAGCCACGAGAACTCGTTTTCAAGAGAGGCCTGTATTTTTTTAATATACTTTATATTAATTATTGCTATATTTAGGTGTAGCTGGGACCTTGAGTACACAATTTTGTTCCACCTCATATACCACATGTGGTGCGAATGACAAAGTCACCTTGAACCTTGAATAAAACATCAGGTATAAAGCTGAAACCTTAAGGGTCACATTGACCCAAGGGCAGCAGGAGGGTTTGAGCTTTAACTTATACAATGTTTTTTTTTAAAATTTCGTCTCTGGATGTTAAGTTCTTCGTACTTGGTCTACAGGTCTCTCTTGTAAATGAGTCCTCGAGGCTCAGTAAGACTAACCTGTATAAATAAAGGTTGAATGAATGGTTGCCTTCCTTGAATTTTAAACTCCATTTCTTACAAAAACTTGAATTTTCTCCAACTGTGAGCAGAATTTACACTGTAGCCTTTCACTGGCGCAAGAAAACAAAAAACACAACTTATGATCTAAACGATTAATCTGAAACCAAACGTTTAGATGGGAAATCCAAAGCAGCACCTGCCCATGAAGCAGTTCGGTCAGTTAAAGAGACAAAAGGAGAAGAATAATGGCCGTAAAGCTCGAATCTCACCTGCTGAGCTGCAAAAAGCCTGAAAGTTTGTGGAGCTATTTCAAGCCCCTGTTTAATGATGCGTGGGGCTAATAGTGCGAAAAAGGTGCGAGTGCCACTTGGGCATTCATCTCCTGCCGGCCGCAGGGCGTTTGAATACGAAAACCCATCTAATTCTTTTTGATCAATGAACGCTCGAAAATAAAGCAGATTGTGAAGTGCTGCGAACACAAGGACGCACCGCCGCTCGACCACTGCTGCCATGGAGATGCATCACCACCACGAAACGCTGCTAATAACTGGTATCCCACAGAAAAAACAAAAACAAACCCCTCTGCAGTGAAACTTCTTTTTATTGACCACACACAGACATCACAGGTGCTTCCAGTAATAAAACCAAACAACGAGGGGCTTTTTATGTTCACCTGGGATTTTGAAAACCGTTTAAGCGATATTGTAAGATCTTGAGACGCATTAGCCTTCGCCAGACGAACTTTATTTATTTATTTTGCTTGTAGGGGACACTGGGGAGCAATTTTATTCACCACAATGGCCGAGAAAAGGGGGTGGCCAATGGTGGCCTTGCCCATCATAGATTCATCTTTGGCCAGCCCCATCATTCGAGGAAACTATACTTTTAGGCAAAATAAAAATGAAAAACTCAACGTATCCTACGGTTATTTGAGTGGCCAGTATATATACACATATATATGTATATAAATATAAAATGTTTTTGCCTTCTTCTTTTGGCTGCTCCCTTCTTCAGGGGTGACCACAGCGAACTAACTCGCACGAAGACTTGGAAATTGATTTTACACCGGATGGCCTTCCTGACAACCACAGACCACCAATCTACCACAGTCCTCTGTGTGGAGCAGAGAGCTGCCATCTAGGGCGCCCGGGGGAGCAGATGGTGGGGGTTACAGGCCTTGATCAAGAGCCCAGAGTGGGGAAATGAGGGTGGAGGCAGGTGTGGGTGTTTCATCTTTCCCACCCTTATTTTGATGCTGTCAGTCTGGTGCGTCCAATCGGCGACCTTTAGATCACAGGCCCACCTTTTCTAACCTCTGCGCCACCAGTCCCATAACTCACGGTTTTTCAAAATAAGAGTGGACATGACACACACTATTGGTTGATTGATGGATGAGCCACATGATCAGCATTAGAACCTTCTCTTGTAGCCCACAGCTGCAGGAGAAGCTTTCTCCTGCAGCTGATCTCCACTCAGCAGCGGAGGAGTGGGCGTGGCTGAGAGCACTGGCAGAGAGCAGCCAAAGGCAGAGAGCTGAGTTCATGACGTTCTGTGATCTTTTAGAGCGTTTAGAGTTTAGAAACATTGTTTAGAATATTGCAAGAGTGTGGGAAGGCGTTTATATATATATATATATATAAATTCTGAAATAAACTACTACATACTACTTGTATTACAATTTCTATTTCGCGGTTTTTCATATATCACGGAGCTTCAGATAAATGAGGGAGTACTGTATATATATATATGGTGGTGGTCATCTTGGATTTTGACATGACAATAACAATAATACATAAATGGGTGCCAAAGAAGGTGTTCCCTAATCAAGATGGCTGCTGCGGCTATTAAACGTCTGTAAACGCCATAATCAGCTGTAGCTCAGGCAGTTTAACAGATATTGTGCTAAAATTCAGTGTGGCAGTAGCTGAGCGTCATTCACAACACATACTTGGAGAGCTAGCGAAGCAAAGCAACTTGGCAGGTGAATATGCATTCCTTCAAGGAACACCTGGTCTATTTAAAGACACGACTGCAGAGCTGGAGCTTCTACGTTCCCAGTTGTCTCAGGAATACATTGGTCGAAACATTAATTAAATGGGCGCTCGGTGTCCATGCAGCAGGGACTGGAACCGCCACCTTCTTTGTATTTGTGCTTCACTTCCGCAAAGCCACGATACGACCGCGTCGGCCTCCTCGGACCTCGGAGACGCCAAACGTTATGCCCATAGCTCCGTTCCGGGTATTGCGAGCGGCCCATACGGGGAACACGCCTGTGTGATTTATTTCCATTTCAAAGCTAAAAGTGCGTGGAATGACGTCAGGGAACAGGTTTGGAGCGATGCTCGCTCAAACGGGAGTAGAAAATAAAACGAACACTCGCAGGGAGACGGCACTGTGCAGCGTTTCAAACACCCAAGGTGTATGCAAGCGTGGCCTCTGCTCGTACTTTGAAAGCAGCTCTAACTGCACGTTTCTTTCTTATCATTATCAAACCACCATCCTAACTCTGCCACCTGCCAACCCCCGCTACCCCCCTCAAACTCCACAGGCTCTAATTGGCCTGGCGTCCTTCACCGTGGAGAGTGGCGCTAAGAGCCCGACGGCGCTAGCAGGCTAAGAGAGACATCTCGAAATGCCAGGTCACCGGCTTGGCCTGTGTCTCCTCCCAGCCTTGTCACGGTTAACCTTTTCATTCGACGATGTTTGTCCAGAAACAGAGATTTTTATGGTCACACGTGTGGATGGGGCGTGAAAGGATTCGTGTCAGAGTGGGGCCTTGAAAAATTAAATGTGGGTAAAAAAACATATACCTCATCATCTTCTTGACAGAGCCTATAATCAGTTACTGCTAACTCTGGTCACATTTAAAGCACTTTACTACCAAAAGATGGTAAAGTAAAGGTGTCTCAGTGTTTGATACATGCTGTCTGACAGATCCTCATTACAACGATTGATTATTCACTTTTGGCTGACCTTCACCAGCTAATGGTCAGCTTATTGTCTCTAAACGAAGTGCAGCTTGGAGTTGGTGTATCGTCCCGTTGACATCAGCCCCAACCATCAAGGAAGCTTCGACCTTTTACCAGATGGCCCCTACGATAAACTGCAGATAAACTACTCGGTAATTTTGGAAACGAATGGCGCTCTGAGTGATGCGCCCGTCAATGTCTCAGTTAATTACACTATAGTTGTTAGGAACGTGGTTTTATTGTTTTATGGTAAAAATCTGTTGCGGTGCCGTTGGTATAGTGTGTTTATTCAGGTTTAGTTAAAGATCGTCAATCTGGGCCATCATTCCAGGACTCTTCAGCTACGATTCGACTGAAGAACCGTTTGACGCTTTGAGGTTCGTTGAAGAATAAAATAATTACGATCTATAAATGGAAATTAACCCGAGAGCAGAAGGTGAATGTAAACTAATAGGAGTTTTAAACAAACCAGAAAAGTTTCTTCAGTCTATCTTTGGGGTTTTGTCAGAAGTACTCCCTTCTTACCAGCGACGTTTATTTGATTGTGTGTCCCCAGGTCCGTAGGCAAAAAGACCAAGGTCCATTGGTTTCTGCAGGAGATTTTAATGAGGTGGCCCTGACAATCCTGAGGTGAGGCACCAAAACCAAGACCCAGAACAGAATTTCAGGTGATTTTTTTTAAGCCATTTTCAGGTTGTTCAACAATTACAGTAACACGGTAAAGGGACACCCCTTTTGACATGCATACATCTAACTTTAGTTTTATTTTTACTTACAGTTGATACTGAGAAAAGTATAACCACTACTCAACTTACCGAACATTATCCTCTACTAAATTTATATGTCAATTAAGAAAAAAAAGCGTATAACCCTTGAGACGCAAACGAGGTTTGTTTTTAAGGTTTATGAAGTTCTACTAAACCGAAAAAAGCTCGGGGAAATTAAAAATGCACACCAAGCAAAAGCTTATGGCTCAGGAAGATAAAACGGTGTGGCCAAGGGGGGCCACCAAATTTTTTTTAGAGGTGAGCATTACTCCCCCAGACCCCCTTTGGTGGCGCCAATTCCGGGGTCTCCAGTTGCGCTGTTGTCTCATTACAGCCAAAAAGTGGTTTGCAGTTCCCGAACAGTGCAGTGTAGAGTTATTTAAATCAATCGAAGGGTGGCAGAGTGAACAGCGAAGTTTTTCCTGAATACAAATAATCTGGAAGATATTTCTAGTTTTTCTTTTCTTTTAGCATAGCTAGCATGCTTGGTCAAAACTTAAATAATACTTTTTTTTCTGTAAACTGGCTAAAATATGCAAAAAACAAGTTATACGTATTTGTCCAAGACGTTTAATTTAGACTTCCTTAAGTTTTATTGAAAAGGTACACATTTTAATCTACTTATTTTAAAGTTTTCTTTTCAGTTCAGGATATCCGGGGCCAGATTAAAATTGTCTAAGAGCCTCAGTACCAGTTTGTTTGAGGTTCTTCCCTGGACATGAAGACAAACTGTAAGTGACTTACAACTGTACAATGACATATCTGGTGTGTTCATGTCGTTGTACTGTTAGCAAAATATCCCATGAACCATTGATTACGCTTCGGAGTTGATGCAAATCAAGATGGCTGCCACAGTTAATTGAACTTTTCTTGAACTATTCTCCTTGAAAAACTGAATAAATATGGCATTAGAGGATTAGCACTAGTTATTTGAATAACAGGAGACAATTTGTACAGGTAAATGATGTAAGATCTGAATTTTGTGTTAATGGATGTGGAGTTCCTCAGGGCTCTGTGTTGGGATCAAAGTTGTTTATTTTGTATGTGAATGATCTGGTTGATGTGTCAGGACTTTTGAAGTTTTATTGGCAGATGATTTAATCCCTTTAGGTTTCGTTCTCCCTTTCTGACTCACATTTATCGTAACTTATCCAGATATTTGATGGTATGTTTTTGTCTTAAGTTGTTGTAAAACCTGTTCATTAGACTCGATGAGCTCTTACTTGATGTCGCTCTCTTGGACGCGCTCCTCGTCAAGATCTTCGATAAACTTATCCCCTTTCATCCAGTAGATAAGTGGACTGACGTCTCCGATGTAGCCAAAGAAAGCTCTGCATGTCAGGTTGACGGGACTTCCTGTGGGGAAACAACAGAGAGGAAATGAGAAAAAAACGAGCGGTCCGCTGAGAGCGTCTGATTCATGTGAAAATAAGGAACGCTGCTTTGTTGCGTTATTTTATATTCATGTAAACAGCCTCGATGTAGCTACATGCGCAAAACAAATTGGTGATTTCTGATTCAGCAGGCTCTCATTCCGAACATCTTTACGTATTTCTGCTGATTAAACCTCGTTTCATTTCCATTCTTACCCGTCGGACAGCCAATAACAGCCTCCATGATTCCATTTTTATCGCTCCAGATGGGCCGTTTTTAACCTTTTTAAATTCCCAGAACGCTCGTTAAACTTTGAAACACTCTTGAACCTTTTTCAAACAAACCTTGCAACACTTCGATGGCACCATAAAACCTCTTCAGCTCTTCAATGGTTGCAAGCTTCAATCACTGCATTGATAAATAATTTTTTGGGGGCGAAATAATAAGTAGAAGCACAATGAAGCTTCTTCATTGGTTTATACTCGAGCCCATTTAATTTCCTGTACGTTAAAGTTGTAATTTTGAATACAACGGCAGCTCATCTGCTCAGTTCCTCTGGTGTTCTGGTGATTATTATTTTTTTTTTGCCCCAGTGGATCTGTGAAAGTAAAGAGGCGATGAAGTTAATTCTCGTTCATTTAGCATTTAATACGGCCGAAAAGAAGGAAAACCTTCATTCATTTAGAAGAAAAACAAGACTTGATGGATTCGAATAACATTGAGGCTCAATTGGGTGCTGATTTTGAGACGGTGAGCAGCAAAAATACAAATTTAAAACTTGCAAAATGCTATTAAACACCATGTCAACAAAAACACACACAAAAAACAACCCCCCAAAAAAGTTTGAGTTCTTAACTAATCTCCAAAAGTCTATCGCCTTTAGCTTTCTGCTGTATGTTCTGATATACGTGTTGCGCTGTTAGCAAGTCCAAGGGTGTTCAGACGTTGGTATCGAGGGTACAGCCCCCATGCCAAGTGCACAGACTTAGTTAGGGTCCAATCAATCAGGAACAAGAGGCCCAGGTACTTAAACTCCTCCACCTGAGGCAAAGACTTCCCCTGACCTGGAGGGGGCGGTCTACCCGTTTCCGGTCGCAGCACCTAATAGTTGCTATGTTTCTGAAGCATTCACTCTATTGTCTTTTCTACCGTACGTTTTCATCTTTTCATCTTTCTCGTCCCGCAGTTTTCAAGCTATTTCAACAAATCATAAATCAAAACATTCGGCTCATTCAGGACAATCCTGCTATGACTTTTGGTATTGGTACAACTTCAGCTTTTTGAAATATTTAGCTTTTTCTGCTGTTTTTCCTCATACAAAACGAACTGAGCTCATTTTCCATCCTTCAGATCTTTAGATCTGTTCACAACCTTTTACTGCTCCTTTCACATTTTGTTCTGCTTCAGCTTCTTTCAGCTTCCTTCTGCAAATTTAAACATTTTTCAGCTAATTTTAGCTATTTTATGCTCCAGTCAGATTCTTTCTGCTAACTACAACATTTTTGTGCTTCTTCTAACTTCTTTCTGCTAATTTCAGCTTGTTATGCTCCTTTCAGCAATTTTCAGCTTTTTCTATTATTTCATATAGCGGTTTTATGCTAATTTTAGCTGTTTTTTTTTTTAACTATTTCCACATTTTTGGAACTCATTTAAACTTTTTCTACCTAATTCAGAAAAAAAATTGCTCTCTCCACTTCCTTCTGGAAATTTAAGCTTCTTTCTGCATTTTAGCTACTTTTCAGCTGTTTTTTTTTGTTGAATCTTTTTTCAGATTTTTTTTGCCTTCTTTATGCTCATTTCTGTTTATTTCAGTCAACGTGTTCTTTCTGCTTTCTTCTGCAAATTTAAGCTTGTGCTAACCCTTCAGTTAGCTCTTTAGCATTTTTAGCTAATTTCAGCTGTTTTCAGACACATTCAAGTTTTTCCAAGTTAATTTTGGCTACTTCTTCTACTAACTTCTTTCTGCTAATTCCAGCTTGTCTCCTTTCAGCATTTTAACTACAATTTAGCTGTTTTTTAATGCTAAATTCAGCATTTTGTAGCTAATTCCACATTTTGAGCTCATTTCAGTTTTTTTCCACTTCTTTCTAGTAGTTTAAGCTTCTTTCTGTATTGTCAGCCTTTTTTTTGTTGCTGTTGCTAATTTCAGACTTTTAGTAAATTTCCAAATTCTTATGCAAATTTCTGCTTAATTAAATGTAATTCAGCAAATATGTGTTCTTTCTGCTTTTGGCTGCTCATTTTAGTTTGTTCTTCCATTTCCAATACATCTCAGCATGTTTTTAGCTAATTTCAGCTGTTTTTCAGCAAGTTCTTCAGTAATAAGCATTCACACTGCATAGCCACAGGAAATTCAATTTCTCTAGTTACCAGTAAGAGTCGGTTTGTCCATCTTTACATGGCTACACCTCGCAGAGCCACTCCCTGCTTTGGATCTCTTTTTATTAACTTTTTTACATTCAACTTTATTTATACAGGTTAATCCCATTGAGCCTCGGGGACTCATTTACAAGAGGGACCTGAAAAACGTATGGCACGTGTGCTCCAACCAGTGGCACAACAACGTGAGGTTAATCCTAGGACAAGATGAGAGAAGTAAAAAGACCTGCATCAGCTGTGCCTTCAGGTGATCCAGCTTCTCTTTAGTGGTTATTCTTGTCAACTGGCCTTGTGACAACCATTCAGAACTCTGTGAGGTGGGAGATAACTGCGGCGTTGAGTTGGGAACGTGCTAGTTTAAAGAAAACAAGGGGTTTATTTCACCGAAGCCTGCTTTAACCGAAGCAGAAGTAAGATGATGACTTAGCAGGTAAAATCAGGTTTGTATATAAAAAAAAAAAAAGCTTGAAGACAGCTGATGTATTGTTAAGTGTGAAAGTGAATGAGGACGATGACTTCTAGGATGCTATGATGTCCTGCACTACAGTCCCAGAAAAAAAATGCTGTACCCATTACAAGCCACCAGGGGTCTCTGTGGAGCAACAGAAACATGAGAGCAAATACAAATAAACAAATGAAATAATTTTTAGAAGCTGTAATGACGAGTGCAGACACAAAGGAAACGCACATCCTTTGACGTCAGGATGCTTCACCTCTGACCCGAGCAGTGTGTATTTAGAGCCACGGCGCTGACTGATCGACTTACGCAGTGACACTCATCAAGACAAGGGGCTCCTCATGTGTTTGTGTCGTTCCCCTAATGACAACGCGTTAATTTGTACCGGCTTAACCGGGAGCAGCTCAGACCGCTGAAGCACAAAAAGCCATTTGGGGACTTAAGTATAGAGATCCAAACATTTAAATCCTGACTTCTGGTCTCGGTCCGAGCGGTAAAGTGAATCCTAATGCGATTGTCTCCTCGTTCTTATCTCCCTGCGCCTCTGGATGCATCTCTCTCGGTCACAGTGGTTTTATAGGTCGGAGACGTCAGCAGAGATTCCTGCGGTTAGGCCGACAGACCGGAGGCAACGGAGCCGTGAAAAACCACAGAGCAGAAAAAAAATAAAAATACTGGAAAAATGGAAGTCAGACAGGGAGGAGGACGCATCTGTGTGCATGCGATGTAGGTACAGAGGAGAGAATCACACATGGAAGAGAGTGAGCCATCCTTCACGCCAAACTAAGGACTTCCAGCTCTTTTGTCCTTGCGCTCCAATGATTATACAGATTACAGATCTCTACGTGTGCATTCACCCCATCGCTACCGAGCTAATCTACTGACGTTTCTTGTCCTGAGCCAAACAGTCGCGCTCTTGAGAAGGATATTCTCTTCTTTTCCCACCAGTTTTGAGGAACAGGAAAGTTAAACTTGCTTACAGATTACCAATGATATGGAAAATAACACGTTTTGGTAGGCCAATCGTAAAGGGTAGGTCTATTTGAAACCCTTCAACCTTTAATCTTGAGTTTTTTAAGTTGTGAGCATAAAAAAGTGATATTACTCAGATATGATATTAATTTCCATCTAAGGGTTGAAATAAATTGTTGTAATACAGATGAAAACTGTTCTATGTATAAATATGAAACAAAAACAACAAACACACGTTTGAATCCTACAATATAACTTACTCTATGTCTAATAAGAGTTGGCCGATTTTATTTTGCACACCAATAAAAATCCTTGGAGCAACTTGTGATCTCCTGAATCACCCCAACCAAATTGTATTTGCAGACGCTGCCATTTTAGAGGCGTAGTTCAGACCCTTTGTAGTAGGGTTTTGTGGAATGATTGGACAATATTTTCTTGTAAATACCTTTTTCAATGGCTTCTATTTGTAAAAACAGATTAATTCTAGCTTCATTGATGTGAACGGCTTGCCAGTGAGGGGTCAAGACCAAAGTGGATTGGCATCGTCTTAAAGTAACTCCCTTGTCAAAAATGCCATTGTGTTTTATGCAGACACTACATACAGTAAAATACCATCGTGTTACTCAATCATTCAAGAAAAATTATGATACTATTTCAGAAGCCGCTAGGAAACTGGAGTTTCACAACCAATCATCTTTAATCATGCCTCAGCACGGACCAGTCAACACCTTACCAGTCTGGTCAGAATTAAACTGTTTTTCTGAATTGAGATGGTTCAAATATCTATCTACATTTGCTGGTTTCTACATGCAGTAATAGAATATAAAGCATGAGCTTCTAGAAACATAAAAGACCAAAACACTAAGAATATACACATGGATTGTTACAAGGAATAAAGAACAGTACTGTTCAAACATGATGGACAGCCAGTCCATAAATGGCATAGACCAGGCGGTAGGAAGACCCTTAGAAAGGCACATTAAGCCTGTTGCAGAGCCTTCAATGTGTTTTTTTTTTCCATTAGCTGTCACCAATTAGTGCAAGATTACAGATAAATAAAGATAAAGCCTAAAATATATTGCCTTATACATAAAAATGTGTTATTCATTTGGGAAAGACAGGCAGCATCGTCATTTAAAGCATAACCATCCATTCTTTATCTGATGCTTGTTCTGGCGTCAGGTCTTGGGAGAAGAATCTTGACCAAGAAGGCCAACATCTCTTTCCACAGCCACCTCTTTTAGCTCTTCTTGGAGGACTCCAAGGCCAACTGAGAGACAAAGTCTATCCAGCATGTCCTGGGTCTTCCCAGGGGTCTCCTCCCAGTCTGACATGTTTGAAACAAGGAAGGTGTCCATGAAGCACCCGTACCAGATACTTGAACCACCTCAACTAAAGGGAGAGTCCAGCTAGCCTGCGGATAAAAATTATTTAGACCGTTTGTTTCAACAACGTTGTTTCGTTTCTCAGCGAGCAAGTCGCCTTGGTTCAAATCCCAGTCGGGGGCCTCCGGTTTCCTCTCACAGACCAAAAACATGCATGTTAGGCTGATTGGTAACTCTAAATCGTCCCTAGGTGTGAGTGAGAAGTGAATGGCTGTTTGTCTTGTTTGTCTTTGTGTCCCTGTGATGGATTGGAGACCTGTCCAGGGTGTCCCCCGCAGTGATGGCTGGACATGGGCACCAGTGACACCCACGACCCAAAATGGAAGAAGTGGGTAAAGATAATGGATGGGTGTTTCAACAATTTCTTTCTTTCAGTCACTATCCAGAATTCAGACCAGAGGTTAAGGTAGGAACACAGACCGACTGGTATAAACTTCACCAGAAAACCAAACTAGAACTCCTTAACATTCCAGAATGACATAACCATTGCTCCACTGTACACGTATCATTAATTATTCCTCCAATGTGACCATCTGGGTTCCACGTGAAGCTACTTAAAGACTGTACTATGGCTAGTAGATTAGCTGGACTGAACAAAAAAATTTAAAAGGTTCAAACTGCAGATAATTCATGACAGTAAAAGGGGTGGGGTCATGGATTTAGCAGGGTGTCAAGGCAGCAGGAAGTGCTTCCTAAAAATAACCCACAGGCAGTGAATAAGGGTAAGTATTATTATTTGCTCCTGGCCAACGTTCAGATGCTGACAGACAACTGTAATTGTGGCGGCTGCACTCCAAGCGGCGTTGCCAGATGTGGCACTTTAATTGTCTCTGTGCTCAGCATCCACTTTGTTTTGCTTATTACAGGCAGAGCCGCTCCACACGAGCACTTTAAGGCAGCCACTGTTCAGCAGTCACTTATCCACATCACCCCCCTTGTGTATGGTCAATCTCCTGGTATTCATATTTGATGTCGTGCCTTATTATCACTTAGACAAACTGCTGCCACATTTAATTGTCCCCCTGTCATGGAGCAAAAAGGGAGAACTGGAAATACCCTCTGCCCGTGCATGTTATGAGAATTACAATTTGAAAAACAAGCAAGGTACTGTCCACTTTGGTGTGCGGCTACATTTAAGCATAAATGAGAAAGCTTCACTTTGAAAATTGGGTTGCCAGGTCAAAATCCAAGATGGCTGTTGCAATATACTGTATGTATATATGGTAACTTTGTCAGCTGGATAACTTGGAAAAATAAGCAATGGGCTGACTTCTATTTTAGTCTTAGGTTGCATCTAGGTATAAAAAGGGTCCTTATCAAAAATTGGGTTGCCACAACAAAATCTAAGATTTGAAGAAATTCGTCTTTCTGGTTTTTATATTGCTTTAAAGTATAGTTTTTTCAGATAATTGCGTCAAAAATAAGCAATGTGACTACTTTCTCTTAAGAGCATGGCTGCATCTAGGTGTAAGAAAGGTCAATATTGGGTTGCCACATCAAAATCCAAGATGAACACTGCCATACGTATAAGTAAACTGGCCACCCCGATCAATTGAGGTTACTATGGTTTCTAGTTTTTATATTGCTTAAGGGTACAGTTTTCTTAAATGATTAGAGTAGCTGAAAATTAATCTATGGTGATTAATCCATTTTTCTTGTCTGCATTGCCTCGGACATGAAAGAAACACCTCTGTTCTTCTACACAGTTCAACTCCTCCAAACCTTGACCGCTCAAATCCCTCAGCGACGGGGGATATAGACGTATCGCTTGTTAAACCAGGTACAACACGTATTAAATAACAAATACACCGCCTGGCAAAAAAAAAGTTGCCAAAAAAAACCAAAGGTCACACACTAATATTTCGGTGGACCGCCTTTAGCTTTGATTACGGCATGCATTCACTGTGGCATTGTTTCGATAAGCTTCTGCAATGTCACAAGATCCATTTCCATCCAGTGTTGCAATAATTTTTCACCAAGATCTTGCATTGATGACTAGGCATGATGGGTGCATCACTTCACCTACCTCTCTTCTTACCCTGATGCACCCATCACTCTTGAACAGGATAAATCTAGACTCATCAGACCACATGACCTTCTTCCATTGCTCCAGAGTCCAATCTTTATGCTCCCTAGCAAACTGAAGCCTTTTTTCCAGTTAGCCTCACTGATTAGTGGTTTTCTTAAGGCTACACATCTGTTCAGTCCCAATCCCTTGAGTTCCCTTCACACTGTGCGTGTGGAAATGCTCTTACTTTCACTATTAAACACAGCCCTGAGTGCTACTGTTGTTTTTCCTCGATTTGAGTTCACCAAACGTTTAAGTGATCGCCGATCACGATCATTCAGGATTTTTTTCCAGCCACATTTTTTCCTCGAAGACGATGGGTCCCCACTATCCTTCCAGTTTTTAATAATGCGTTGGACAGTTCTTAACCCAATTTTATTAGTTTCTTCAATCTCCTTAGATGTTTTCTCTGCTTGATGCCAGTGGTTTGACCCTTCTCAAACAGACTGACGTCTTTTCCACGACCACATGATGTGTCTTTGACATGGTTGTTTAAGAAATGAGAAGCAACTCATTGCACCAGTTGGGGTTAAATAACTTGTCAGCTGAAAGATAATCGTCCATGCAGTAATTATCCAATAGGAGGCTCGTACCTGTTTGCTTAGTTAAATCCCGGTGGCGACTTTTTTTTGGCCAGGGAGTGTAGAACAATTAGAGCTTTCCAAGCTACATAAGCATGTATGGCAATCATAATTGGAGCTGCTCGAAAATATGTTGTGAAATTACAATTTTCCCTGCTCCACGGGTGGAAACGAAGGAAGCTCTGAATATCACAGGGGAAAGCTAACAAGCTGGGGTTTGTTTGTGAAGTCCAATTTGAGCCTTGCAGATCAGAGTGTGACATTTGCAGAGATCAACACCCACACTCTGCATTGATGCTCTCATAATACGGCGGCCTTCAGCCTAAAAGCGGCACCTATTATTGCCGTGAAGAATCGCCATCAGCGCTAAACCTCGTGCCGCTCATAATATCGCACAGAGAAGTCACAGATGGATTCTTCTAATGAAAAACTCATTAGACATTAGTGGAACACTAAAAGGGTACTTCACCAAACATAAAAAAAAAAAAGAACGCTGCAGGAAATAAGACTGCACCGAAATTAAAGGCACGTCAAATGGTGACGGCAGTTGCCATGTCAACTTTGAAGCACATGTCTCTAATGGCTACTCGAAGCTTGTAGTTAGGTGTTTGGTTCTGAGTCAGGTCTTTCATCTGTCTTGTTGCTGATCCAAATTAACCTTTGTATCACCTTTGACTATTCATGCTCTTTACGGGAAAATTGACCACCTTAGTTAAAAATACTATTTGTTAATATTTATTTTCTCCCAGCAAACTAGGCAATCTTTTAGCACAACCTCACGCTGAAATAAATGTATGAACTTTAAATTATGTTGGGATCTTTATTTAGTTATTTAATTTAACTTTTATTTAGACAGGCGCAACCGCCATATCATTGAGTCACGAGGACTCATTTTCAAGAGACCTGTTTGGGAGCAGATGGTGGGGGTTAGGGGCCTTGCTCAGGGGCCCAGAGTGGGGCCGATGAGGGTGGAGACAGGCCTGGGTGTTTCAACTTTTCCACCCGCATTTTGATGTTGTCGGTTCGGGGAGTTGAACTGGCGAACTTCCGATCACAGGCACACCTTCTCAAACCTCTGCACCACCACTCCTGCTTTAGTGGAGAGTTTTGTGAAGACCCTCCAGACCACTGTTCCCTTCAGATCCAGTAGCCAAAAACAAGTCCTTGTTTTCAGTCAAACTTATTCCTGTCTCCCCATTTTCAGATTTGGAGGGTTTTTCTAATCATTGTTAAATTTCTGTTAAATTATTATTATTTTTTATATATTTTTTAAACTCTGCTCGTGGTAGAATCAGTACTTTCTATTGTACTGACCTGGATATACGAGCGATCTGCAGGCGCAAAAATGTACTTCCTTGAGCAAAACCAGCCATTGCCAGCCGTGGAACATTCAACGCTGCAGCCTGCATGCATGTGCAACAGCTTGGTAGACTCATGCAGACTCTCTCACTGGTACATTTTCATCTTTAAATCACTTCTTGGTCTGCTGCCTTCATACATCTCCTCCTACATGTCACTGTGTGAGTGCAGCTACAGCATGTGCTCTCAGGACATTATTACCTGCAGTGTTCCCTCAGTGCGGACTGAATTAGGCAAAAGTGTCTTCTCCTACTCTGCTCCTGTTTCCTGGAATATCTTGCAAAAAGATCTGAAACTCTTGATCTTGACCTCTCTAAGTGGCTTCAAACATCTGCTAAGTTCCTGGGAAAAACCAATGCAGACATGTTCCTGTTTTTAGTTTTCTACACCGCCTTACAACCTAGCTGTTTTGCGTTACATTTTTTTAATAACGTTTTATTTTCACTTGTTGTTCTCAATTTGTACGCATCCCTTATGATTGTCTATTGTTGTCATTGTTATCCACTGTTGTCATCACTCTGTTAGATTCAGGTCTCTCTTGTAAGTGAGTCCCCGAGGCTCAATGGGATTAACATATCTAAATAAAGGTTGAATGGTAGATTCTTACAGAGGCTCTCACATATAAAGACGGTGCAACACCTTGTGGCCTAACATAAAAATTGAGAAAAATGAATTTTACGATAATAATAAAAATTGAAAAAGCACAACAAAACTTTACTGACTTCTACCAAAAAGTAGAAGTTTGGATAATTATTAATTAAACTTGGCTAAATATAGCAATTGTTTTCAAAGACAACATGCAGTTGATTTCATAATTGATGGAACAAAATCGTCCATCCATTATGTTTATCCGCTTCTTCCTTTTCGTGTTGCGGGGGGTCACTGGTGCCCATATCCAGCAACCATCGTATGAGAGGTGGGGGACACCCTGGACAAGTCTCCAGTCCATTGCAGGGACACAAAGAGACAAGCGAGACAACCATTCACTCTCTCATTCAGACCTAGGGACAATTTAGAGTTACTACTGGTAATTCGCCTAAAGGAATATAAAGTGGTGTCATCTACATACAAGTTGATCAACTTTCTTAGTGTCATCAAAGTTCATGCTCAATAATCCAGGTAAAAAATCCAACAAAGTTAAGTCAGGCCATCTGGATGGTTTCTTTTTGTTGAAACGTTTCGTCTTTCATCCGAGGAGTGATGAAGTCTTTTAGATGAAAGTCGGTTTCAGCGAATACAAATGTGCTGGACCAGTTTTCTGATATCAGAAGCTGGTTGATCCACTATGAGAAGGTGCTGCTTATAAGACCGAGTTTGTTGCGGCTCCTCAGACTGAACAAGTCCTTTGAATAAAAAAAAACGAAATGTTTCAACAAGAAGAACCCGTCCAGAGAACCTGATTTAACCTTGTTAGAACAATTTAGAACTTCTTTTCCACCAAGATTATTAAAGTTTAGTCCTTTCTCTAAAATATCGCTCATATTGTTGAGGGTTTAAAAATGAAATAATATTAAGAAAATGCAAACGTACACTTAAATCAGTGGTGTAGTCTACATTTTTGTAGTGGGTATACTGGGGTAAAGTTAGCTTTACATTGGACATTGGACCCTGAAGCCACGGAGCGCGAATGTCCAACGTAAAACTAACTTTACCGCGGTCGGTCCGTATACTGTGCTTAGAAACCAAAGTACACTGGTTAGTACAATGTAATTGTCAATTTATTTTGATTTTTAAGCATATTGAACATTTCCAAACATCTCTGTTGCTTAAATTTGAATAAATGAACAACAAACTTTGTACAATAGTTGGCTTTGTATTAAAAAACATGTTTATAGAATTTACAAAACAGTATCAAAACAAAACATGTTCAAGCATTAAGTAAGTACAGAAGTATTAATTATACAATAATTCACTGGATAAGCGAATGTAATAAATGATAGCTGCATATCGATAGATTGTTATGGAAGCGTGTAACTGCCGTTTAACGTATCAGTGACACGTATCTAATGATATGTCATGTATCACTGGGCACTTTTAAGTGGGTATACTGAAATGCTTTACGTTTTCTAGTGGGTATAGTAGTCCATATGCACGCTTACCGCGTAGACTACACCACTGACTTAAATACACGTTAAAAACATATATTGTCTTAAATTCACATAATTTGTGGCTCACAAGTTCTTTCATCTCAATAGGTTTGGCTTACATA
This sequence comes from Nematolebias whitei, assembly GCF_014905685.2. NCBI lineage: Eukaryota > Metazoa > Chordata > Actinopteri > Cyprinodontiformes > Rivulidae > Nematolebias > Nematolebias whitei. Next base: position 7,078,650 of record NC_056520.1, on the reverse strand, counting down.
TGAAAAAGTTTGGACACCACTGCTGTAGCACATTTTAAAGCAACCCTTGATGACCAAAGTGCGTAAACCAAAGACTTAAAATATAAAGCATTTAAGGTAAACCAATATAATTAAATCCACACAATAAAGAAATTTAGATGGATAAAACACATTTGCACCGTTCATTCATTCATTCAACCTTTATTTATACAGGTTAGTCTCATTGAGCCACGAGGACTCATTTACAAGAGAGACCAGTGAAACCAATAAAGGTAAAATCTATAAAACCCAAAAGAATATCAAGATGTCCTCAAGTTGAACTAAAAGTCAATGAAAACAGCTTTTAGCACAGATTTACAATCATCGATGGTCTGAGCAACTCAAATTTTCAAGGCAGGCGGATCCATAGAATGGGCGCTACCACCAAAAGCACTCCATCACCTCTAGTTCTGAGTCTGGGATAACAAACGTCCTCAAACACACCAAGAATCCCGTCTTTTTCTTGGTCTGGCAGAAACGCTGATGGTAGAGAATTAAAAAAAAGCTTCATGCACATGAAAATAAGATGGACCTGCAGTCTAACCGGGCTTTAGTGCAGAACTAGTGGAGCAGATGCACTAATCCAGCTGGGTTTAGCAGAGGGCGACAAAGCCGAATGGAGAATCTCCAAGTGGTGCCGTGCAGTTTAGCTACTAATGGATGTAGAAAGTGAAAAACATGGTAACACATGTGAACGCTTCAGATAAACAATGACAGAGAGGGGAAAAAACACTGACGACACCATAAAGTGGCTTCTTAAGACTTGCCTTTGAGGTGCAACCTTCCGCTCCCAAGGGTTTTATTGTCAGCTGAAGCCCCCCGTTGACAAATGCAAAGCTTGGGCTCACTTTAGCGACTTTTCCAATCTCTTTTTAACCATTGTCCCAGGGAAGTGAAGTGTTTCCAGCCACCAGTCTCAACAACACCTCTTGTACTTCATTTCCAGAATGCAAACCGAGGGTCCTCAGGCGAAAATGAAGGGTTTCTGCTCACAGGGTCTCAGCCTCTATCCTGCCTTGCTCATGTACACTCAAATTTGCTTGTTAGAGACGAAATGTTATGACTCACGGCAGTCGCAATGGCTGACTTTCAGGAGCTGCTGAGTCTATCAAGTACTATTTCTGGCTGTAGTCTGGCTCCTTCCTGACAAATTGCAATGGTGCACAATTGTGTTACAGCTACGCATGTTTAAACAAGTCAATGACACTCAAGCAAAGGGAGTTGCATTGTGGACGTAAATGGACAAACTCCAGCTCTTATTTCTGAATAAGGATGGAACGGTGCACCATAATTATTGTGTCCATGCGTTATTGATATCAGTATGTACTGTATGTACTGTAAGCAATCTTGATTTGTCATGTCTGTATTAGAGCTTTATGCATAAGAAATGATCTTGATTTTAATAAATTGTCTTTAAAGAACACAACGAGCTCTGACTAGCTGTTAGATCCTAAACCCGGTCAAAAATAAACTTATCTTTACACTGAGGTTGTTCAAAGAGATATTTACAACAGATAAAGTATAATAACTCAATGTTTCTACGAAACCACAGTGGTGGCTTATATATATATATATATATATATATATATATATATATATATATATACACATGTACATATACATGATGGTGGCAATTTTGGATTTTGACTTGGCAACTCAATTTTTGATGGCGACCTTTCTGACACGTAGATACAGCCACGCACAAGAGTAGAAGTCGGTACGTCACTTATTTTTCAGGTTATTATGCTCAAAACGCAGATTTATTTCCAATTCCCCACGTTGCTCCACGACAGGGGACAACAAACTTTATGAAAGAGCGCCCTAAAATTTATGACCGAGTACATTCTTTTGTCCCCGAACTTTAGTCCCCAAATTATAAAGATAAATCTGTAAATTACAAAACAAAAAGACATAAAAAATTCTCCAGTTGAGAACAACAGTTTTAGGAGGGGTTTTATTTAGTCTTAAAAGGTAAAATGGCCTTTACAGACTCACCGTCAGCATTTAGCTAAACCATCAAACATTACATCTGCTGTAAGCAGGCACGATGAACCATTACTAGAACCATCATTACTGTTTGAACTAAACATAGCACCAGAACAAATCTGTTTCCTTTTCCATCTGCTCACTCCACCTTCCACCTCACCTTTTCTTCTCCCTCGCGCCCGAGAGAGTTGGGTTTTCATAATGGGTTTCCCCCACATTTCCATAATGAGAGCCGAATCAGGACAGGAACACAACAACGGGAACAGAGGGGTCAGGAAGAACCAAGCTCTCTGCAAGAAGGACGCCGAGGGAAAGGTTAAAGCTCCGGCGAGAGCAGACCTCATCCACGCAAGCGCCCCGCTGCTTTCCCCTTGTGTCCGTCATGTTCGCAGAACAAAAACCATGCTGCGAGAGCTCGGCCTTTTCGCCTTGCAACGGCACACGCGAGGGATTCGTGGTATAATTTGCACAAAAAGAGAATATTTGAGACGTTTGGCTGCAAGGATCCTGAAACAATGAAATACTGATAATATATATTTAATAAACATGCCAAGCCAGAAAATGTGTTTAAAACCGCTCATTGGACCTATGTGGGTCGATTTCCACGAGATTGACAAGAGCATAGAGGGATGAGAAAATGTCAGCGTGGCAGGAAATGTACACCGCCGATAAGTCTCCTAGGAGCTGCAAAAACATCAGTTTGAATGGTGCATTTGCAAAATAAAGGATTCTCGTGCTGTAAGGCCAGGAGGGTCATCTCGCTGTGATTGCTAAATGTCAGATCGTAGGAATAATATCAATGATTACCAGGAGGAGCCACAATAAACGTTGGGCGATCCTCTTTGTTTCTTAAATTGATGAAAGCATCTCTATATCCAATGCATTTCCTTCTAAGAAAACACCAGCTGGACTACCGGAGACGTGAATGCAATGTGCTGTGAAGTTTCCGGTTCTTTATTATCGCCGCTCTCCTCCTCCAAAGGTGACATTTTTCTAACCGTTTAATCCCTCCAACACGCAGCGGCGCGCTTTGGGACCTATTCTGCTTTAAGGGTCTTTTTGTTTTTTACACTACAAATGTGACTAGAATTTAAAATTCCAAGTAATTTTGCATCTTGGAACCCCGCTGGGCACTTTAATCCTCCCCTGTCATCCGTTTAATTAAAGCCATACGGTAAATCACGAGCGACGCCATCGAGATGTGTGGGGAGAGAGGGAGGAGGAAGCATCGAGACGCCAGGTAAGTTATGACCTTACACCTGAAAACATTTTAGAGGCGAGGATCAAGATGCGCAAATAAATTTGAGTGCGCGAGGACTTATCGGTCAGTCATCTGTTCCCCGAGTGAAAGAGTGGGGGATCTTTATCAGTGAACTCTATTTCATGCTGTAGATGCTACAGAAATTGAAATATGTGCAAATAAAGTTTCAATAAAGTTCAGTTCAAAATAACAATAATAATATAAAAATACTACTGCTAATAATAAAGATGATCATACAGTCCAAAAACAAGAGTTTTGCCTATGGCACATTATATACCCATTGAAAAACAACTATACAGCAATCTATGGCAATGATCCAGACAAGCAAATACCTTGTTTTAACTTTGACCTTGATTTATGACCTTGAAGCTGATGAAAGCTTATACAACACTCCGTCTATTGATGACGTATATGTGTACGAAGTTTCGTTAAATTATCTTGAACAGCTCAGAAGTTATGGGCGAGGCAAGGAAAAAGTTTACGGAGACTATACGCCCGCCTTTCGACTAGGGTATAAAAAGATCAATTAACTGTGGTGGCCATCTTGAATTTGGTTGACTCCAAAAGTAAACCGCTTGCAGATGCATCCAATGACTATATTCTGAGACTGAAATTAAAATCTATTGTGCTGTTCATGTAATATTTTGCTAACAGGTGAAAAATCCGTCAGAAAAGGGTGGATTGATGTCTTTGGGTCGAGGGTGAGGTTCTCCCTCAAGGGGAGGAGTTCAAGTATCTCAGGGTTTTGTTCACAAGTGAGGGAAGAATGGAGCGTGAGATTGATAGACGTATTGGTGCAGCGTTTGCAGTATTGCGGACTCTGTGCTGGTCCGTTGTGGTGAAGAGGGAGCCAAGCTGTAAGGCAAAGCTCTCTGTTTACTGGTTGGTCTACGTTCCTACCTTCACCTGTGGTCATGAACTCTGGGTAGTGACAGAAAGAATGAGATCGCAGATACAGGAGGTTGAAATGAGTTTCCTCTGCAAGGTAGCTGGACTCATCCTTAGAGATAGGGTGAGAAGTTCAGAGGTGCTTTGGGCATGTTCGACTGGGAGGAGACCCCAGGGAAGACCCAGGACACAATGGAGAGACTATGTCTCTTGGATGGCTTGGGAAAGTCTTGGGGTTCCCCCAGAAGAGCTGGAAGAGGTGGCTGTGGAAAGAGATGTCTGGGCCTCCCTGCTCAAGCTGCTGCCCCCATGACCCAACTTTGGAAGAACCAGAAGATAATGGATGGATGGATAGATTAAAGGATGAAAAATCTGATCTGATCCACAGTTCTTGCCAGAAGCCTCCATCATCGGCTCATTTCACAGCATAAGTGGGCAGACAACCGTCTGTCAGGGCCTGAAACCCAACCAGAAGTTCTGGACTTAGATTGCTTCAGTCTGAGCTCAAGCAGGAACCTCTGAACAGCAACCACCTGGTCCTCAGTGCAATCTGTGATCATCTCAGGAGCTAAGTTCAATAGTCTTGCAAGCAGAACTAGTTTAGATGAAGCCAGAATATACGATACAAACAATGTTTGAAGCTTTTGTATCTGAACCTGAAACCCAAGAAGGGTTTATGAGTTAAAAGAAGAAAAAAACAATTTGTCTAAGATCTTTAAAAAGAAAGGGGTGGATGTGTTCTCTGGAAAGGTTACCAAGTTTATCTGTTGGCGATGGTTCGTTAAATGTCCTCAGTTTAGAGAAAAATATAATTTTTCTAACTGAATTGCTACTTGCTCTGAGAGAGGCTGAAGCTAAAGTGGACTGCTTCCCTCTTAAAACAACTCAAATCTTAAATCTTACATAGCAGCTAAAGCTAAATACCTTTTCCGTACGAGTTATCAGACAAACACTTGGTCGTAACTGACTTGCTAGTTATACATCAAAACGTTCAGCTCATTTAGGCGATGTCTTTGGTCTCTAAGATTATACTTTATGAAATATTAAACTTTTTTGAAAATACTTTCCTATAGAAATACATCGGCTGCTTTTAGCCTTTAGCTACTGCTTTGCTCATTATAGCTTTTAGCTAAACTTGCTCTATTTATTGATTACCCAGTCTTTTATTACATGTAGCTAGGCTTTTGATACATACGTTTTGGCTAACCTTTAGCTGCTTTTTGTTAGCATTTTGTATTTTGCTTTTAACAACTAGCTCTTGCTACTTTTTGATTTTATCTAGTTTTTGCTTTAAGTTTTATGTAACAGCAGTTTTTCGCTAATCTTAAGTTGTTTTTGCTAGCATTTTGTCTTTGGCTTTCAGCTAGCTTTTGCTACTTTTGGATTTTAGCTAGCTTTTTGCTATAAGTTTTACCTAATGCTTAGCAGTTTTTGGTTAACCTTTAGCTGCTTTTTGTTAGCATTTTGTTGTATTTAGCTTTTAACTAGCTTTTGCTACTTTTATATTTTAGCTAGCCTTTTGTTCATCTTTAGCTGCTTTTTGCTAGCATTTTATTGTCTTTAGCTTTTAAGTAGCTTTTGCTACTGTGAGTTTTACATAACGCTTAGCAGTTTTTGGATAATTAGCTGTTTTTAGGTAGCATTTTGTTGTCTAGCTTTTAGTTAGCTTTTGCCCCTTTTAGAGTTTAGCTAGCTTTCTGCAACTTTAAACGTGCATTTAGTTTTGACATTCAACTAGTATTTTGTTTCTTTTAAAGTTTAACTAGTCTTCCTCTTTATTTTTTACGTAATGTTCCATTTTTTTGCTTTAAAATCTTAGTTTCAACTTACAAAAAAAATCGCAATGTTTGCAGCTAACAATAGCTTTCCTGTAAAAATCTCACATTTTTGCAGAAAAAAAAAAAACAATGTAAAGTGAAACTGGCAGTGGTGGAAAGGTTTCTAAATAACGTTCAACTGATTCACTATAAAAACATTAGTTTCTACAAACTTAAAAAGTTCAAACAGCTATGTACAACAGGTAAGATATTTATTATTCATAACCTTTTAACAGAACCTCCATCACAGTTTTAGGCCACGTTACAGTTTTATTACCAACACATGAAGGCTGTTAATGTCTTTCTACCTTCTGAGTAGGAACTTTATCAAATATGACAAAAAAAAATATCTAATCAAATAAAAAGAAACGTAGAAATTCAAGTGAACATGTGAGTGGAGCTACAGGTCAGCGGTGTCGTCGTTTCAGTGTATAAGAACTGGAGATGCTGAGTTTGTGGGTCAATGTGGATGACGGAGCGTTTACATGATTGCATCAGTTTGTCCAAACAGACGGCCATGCTTCTCCACGCGTGTCGTCGTGCACGCGGCGCAGCATACAGATGAGTTCCCAGCATGCGCGAATCAAATTACACGTCCTGCTCCCTCCATCTTCCTCTGCGCTCGTCTTGCAGCCGGCCGTGCCTGCTGTCCTGTGTTTACCCTGCCGCTCTGCGAGAGTAAACAATCAGATACTCCGAGTGACGCTAAGCGTTCCCGAAGGCCCGAGCGCCTCGTCGTCGATAAGGCTTCCATCAGATGTTCCTTGCGGATTCCCCCGGATGGGATTACATTTCCTTAAACACACACACTGCGCTGCCTCGGCCGGTCTGAGCTCCTATCAATGTTGAGACTGCGTGAAAAGTTCCTCATCCCAAATATTAACCTTCAGCTGCTGGTGAGGGCTTCCAGGAGATGACTCTGGGCTACTACCACCTCACATTTGAGTGTCTGCACAGTTTTCCACCATAAAGCCGCGTTAGAGTCTGAATAAGCTAAGCTGTGGCTGCCATCTTGAACCGGTTCAAGTCCAAAAGTTAAGTGGTTGTAAAAATAACAGCCAATGATTAGTTTCTGAGATTTTCATTAAAATGCATCCAGTGCTTCATTAGATATTTTACTAACAGACAGACACAAGCACAGACAGCTCAATCCTAATTAAGGTGCCGTCGCACCACCGTTCTTCGCAAATGGGGAAATAAATGGTTTATGTTGGTTCTACAGGCACAGATTAGTCAAAGGGGTTGTTCAAAACCTTTTAAGTGGGGTTCTATGAAAAGGTTGCGATGAATAAATATGTTACCTGTTGCAGATAACTTCGGATGACTTTAGTTTGAAGAAGCGGAGTGTAAAGCCACGTCGACACTACTCGAGATCCATTTTAAATGGATATTTCTCCCTAAATTTTATTAAAATATTTATAGTATTTAAAAATACACTGAAAGAGGATGTCTGTTTTGAATAGCTCAGGTTGAAGTTCTTTAAAGTGGCTGTGGCATCAATATTTTTAAACCAAATATGAATATATCGTTGGAAATAACATTAATAACATGTTGGGAATTCAATTTCACACCGCTGAGATGAACAGTTGAGGTATTCGCATGTGCAGAAACAGGAAGTGATAAGAGTAACAGGAAGTGACATCAGAGGGTAAAACCCACACGTAAACAGAGCATATGGCTAAGTTCAAATAAGACTGTTTCAATAAACAAAGATCAGGAAGTTCTCCTTTGGTGTCACTTCCTGTTTCATTTACAAAAGAAAAAATGCCAGTTATTTATCAAAATAGATAAAAAAACGAGTTGTTAAATTTCTAAAATGAAATTAGGAGCCTCCTTTTGGTGAGGTCTTTCGTTAAAAACTCTGACCCAAACAACAGAACAGTGAATCAAATTAAAGGTTTTAAATGTTTATCTGTCAGCTGACAAACGGAGGATTAGAAATCAAACAATTTAAAGTCTGGGATCAATAATTACATCTTCGGGACACTTAAAACCTTCATTTGGGTATTAGACAATTATCAATGAGCACCAAAACTCCACAGAGGATCGTTAAGTTTATAAGGCATCTTAAACATCTAAAAAGTCCTAAAAGTGGAACAGTCAGATCACACTGTTGGCTGGTTTTCAAACTATCTCTCAGGTCGGAGGCAATGTCTTTGATGTAATGGTACTTCATTTAGCTACATAAGGGTCACCAACGGTGTGCCACAAGGCTCCGTTTTAGGTCCCACTCTTTTTACAATTTATATAAATAATGTAGGTCAAAACAATCCTGACGTATCCTTGCATCGTTATGCTGATGACAGTTTATTGCCGAGCTAACACAGTGGCCAAGGTTTTCCAGGTTCTACAGTCTGCATTTGACATAATTCAGACAGACTTATTCCATCTCAAGCTGGTGCTAAATATGGAAAAAACCAAAGGGATGTTGCTTTCCAACAGAAAGTCAGTGCCGCAACTCTTCCTCCGATCTCATCCATGCCTGGTGTTCCTATTGAGCTTGTAGATACAAATACTTGGGAATTGTGGTTGATGTACATCTCTCTTTTAAACCACATACTGAAAACTTGATAAAGAAACTGAAATTAAAACTGGGGTTCTTTTTCAGAAACACCTAAAAAAGTTAAGCCTGGTCCTCTGGACGTTCAAAAAACAAAACGAAACAAAAGAAAAAGTAGAAACGTTTCGTCTTTCATCCGAAAGACTTCTTCAGTCTGTGTTGTGTTCAGCTCAGTCTTATAAACAGTACCTTCTCATAGTGGATCAACCAGTTTGCTGCTGACAACCAAAACCAGCTGCAGCATCCTGATGGCTGTTTGCTCTTCACAGGGGGCTGAGTGATACTAGCAATAACAGTATATCATTTACCCAGAATGCATTGCAGTGCAAATAAAATGGGGATGTCTGTGTATCATAAATTATTTTTATTTTTTATTCATGTAAAAACTAAACAGGCCACAGTATTTGTACTGTCTTGTTTTTATTACCCGAAAAGTAAGAAGCGGGTCAGGATAATGGTTGGATGGAAGAACCGCCCCCCCCCCCCCCCCTTTTGTGGTCAAAGATGGCCCCCATGGATTCTCAGGGCCCGTCTGTGTCTGCAGGCAGTAGCAGCTGTATCTGCACAGACCCATATCCCCCTCAGGAAGCGCACTCACATTAAAGCACCCCCCAGTTGTCCCCTCTGCTCATATTGTCTATCTCCCTCTCACACACGGACTCCGTCCAGCCCGACGGGCTCTCCGCTGTTTAATATGCAAGGGACACGGAGGTGATCAGCGCTGAATATGAAGAGAAGAGCTCCAACGAATTAACTGTTACAGCTAATTGTAAAAGTTCATGGTCATCGCGGAGGTTAGAGAAGCCGCAGATTGGCAGAAGGGCAGAAAGGCGCAAGCACTTCTGGAATATTAATCAGGACCTGCTGACTTGCTTAAATACTTCTTGGTAGGAAAAAGTCTGCAGCTATAGAGCCACGCTGATGCCTAATTGCAAAGTTTTGTGTCTTGCTGAGCCATTAAATTAAAGTTTGCTTCGTTAGGGGCAAAGCGAAAGTTGCATTGAAAGGTTCTGCGTGTGCAAACTCGTGAAAGCGCAACTCGCCGTGCAGCCATTACCCAACAAGACGAATAAGTCGCCATTTTAGAAAACACTAAAACCTGCAATTGCTTCTTACTGCATGAACATCTACATGGCAGGCTGGAGAGAACTTCAAGAAAGACGTGCATGAACGGTGCCAACACAAGTAGGAGGAAAACTGGGAGGAAGAGGAGCTGATGCATTTGGGTTCTGATCCAGAGCTGGAGTCCATAAGAGTTGAGACTGAAAATAGAGAGGAGCACTGCATATGGCATATTATGCACTCGTGGACAAACGGCAGTGTATCTACAGCAATGACCAAGACAAGAAAAGACCTTGTATAACTTTTGACCTTGACCTTAAAGCTAGGGTGACGAAAGGACTCATCACTCGCCAATTTTCAGGTCAGAGTTTTAGGTCTTACATTGACAAATGTTGGCGCTGAAGTCGTTTCTGTCACGACTTGAATGCGCCATCGTGCCATACCGTGAGACGTTATGCTCAGAGCTCATGTTGTGGATGCCTCTCAGCTACAACCACACCTGACATTAGCTCAACATCTGTAAAGTTGACTTAATTAAGAGCCATTTTTGTCCCCCGTCATAAAGCGAAGGGGTGGGTGGGCACACCTTATATCTGTTGGTCCTATTTGAACTGGAAACCTTTAAAAATAAAAGAGCAATGCGCCAACTTCCATTTTGGTGTGTAAGAAAGACCCTATCGAAAACTGATGGCCAACGCCATTTGAGCATGAACCACCGCCATCAATCATTTGAGGAAACTATGCTTTGTAGGTTTTATATGGCCTTAAAGTATAGTTTCCTCAAATGATTGGGGTGGTCGACGATGAATCTACGGTGGCCAAAGCCAACAAAGGCCACCCCCTGGCTCTGCCATTGCACCTGGTGGTGGATACAATTGTCCTCCGCTCGTCAGTATCCATCACTCTGAGCCACTTCAGACCTTTGCCCTTCACAGTGCAACTTCAACCCACTTGAATACTCATCTCCAAAACTACAAAACATTTGCTACTTAAATCCGTCAGCGACGGGGACATGGGCATACCGCTTGTGGCAGCCCTAACCTCTCTGGTTTAGAGTTGAGTGTGAGAAAACCCCGTCTCTGGTTAGACGTCATGAAAGCCGTGACTTTAACAGGTCCTGAAAAAGGCCGAGGTGTTTGACGGTGAAAAGGTCACACAGCAGCTTTAAAACGGGTTCTAAAAATAACTCAAAAACCATTGGAAAGGCTATAAAAAGGCACGCTTGACTTATATTTTAAGCAGTTAGAAGCTTTGCTGTAGCCTCTTAAAGCTTGGCTATTGAGGTCAAAATCAGGTTTTTGTACCGGCCGTCTCATTTGTCTGAGAGGAAGCAGAAGATAAAATATGTTGGTGTTGTGTTTGATTATTTGCGTTTACATTCCCACACAAGTCTTGAGTTGATTTAGGCTGTATCGTAAAAGCTACTTCTAAAAATAACTGCTCAAGAAAAAAAACAGTTCACGTGGGTTTTAGAGTCAAACACACCTTTACCTTTACAGCCTTCAGGGGTCAGAGCAGCGATGGCTACAAATACACGCCTGCCATCCAGATTAACTTTTTTGTTTTTTTTACATCGATTCTTTGTGGAGCGCCTGATCCGTTCTGCATTTTCACAAAATCAACTGATATTTTGTCAGAATTTCAGAGAACAAACTGAGAAAACGCAGTCTGAACCCATCTTTAAAACCTAACTGGACAAAAGCGATGATAGAAATTTACATTAAAACTTGCATCAAATACTATTTTTTGACTGATTTTCGACATCCATGTACTTTCCAAGAACACTTCCATCCATTATCTTTTGTTTGTTCCAAAGTTGGGCCTTGGGGGCAGCAGCTTGAGCAGGGAGGTCCAGACATCTCTTTCCACAGCCACCTCTTCCAGCTCTTCTGGGAGGACCCAGAGGCGTTCCCAGGCCAGCCAAGAGAAATAGTCTCTCAAGTGTGTCCCCAGGGTCTCCTCCTAGTTGGACATGCCCCAAGCACCTCCCTAGGGAGCATCCTTACCAGATGTATGAACCACCTCAACTGGCTCCTCTCTATGTTGAGGAGCAGCGACAAGAAGACTCTTCCTGCTTAAATGAATATCTTCTTTAGCATATTTAGAAAGATGTCTTCTTTTACGTCCAAAGGATGGCAACATGGTGCAGTTGGTAGAGCTGCTGCCTCTCGGAAAGCAGGTCGCCCCCGGTTCAAATTCTGGCCCGGGACCTTTCTGCGTGGAGTTTGCATCTTCTCTCCATGCATGTGTGGGTTTTCTCTGGGTACTCCAGTTTCCTCCCACAGACCAAAAACATGCATGTTAGGGTGATTGGTAACTCTAAATTGCACCTAGGTGTGAGTGAGCGAGTGAATGGTTGTTTGTCTCGTTTGTCTCTGTGTCCCTGTGATGGATTGGGGACTTGTCCAGGGTGTACCCCGCCTCTCGCACAGTGATGGCTGGACATGGGCACCAGTGACCCCCGTGATCCGGAAAGAAAGAAACGGTTAAAAGTTAAATCAAGAATGGAAAGATATTGTGAAAAGTTATCCAAAGAATTTCTTCACACTAAAGATATGGCTTTGGTACAACATCAGTTTTGTGGCCCAAGAAAACCAGTCAAAAGAGTGAACATTTAATTGTCATACCGTGAAACCCCCCCCCCCCCACCAAAAATAATCTGGTAACTGTTTTTCTGCCAATGTATGATTAATAAAGGAAGTGGATCCAGTTATTTTTCCTAATGAACTTTTTGGTCCCCTGTCGCAGAGCAAAGATAGAGAATCTGATTTTTTTTTCATTCATTCAACCTTTATTCAGACAGATAAGTCACATTGAGCCTAGAACACTCATTTACAAGTGAGATCTACAATACCGTCCATCTGTTTGGATCATGAAAAATCAGCGAGGTACCAACTTCTATGTTGGTGTATGGCTGCACCGAAGTGTAGAAAGAGGTTGCTTTCAAAAATTGGGTTGCCATTGCCACATACCATAAGGTCCAGATAATAAGCAGGTACATTTTTCACAGGTTTTGAACCTCGCAGCTTAAACAATGCTGCGGCTAATTTATGGATTATTTTATTTGGGGGAGTGGTGGCGCAGAGGTTAGAGAAGGTGGGCCTGTGATCGGAAGATCGCCGGTTCAAGCCCCGGTACCGACAACATCAAAAATGTAGGTGGGGTAGATGAAGTACCCACATCTGCTCTCACCCTCATTCGCCCCACTCTGGGCCCATGAGCAAGGCCCTTAAACCCCCATCTGCTCCCACTGTATTTGTAATTATTTTTTCTATCCTTAACATGTGTTTTTTTTTGTCTTTCAGGTACACCCGGACCTATACCTTGACCTACCATTCTATGTTCGTCTGTCTCTCCTTCCTGTCCTCGCAACCAGCCAGATGGCCGCTTGTCCTGAGCCTGGTTCTGTTGGAGGTTTCTTCCTGTTAAAAGGGAGTTTTTCCTTTCCACTGTTGCCACTGTGCTTGCTCAGGATGGGAGACAAAGCCAAGATTCAACTTGTCTGCTGGATTCCTTAGATAGAGAACTTTACTAATTGGCTTTTATGTATGTGAATGTTTCTGTAAAGTGCCCTGAGACAACTTTATTGTGATTTGGCGCTATATAAATAAACTGAATTGAATATATATATATATCCATCTATCCATTATCTTTTACCCACTTCTTCCATTTAGGGGTCAAGTGGGTTGCCGGTGCCCATGTCCAGCAATCACTGTGCTAGGGGCGGGGTACACCCTGGGCGGGTCGTAAGTCCATCACAGGGCCTATATATATATATATATATATATATATATAGTATGTGTAAACTAAACCCTCAATCATTTGATTAATTTTGCCTTCTATACAAAAGTATATTTTTCTCAAATTATTTGGGTGGCCAAGGCCACCACTTGCCACCCCCTGGCTCTGCCATTGTGCCTAGTTGTGGATAACATTACATCACAAACATCAATGTTTACTTTAATTCCCTGTACAAACCCTCATCACCAAAACTACATACATTCACTATTCAAATCCCTCAGCGAAGGGGGACGTCGGCGACTGCTTGATAATTTAATTTTTTTAAAGTCAGACGTGAACTTCCCTGGGGACATAACAGAAAACTATCTGCCACAGCTCAGGTAAAGTCTTGGAAAAGTGGATTTTTCAAGAAAAAAAAAAAGACGGGAGAGCATAGAGAGGTGGCATACCTTGAGGGACGGAGCTAATGAAGCGAGTAATGAATGGACCTGCTTCCTACAACGTCAACTCGCACAGCTGGAGCATAATGGACCGCAGAAACAAATGAGTCACTTCTCAGCTAAGCTGTGTCTCACCCACCAATGTTTCTGGCATAAATGCCAGAAAATATTAATGTCCAGCTCATTAGAAAAGATGAGAAGCAACACTTTGATGAAGGGAGCACAGAGGATTAATAAAGGGTTGAGAGGATTTTTGTTTTTGGTGCAGTCGTTTTAATGGATTTTGTTCAAAACTTTTGATTAAATGCAACTTTCTCCTTACTTGGGAGATTGCACATGAGAAGGTTGCCAGCCCACACCTTGTTGGTGATTAAATGAGGCTGGTAGCTAACAAAGTTAGCTAAACATACTTTTGTGAATCTGTGAAGTGGTTGAAAGAGAACGGAAAGATAAAATAATGGTCAGTTAGGCCCAAAGAGGAGGTCCAACTCCAGAAAGGCATAGAGTAGATGCCCAGGATCGGAAAATCCAGATATCGTTCGAACCGTACCTCACAACCAAGAGAAACAATTTGATAAAGTTACAGGTTGTTTCTGTGTGCACAGATTGCAAAGGCCATGGACATTATTTCATGGCTCTTATCCACCCAGTTTGTACCCATATCGTACCCACTTTGTACTCGCATCATACCCACGTCATACCCATGCCATATCCACATCATACTTACTTTGTACCCACATGGTAACATATCATACATACATCATACTCACTTTCTACCCACATCATACCCACATCATTCATCGTAACCACTTCGTACCTACATCATACCCACATCATACAGCATACCCACATCATACCCACATCATTCATCGTACTCACTTCGTACCCACATCATACCCACATCGTACAGCATACCCACTTTCTACCCACATCATTCATCATACTCACTTCGTACCCACATCATACCCATGTCATATCTGCATCATACCCATTTTGTACCCACATCATTCCCACATCGTACCCACATCATATCCACATTGTACCACTTTGTACCCATATCATATCTAGCTCATGCCCACATTGTACCCACATCCTACCCACTTTGTACCCATATTAAACCACTTCGTATCCACATCATA
>NC_056520.1:7055052-7063728 GCF_014905685.2 Nematolebias whitei | reverse complement strand
CCTACCCACTTTGTACCCATATTAAACCACTTCGTATCCACATCATAGCCACATAGTACCCACATCAAGCCCACTTCATATTCACATTGTACCCATGTCATATCCACATCATATCCACTTAGTACACACATCATACCCACATTGTACCACTTCATACCCATATCATATCTAGATCATGCCCACATTGTACCCACATCCTTCCCACTTTGTACCCATATTAAACCACTTTTTACCTCCATAATACTCTCGTAACCACATCATATCTAGATCATGCCCACAATGTACCCACATCCTTCCCACTTTGTACCCATATTAAACCACTTCATACCCACATCATACCAACATAGTACCCACATCAAATCTACTTCATACTCACATCGTACCCATGTCATATCCACATCATACCCACTCTGTACCCGCATCACACCCACTTTGTACCCAGATTATACCCGCTTTGTACTCGCCTCGTAATTTTGATTTGATCCACTCAAGGAAATGTTTTGATCATAATACCGTTCTAAAAACCACAATAACCAGCGATATGTCGATGACTCCTGTTGCTGAGTGAATGTTTACAGTTTTGGAAATAAGTGTTTTTAAAAACTGGGAATGCAAGTAAACCTTAATGTTTTTGATGCAAGATATTCAAGCTGGTAGGAGAACAGTTGTAATTTTTTTTTTTTTGTTGTTGCTTGTCCAACGTGGCACAGAGAGATGGATCCTGGTGAGTGGAGGGAGCAATTTCATCCCCAACAGGTGCGGCGCCAGGGGGTGGCCAATGGGGGCCATCTTGGATTTTGAGTTTTGACATGGCAACCCAATTTTCAGTCGTGACCATTCACGCATCTAGATGCAGCAACACAGCAAAATGGAAGTCGGTACCTCACTTATATTTAAGTCATCGTGCTCAAAACATGCACGGAAGGACGGAAGGTATTCCCAATACCTTCTCTCAGCAACGGGGAACAATTAAATTTCCAGCTCATTAGGAGTTCATCTGAAGCTTTAAATACAATTGCACATTTTGTGGAAGTTCATGCTGTCTCTTGTAGCCAAGAGGAATTATTTTGTTTGGAATGAGCATAATAAAAAAAAAAAACTGCCTTCTCCACATTGAACTCTTATCCACTTGAATATCTTGTACCAAAAACATTAAGGTGTACCTACATTCTCTGTTCAATTCCAGTCCAAAAATTATGGAAAAATACTGTCAAAAGCTACAAACATTCACAATTCGAGTCCCTCGGTCACAGGGTACATCAGCGTACCGCTCATGAACTCAGTAAATCATCGTTAAGTAGTTAATTTATACTTTTACTACAATCACAGAAACAAGGATTCACCTGTAATGAAGGAATCCCACAGCAGCTGTAATTGGCTGAAACTTGCAGTTAATACGTGCTGTGTTGGACTAACGTCCGCCGCACCAGACCGAGTCATCTCGAGAGAAATGGAGTGGCAGGCGGCCTCCCTGCTGACCAAGTCCTCTTGTCCTCTGGTGTCCCACTGCCCGTGTCCTGGTCTGATCCGACTCGTCGGTCTCTTCTGCGACCGACCTCTGCTACGCCCCATCAACCCCGGGAGCCACTCCATAAGCCCTGGCCTCAACCCCACTCCTGTCAGAGAGATGTGTGTATACTTTGGACCTCGAGGGCGTTTGTGCCTCTATCAACACAGAACCCACTGAGGGTGACACCTGCAAATAACAGTTTATAAGCTGAGTAATGTGTCTGGCCTCGTCTCCAGCTGGGCTGGGAGAACCTGGTGGGCCGCAAGGCTTTTGGAAAAACACCGATGTGGTTTTTTTTGTGGACCCGTAGGTCAGACTCAGAGACGTATGTCGACAAAGTCAAGTACGGGATGTAAGATTTGAGGGAAGCGTTCCATTTATACGATCATCCAGCAGTTTAAGTTGACTGTACACGACTTTAGGAGACGCAGTTTGAGGATTAAAAAACTAAATCTGTGCATTTAAAGATCTTCGGACAGAAAACCCCGAAGCTGAGCGAGACAAAGACGTACAAAAAGTAAACTGAGCCACTGTTGGTGTCAGTTCAGACATCTCTATGTAAGTCAGGTTCTGTGGAATACTTATGATCAGTAAGTATCTTACCTGTTGTAGATAGCTCTTTCAACTATATTTGTTTGAAGAATTAGTTCAATTCAGACCAGAATGACGAGTTGATGGCTAAGTGGAGTGAGTCTAAGACCAAGTCATCCTAAAAAAAAACTGTTTAAAAATAGCAATAAGTGCAATAGCAGCTAGCTGTAGCACTTTCTGTGCAGCTGGTAATATTGCGATATTTAAAAGAAAAGTGTGGAATGCATATTTTCTAACAATGTGAACTTTTTATATTAGGGATGCAAAATATTACCGAAATAGTATCGGTATCGGCCGTTATTATCGTTAAAGTTAAATATCAGACATCGGCCATTCCACCAAAATAACTCGGATATAAAAAGGGTCTGTTTTTCTATGACAACCCAGTGACAAGGATGCCTGCATCGCCAGCACAACGTGACGACGTATGGCTGTTACTGAATATATGTCATCAGCTCTTACAGCCACAGCTGTGAAGTTGGACATCTACTTTTCACGGACGCACAGTCACAGCTCAGACAAAAAAAAAAAAAGTCCACAGATTGACAGACTTGCATTAGTCTTGGCAGCCATCTTAAATTTTAAACAGCCTTCTGTATGTGTTTGAAATCGCTCTTGGCTACTAACACAACAAACTTTAGCTCTACGTGTCTAAAACTGAATAAGCTAAAGGTCGAAAGAAACGGCAAGGAACACACGCAACCCCCTCAAAATTAGCCTAAAGTAGCCGGAAGCAGCAAAAAAAAGCTGATATTAGGACAAAAGCAAGCTATAAAAACAACATAAAAGCTAAAATTAGTAAAAAGAAGCTGAAAACATTTAAATTAGCAGAAGAAATGAGTGTAAGGGAGCACAAAACAGCTGAAATTAGCAGAGAGGCTGAAATTAGCAAAAAAAAAGTATAAAAATACTGAAAGTAGATGGAAATAAGTCTGAAAAGTAGCCGAGAAAACAGAAAATATGCTAAAAAGAGATTAAAAATCTGAAAGAAGCACAACAAAGCATGAAATTAGCAAAAAGCAGCTAAAAAGGCAGGAAAAATAGAAAGGAAGGAAGCTGAAATAGCACAATCATCTAAAGACCACAGAACAGCTAACATTAGCAATAAAAATAAAAAGCTAAAAGTAGCCTACAAAAAATTACCTAGCAGTAAAAAAAACAAGAATAAAACAGCTGAAATTAGCAAAAAAGTAGCAGAATAAAGCACAAAAGCTCAAATTAGCAGAAACAGGCTTAAAGAGCACAGATAAGCTGAAGTTTCCAGAAAAGTAGTAAAAAAAAAGGCTGAAATTAGCAGAAAAAGCTAAAATGAGCTCTAACAGGATGTAAACAGCTGAAGGGTTTAAAGGATGTAAAGGAAGTGCTCATTAAAAAAAAAAACACGGCCGACAAATCTAAATAGTTCAAAAAGTTAAAATTGCTTAAATACCAAAAGTTACAGCAGGAACGTCCCGAATGAGCCGAACGTTTTTATACATTGTTGACGTAGCAAAAAAAACTGCTGAGCGAGTTACGTGTCGAAAAACGTACAGAACAAAAATATCATAAAACACAACAATCATCCCGATAATGACCGAAATAAATCAGAACTGCCCCTTTATTCATTTTTATTTTATTTTAAACCAGTCAGGAAAGAGAATAATTTACAAAAGCAATTATATAAAATACTCGCTGAAGGATTTGAGATGTATAAAAACATAGCTTTAAAATTGTAGGATTGCATGTTCTGGCTCTTTCTATGCTTAAAGCATGAAGAACGGGGAAGGCATTGCTGAAAGTTGCCATTCAAAACCCGGTGCTGATGAAACGCAATCAGAAGAGTGGGGCGACAACTCGTTTCTCTTACAAAGATACACAACTTGATCCCGATTTACCAAAACTACAGCAAAGATGTGCACAGATCGAGTCCAAAAGCTTTTGTAACTGCCGACATGGTGAATTTATACAATTCAATTTTCCTGGCCCAACTTGCTGTAAAAAAAAATTGTTTAAAAGTTGTGTTTTTCAAAGAATGCATGTCTTATAGAGAGAGAAACAAGTTAACCAATGAAACAAAATTTATTTTCAACAAAATTATCCTGCCTGTACACTTTTCTTTAACATTCAACCTTTATTTCTACAGGTTAGTCCCATTGAGTCTCGAGGACTCATTTACAAGAGAGACCTGTTTTTAACAGAGTGATGACAACAGTAGACAATCATAAAATAAAGCAAATAAATTGAAAAATTAAATGGAAGAAAAATTATTAAAAAAATGAAAAAGTTAGCAGTTAGCAACATGCTACATAACACACTACGTTAGCAACATGCTATGTTAGCAACATGCTACATTAGCCACACACTATGTTAGCAACACGTTATATTAGCAACATGCTACATTAGTCACACGCTATGTTAGCAACATGCTATGCTAGCAACACACTATATTAGCAACATGCTACGTTAGCAACACGCTACATTAGCCAAACATCTATCCCAAAAATATCTAATGTATTGGCAGGCAAAGATCAAATACAGTGTATTATTATTGAAAGGCATATTGTGGTTTATATTCACAGAGGGAGATCAATGATAAGTTTCTCTGAGTACAGTCTGAATGATGACATTACAACTTTTTCATCGCCAAGGAAGGTAGTCACAGAACTGAGTTGGCGAGTAGGAGTGAACACACTAACCAACTGGTTCTGTGAAGCCAGCTTCAGGATTGTAAGCTCACACTGATGCGGCATGCGGTTGGCTTTAATGGTGCTTTTGTGGACAACTAAAGGAGGCTTAATCCCTTTGAGATCCTGTAACTTTATGACTTTGAAACCGTCCAGATGACCTGATTGAACATTGTTGGATTTATACCTGGATTATTGAGCATTACCTTTGATGTTTGACAATGTTTGCTAGTTGGGAAAAAAATCAACCACCTTGCTGCTTAAAATTATCTTAACAAGGTTGAATCAGGTTCTCTGGATGGATTCTTCTTTGTTGAGAGGTTTCATTTTTTATCCAAAAGACTTTTTCAATCTGAGGAGCTGCACTAAACTCAGTCATATAAATAGCACCTTCTAATAGTGGATCAACCAGTTTGTTGTGGACATCCAGAACTAGCTGTTCACATGATAAAGGAGGACCATCAATCTAACGACTGATTGTTAGTGCCCTGATGGCTGCTTGCTAATCACATAGGGCTGAGTGATAGAGCATTATAAGAGGACAATTGGACTCTGCTCCTGTTTAGTGATGGATGGTTTCTCTTCACAAAGATGGCCTCCTTTACTCCTCTCTCAAACCGCCATTCCTCTCTATCAAGAGTGTGAACATCTTCATCCCTGAAAGAGTGACCTCTGGCCTGAAGAAGAGTGTAGACCGCAGAGTCCTGGCCTGATGTTGTTGCTCTTTTGTGCTGGACCATCCTTTTCTCCAGTGGCTGTTTAGTTTCCCCGATGTAAAACTGATCATCGTCCTGACACCGAACAGCTTACACAATATTACTCTGTTTGTGCCGGGGGACTGGACCTTTGGGATGGACCAGTCTTTGCCGTAATGTATTTGGGGCTGAGATGGTGTAGAAGCAAGGCAGCCGACTCGGGACCCATAAAGTCCCAGGTTCGATCCCCAGTCATTGCACATCTCGTGGTGTCTCTGAGCAGCACACCTTATCCCCAAAATGCTCCCCGGGCACTTTCAATAGCTGCCCACTGCACCACCTGATGGTGGCTGGATTAAATACAGAGATCCAATTTTGCCGTACAATGATGACAATACATAACATTATTATTATTATTATTTGGGGGTTTAAAAGCCACTGGGACGTCATGTTTAGAAAAACGTCTCAGTTTCTCTGAAACTCCCGCAACATATGGGATGACCACTGGTTCTGGGTTCCTCCTTTTCACCTGATGGCTAACTGGGGTCATGTTTGGGTTTCTTCTCTGCTTTCAGGAAGGCCCAGTTAGGATATCCACATTGCTCTAGAGCCTGTCTTGTGAGGGATTTCTCCTTCTGCCTGGCTCCTGAGTTAGTGGGGACACTGTCTGCTCTGTGGTACAGAGTCCTGATGTCTCCTAACTTGTGCTCCAAAGGGTGATGGGAGTCAAACTGCAAGTACTGGTCTGTGTGGAACCTGACTAAACCTTGTTGGATTCATCTACCTGCATCAGTTGTATCAGTTCTTATCCGACACATGCAAAGATAATTTCTCATTTGGACCGTGATGCACAAAGAAAAATCAACCGTAGTTTTAGGACGGGTCTCATTCTGTTGCTATTTTACTTTAAAGCAGCTCATTGTCCTGCAGCTGGATGATGACGGTGCACACCACAGACCCTGAACATCAGAACTACTCTCAGAAGGCTGATATTTGGGATAGCACTTTCTACCTTTAGCTAACAAGCCCCACATGTAGATCTATAAGGATTTACTCCTGACGGCCCACATTCTGAGCGATGATGATGTGAAAACATGAAACATAATGAGCTCTCTGGCATTTGCCTTAGTAATTTGTGCCTTTTGAACCAGTCAGACTTGAGCGTACGCACCGAAGAGGCAGAACGTTGCCTCTTTAATTTAGTGCTTCAAGAGTATCCATCAACCTGTTTAATTATTACGAACAGATGGGCGGCGGTGGCTCAGCAGATGCACCCACTTAGAGCTAAAAACCACTGCCGCACCGCTCACTGTTTGTGCTCTCGTCTCCGAGGACTAAAAGAAGACTGACGGCAGCGGCTAACACGAGCGAGCGGACAACATTCTGACCGAGCAAACTAATTAACGAGGCGCAAACGAGTAAACTTCAAGTGAAGACGCCGACTGAAGTAGATTTAATGGCTAATCAGACAAATCTTGTGATTTCCAGCCAGCGATAATTACCCTCCGTAACGTCTCCGAGCTTGGCGTTCTATCTGAACACCACGGTGGGAAAAACAAAAAAACGAGTGCAGAAATGGATAAAAGGACGCGGCTGTCGGTAGGAGCCGAGTGGCGTTCAGCCTCCCTGCTCTTACCGGCCTCGACAGTAAATCACAGCCTTCTGCTGAGGTCAGCTAGCAGCCGTCCAGACGGAAGGCGGCGGCATCCATCACTTTTTTTATACGTCCAGATCTTCAGCTGCTTAATGCAGCCTGAAGGCAGAGCAAAAGACAATCCAATCAGCCAGCCGAGATTCAGCTCTGACACGATTCTGTGATTCTGCCCCGTATGAGCTGCAGATAGAGGCTTTAAGGTGAAATAAAAAAAAAAAGATGCGTTTGAGTCGATACGTCTGAGAAAGAGTTGTGTGAATGTTTATGAAGCGCCCACTCTACTGTGATCTATTTTTCGTCCACGATTCCACGACACGATTCTCGCCCCACATTTTTCAGCTGTTTCAACAAATCATAAATTAAAAAGTTCGGCTCTTTCAGGACAATCCTGCTGTGACTTCCGGTATTGGTGCAACTTTAGCTTTTTGAAATATTTAGCCTTTTCCGCCACTTTTTTCTCATAGAAAATGAACTGAGCTCATTTTACATCTTTCATATCTTTAGATGTGTTTACAACCTTTTACTGCTCCTTTCACATTTTGTTCTGCTTCAGCCTCTTTCAGCTTCCTTGTGCAATTTAACTTTTTTTCAGCTACTTTCAGCTGTTTTTCAGCTGTTTTGTGCTCCTTTCAGATTCTTTCTGCCAACTACATTTTTGTGCTTCGTCTAACTTCTTGCTGCCAATTTCAGCTTGTTATGCTCATTTCAGCTTTCTTCTGCAAGTTTTAGCTTTTTTCTGCTATTTCAGCTACTAGTTAGCAGTTTTATTCTGATTTGAACATTTTCGGCTAATTCCATTTGTTTTAACTCATTTCAACTTTTTTCTACCCAATTCATCAAAAATGTGCTCTCTCCACTTCCTTCTTGTAATTTAAGCTTCTTGCCTTTTTAGCTACTTTTCAGCTGTTCTATTTATTTATTTAGCTAATTTCAGCTTTTTTTTTGTTTGTTTTCAAAGACAATTTCCACTTTTAATTGCTCATTTCTGCTTCTTTCAGCCTAATTGGGCAAATGTGTTCTTTCTGTTTCTTATTCTAATTTAAACTTGTTCTACATTTTCAGGTACACTTTTTGCATTTTTTAACTAATTTCAGCTGTTTTCAGATAAATTCAAGTTTTTCATGGTAATTTTGGCTACATTCAGCCTAATTAACTTTTTTTTATGCTAATTTCAGTTTGTTATGCGCCTTTCAGCTTAAGTATGCAAGTTTCAGCCATTTCTGATACTTCAGCTACTATTTAGCTGTTTTTATGCTTGTTTTAGCTTTTTCAGCCAATTCCACTTTTTATTTTTATTTTTTAGCTTATTTCAGCTCTTTCTGCTTCCTCCTGGCTGGTTGTTTAATATTTTTCTGCTTCTCAGCTATGTTTTATTTTGTTGCTAATTTCAGCTTTATTTTAGCTACTTTCCTAATTGTTGTACTAATTTTTGCTTATTTAAATCTATTTCAGCAAATATGTGTTTAATATACATATATATACATATATAAATATATGTATATATATATATATATACATATATACACATATACACATATATATATATACACACACACACACATA
>NC_056520.1:7043104-7052052 GCF_014905685.2 Nematolebias whitei | reverse complement strand
ATACATATACGTATATATACATATATATACATATACATACATATACGTATATATACATATACATACATATATATGCATATATACATATATATACATATACGTATATATACATATATATACATATACATACATATACGTATATATACATATACATACATATATACATATACATACATATATATACATATACATACATGTATATACGTATATATGTATATATACGTATAAATGTATATATACGTATATATGTATATATACGTATATATATATATACTGTATATATATATATACTGTATATATATAGATATACATATATATGTATATCTATATATCTATATCTCTATCTATATATATAGAGATATATAGATATACATATATAGATATATAGATATACATCTATATCAATACATCTATATCTATACATCTATCCATACCTCTATCTATCCATACATACATACATACATACATACGTGTGTGTTTGTTATGTTTGGGGACCTGAACCAGCTTATACACCTGTCATTTGGGGACACCTTGGCAACTGGGAACCAAAATCAGTTGAGTATCTGTGTGTGTTTGTATTTGTGTGTACTATTAAAGATTATTAAGACCACAGATGAATATCTGGAGTTTATTATTACCTCTCAAAGTTTTACCAGTTTGACTGTGTACTTGCACCTACTTTTTTGGATCTTGTAGAGGGAGGTGGCATAAACGAATCATCTGTTGATTGCCAAAAAAAAAAAAAAAGCAGCTTTTTTTAAACGTACATATATCATACATATCTAGGATCGACCGTAGCCGCGTCCTTTCTCTGAATCACTCTTCGGTCATGAACTTCAGCCCCCAGAGAGTGGGCGCTGGGACTTTTTGACATCTGAAGCCGACGACCAAACATGACTTTGCAAGGCGCTTTTGTTTGTCCTTTAATGTTTAAAATGTCACACAAAGGCAAGGTTTGCGTGCATTCTCTTTTTTAAAGCTTCTACAGCAATAAGGTATTAAGATTCAAATCATGCCTGCCTCCCATCTTGATAAATGGAAAGAGTCTGCAAAAAAACTTCCCTAAATGGCCCTCTGGCATGGCTGGGGAATAAATTGAGCTAATCAAGGGTGGCCTCACAATCAGTGCATCCACAAAGTAATCAAAGAGTTGAAAAGGAAGCACACTGTGCATATAGATGAGCGCGTGTGGATGTATTTCAAATTCGGTTTTAAGATATCACTAAGTCTGGGCACTAAAAGTCAATTTTGAGTGTTGCAGCTGTAATTGTGGATACTTGTTGTCATGGTGTGAGTAAAAGTCTTTCTGCCACAGGGGTTAATAAGAATACAGAAAACTGATGAACAACTCGTTCAGGTGACAGAAAAATGTAGATGTATGACCCCTTAGATCACCTACAGGATAATAAAGACCTCAGTACACTTTCCACAACCAACATAAACTATCAGGACATAGCTGGATTGTGGCAAATTTGGAACACCTCCTTCAGTCTAACGGCTATTGTGTCACTGCTATGCTCTTATTTCTCACCAAAAGCTTTTCTCTGCTGTTTTCCGCATCCCAGAGACGAGTCTTGTACCATGATCCAGCACTGGTACAACTATCTTGAACAGCATAAAGATGCAATGGCTAGTCCTGTCACGATAACAAATATTGCTGGGCGATCAATTGTCTCAGAAATTATTGCGATAAACGATACTATTGTTTGAAATTTGACAATTAGTAATTATTGTCAAATTTAAGGAGAAATGCTTGTCAATTTGTTTTGCAAGTAATACCTTTTTCAACCACCGGATGGCAGTATAACACACCTTGAACCGAAGGATGGACAGTGAGGGAGCGAGCAGCGTGTCTCTTTAAGAAAAATGGAAGGGAGGCCCCGTCATTCCCCGATGTGTTACGGAAGTCGATCCGTAGTGTAGCTCATTTGCGCATGCGCTAAAAGTAATACTTCCGGGTCGCCGTTGAAAATGCAAGATTAAGGAAAACGTACTGGAAATATCCTGTAAGCTGATTTAATACAACACATATTAACAAAATATATTCATGAAACATACCACAGTTATTAATACTAATTAAAATATATATTTCTATAAATTGATTAATTTTCCTAGACAATGTTCCAATTCCATTTATGAATAAGAACTGTCCTAATTTACTTAGAAAAGTATGATCTTCATGTTGCTAATTTATGCCAAATATTTCTGTTAACATCATTGACGTATTAATCCTGCAAGATACAGAATTAATTATTTCCATGGTGAAACAGCCCCGTTCCGTGGTGAAGCTGCACTATATCACACTATTTTTTTTAAATTTACCTTAAATATGCGTCGTATATCATTTTAACCAATGACGTAAATATGTCGATGATTTTAATGGAAATGCGAGTGGCGCAAATTAGCAACATGCAAATTGTACTATATATTGTGTTAAATCATTTTACAGGATATTTCCAGTACATTTTCCTTAATCTTGCATATTCAATGGCGATACGTGCGACCCGGAAGTATTACTTTTAGCGTGTGCGCAAATAATCTTACACTACTGAAGTCGATAATTTTTTCATTTATCATGCGATTATTTGATTTACTGTTTATCGTGACAGGCCTAGCAATGGCATGCTAGATTACACTATGGTGGCACAATGCTACTGTTAATCGTCCATGCGGGACATTGTTTCATATCTGTGATTATAAACCTCCACAATCTTGCAATGGAAGTTTTGTACATTCTTGTAAAGGTCTGACTAGAAGTGACTGAGATCGCATAACACACAGTCTAAACAACTGTTCTGTTTAAATACAAATACAAATAAATAAATACAAATATTTTAATAAATACAATCTAGACAGAAAAAAAAGTTGCAAGTAAAGATTCAATGGATGGTATGCCGAAGTCCACCGTCACTGAGGGACTTTGTAAGTGAATGGAGATGAGTGTTTTTCTGAACTGATAATCAAGTGGGTAGGGGTTATTGTGTATAAGAAGATTATTCATTTACTTTTCTTTTTCTTTTTGGCTCGTGTGAGATAGCACAGAATGATGGATCCTTGTGAGTGGAGGGAGCAATTTCATCCACCACCGGACTCAAAGGCGGCGCCAGGGGAGTGGGCCAGCGGTGGTCTTGCCCACCACAGATTAATGTTCGGCCACCCCAGTCATATGAAGAAACTACACTTTTAGTAAATATAAAAACTTGACAGCATAGTTTGCTCAAAAGATTAAAGTGGCCGGTTAGGATATTTGAGATTTTGACCTGGCAACCCAGTTTTAAATAGGGACCTTTGTTACGGCTAGATGTAACCATACACCAAAATGGAAGTAGCTGATTTTTCAAGTTATCATGGTCACAACATGCACGGACAGAAGGAAGGAGCATATTTTAAACTCCTCCCCTTTTCTTTGTGATGGACAAAAAGTGGCAACGTAGAAAGCTGGCTTCTACCAGGGAAGGAACGAGATCAGAGATGGAGAACCTGCAACCAATAGACATCAGACACCTCTGCCTTTCCTTTCCGCCAATCGGGAGCTGAAAAGAGACTACATTAATCCAGCTGACAGGTATTTGGAAAAGCAACACAGGGGCAACACAACGATTCTCAAAATGCTCCACGACCTATCACAGGAAGCCCAGTTTGTTCCTAACACCCCTTGAAGAACTTGTTCAGATCCTGCAAAGGCCATCCATGTTTTGGCTGATTTTTTAACATCACAGAAAGGTTGTCATTAAGGGGAAATGGGGCATAGAAGATGTAATTTGCTCAGTGTGTCATGTCAAGATTCAAAGATGGTTGGAAACAACAAAAGACAACAAGGGCAATGACTTTACAAAGCTCCGATGAGCTTAATTCTCCCCACATTTTTTTCCTTATAGGTTTTGTTAGGCCAAAATGACACAGAGCCAGAAAACAATCTGCCTTTGGGCCCTATGACTGTGAAATAAATCCTGGGATTTGGGCAGACCAGAACACCTGGTTTCCCTTGCTACTGGGCACGCTCACGCTCAATTTCAATAGAGTTCTCCCATCGCCAATTTAGTCACTGGCGGGGCTATTCTCAGAGGTGGCCATCGTAGCAAACAGTGAGTGTGTGTGTATGCTACTTTGACCGATACCCCCAATGGAGACGAAGCTGAAGCGTGATGGATAACCACTCAGCCAAGCTGCTGCTCTTTTCT
The DNA here is from genome assembly GCF_014905685.2 of Nematolebias whitei. Lineage (NCBI taxonomy): Eukaryota > Metazoa > Chordata > Actinopteri > Cyprinodontiformes > Rivulidae > Nematolebias > Nematolebias whitei. The sequence continues at coordinate 7,047,871 of NC_056520.1, read as the reverse complement.
ACGAGCATGTCTTTTCCCAATGGTATGACTACATAAAACTGTGCTGGTATGGCAAATTCTAAACAAATAAAACTTGGTCTCAGTGGTATTTTAGTCCTGAAGATAAGCTATGGTTGGCTCTTCTGCAGCCAGAGAGAGAAAAAAGTCATTGTTTTAGTTTTAAAGTCACATTTAGGGTCACTACTTTTGCAATTTGAATCCCAGCACATTTCACGTCTTTACATACCAATGTTAAGCATCGACTAAAATATGTAAGTCACCTTCTCGGGCTGTCATCAAAAAACAATCTGTTCCACAGACGACGGGGCCGTGCCGCATAATGAAAACCTGACATTCCAGTCCAATATGGGAAACGTCACAGAAAACTACAGAATCATACAGTCTGAAAAGAAAGGACAAATGCAAATGTCTAATTTGAAATGGGCATTACGTTTCACCTCCTCGGAGTTTCGCTTCCTGAACAAAGGCGAATGTTTAACAGCTTCGCATCGACTGTTCTTCAAAAACTTTCAGCATCCCAGCGGGGGGCCCTTGTGTCTAACGGTTCTGTTCTACCAAATGGCGGCCCAGATCAAGAGAAACACAAGGACAGAAGTTTCTGCAGGTAGTGAAGAGAAAAGAGCTACATAGTGGTCTAAGTACCCCTGCGGAAACAGACCCTGGCGAGTGGAACGTTGGTGTAATGACTTGATGATGGGGATGTTACTGAGGGGACAGAAAGTGGCATTTTCAAAAGGCAATGGACCATAATCCCTCTGTTTGCTACAACAAGAGGGTAAATCAAGACTGTGTTGGAAGCGAAACAAGTCTCCCATCCTCCCTCCCTTCTTTCTTTCAGTGAAGTGGCGTGCTGAACGGAGGGAGCCAAGTGAAGCGGGGGAAATAGACTTCCATTCAGAAAAGGACTTACATGGATATCCCTCCGGATATCCACTGTTCAGAGGGCAACCAAATCTGTGCTGGGATTAAATGCAATGTTCCTTTACAAATCTTCACTGAATGTGGGATTACTTTGGACGCATTCTCTCTTCATAAAAAAAGAACAAGTTCAACAATTTGACATGTAGGTTTTCAAGACAAATACTCAAAAAAGACACAATTATCTTATGTTGAGAAATGACAGAATTGTAGAAGTTTTGATAACTTTGTGGGATCCAGTAGTTTCAAGATGTCATGCTCAAAGTACGTGTTGGGAATGACTCGCAGCTACCGTAATTTTTGCTGTATAAGTCACTGCTTTTTGCAAAAATTAGCATGCCTGCAACTTATACAGCAAAGCGACGCATTTGTGTTTTTTTCCATCCATATGTATAACCCAATTTTTGGCTGTGATCTGACGATTTCAATCATTCTGACATGGAAAATATTGAACACTACCATTTTCAGTCACTAGAGGGCCCTCGACTAATATGGCAAGCAAAGTGTCTCATTAATAAGTCAAAGTGGCTATTAATGAGACACTTGGCTTGCCATACAAACCACATTCGTCTCGCTCTGGAACTCCTGGAACAAACGTCAAATCAGCTGCATTTCGCTGCGCCGCCCAGGAGAAATGCAGCTGATTTGACCATTAAAGTGCATTTATTAAGGAAAAATTAAACTGAGGCGCACCTTTGCTATCATTTTGAGCAAACAATTGTTTTTAAGTGTTAATCTAGTTAAATTCTTGTTAAAGTCCTCTCATGCACTCTCCTGTGGAGACAATCGATTTTTGGCACAACACCGGCCCACATTTCCAGGTTGCCAGCAATGATGCTTAACAAATGCGACGCGTCAGCGGTGACGCATAATAGATGCGACTTATGTGACATATTTGTTTTTTCCACTTTAATAGACATATTTGGACTGATGCGACTTATACGATGGTGCGACCTGTACGGCAGCAAGTACGGTATTACCATGCTCAATGTTGACAAAATATCTGTAGAACTGACTGAATTATAAGCATTTTTGTGTTTGTTCCCTGTCCATACATGTGAGCAGGAAAACTTGAAAGTTAAGCGAGGTACTGATTTCCATTTTGGTATGTGGCTACATCTAGTCATAATAAATTGATAAGTCCTATCAAAAATTGGATTCCCACGTACAAATCCAAGATGACTAGTTATATTTCTATTTAAACTGACCACCCCATTCATTTGAGGAAACCATGATTTTTAGTTTTTGTATTGACCAAAATTGTAGTTTCCTCAAATTCTTGGGGTGGCTGAAAATTAATCTATGGTGGCCAAGGCCATCATTGGCCACCACCTTTGCTCCGCCACTGCGCCTGGTGGTGGATAATGTTGCTCCTTCCACTCACCAGGATCGTCACTCTGCACCACCGTGGACAAGAACCCCACCCACCCTGTTCTTCCACACAGTGCAACGCCTACACACATGAATATCTTGAACCAAAAACATTAAGGTTCACTTACATTCTGTGTTCAATTCCAGCGCATAAAAAAAAAACATCTCCAAAATTCAGCGTGCCACTTGTTTTTTTTAGTTGGGTGTGGCAGCCATTTAAGTCAATCAATCATAGACGTAGCACCAATGATCTTAGTTTAGCGTATTTCTTAGTTCATATCTTAGATCTTATTACTGTTTTTCTTTTACAATTTATACTTTTGTTGGATGTAATTAGGCCTGTCACGATTTCAAATTTTGCTGGGCGATTAATTGTCTCAGAAATTATTGCGATAAACGATAATATTGTTTGAAATTTAATAATTAATTGTCAAATTTTAGAAGAAATTATTTGTTTGGAGTGTAGTTCATTTTTTGACCACCTGGTGGCAGTATAAGACTGATTGAACCAAGGGATGGATAGTTGAGCAGCATGTCTCTTTAAGAAAAATGGGAGGGAGGGCCCTTGACGTGACATGGGCTGACGTGGTGGACGCTCGGTGAGTTGAGCTCTTTAGCATAGCATTTTTCACACAAAGCTTTTAATAATAAAAAAAATCAGTAAACAAGTTCTCAGCTTCTTTTTGCAGAAAAAAACAACAACTTTTTACACAAAAGCACAAGTTTCAACCGTGAATTTTGGAGCTTCGACAAGCCGGAGGTTTATCCTCGAGGACGTCCTGTTATCTTAGCTCGTAGCTTCGCTGATTTTAACCGTCCAAAATTGCGTTTTTGGATGGTTAAAATGGATTTTAAAGAGAAACGAGAAAGGGAGGGGTCCGTGTAGAGCAGCAGAGCTGTGATTTTTGTCATCCAGTGTCTTCAGTAGAAAGAGAGACACACGATAAAGCCGATAAATGAAAATGAGGTTGATCATTTTCATTCATCATGCGATGAATTGATTAACTGTTCATCGCAACAGGCCTAGATTTAACTGGGACCCTGTGTACACAATTTCGTTCCACCACATGTACCACCATGACAATAAAGAAACCTTGACCTTGATGATAACTTTCGGCAAATATCTCATGATCGTCGCAGATTCGTCGTGATTTATTTGGACACACGGAGGCTAAACTTCTTTTGCCTTCCCACCCTGGGCAGCATCACGGCACTGACTGACAGTGACGGACACGGCAAACTCAACGCCTCCCCGTCACCCACCACGTCCCATTGTCTGTGTCCCCCGCCTTCCTTCACTGACGCTCGGTACATCTTATCTCCTGACCCATGCCTCCCTCCCTCACACACCACTGCCTTTCCTGTTAAGAGGCGGGACCGCTGCGAGTGAGCGGGCCCTTCTTCTGCACGGGGCCGATAGAGCCTTAATCTGAAGGCTGATGCTCAGGAAGAGGCTGATTAAAGGGAGGGAAGGCCAAAGAGTAAGAGGCAGGGCCTTATCGTGGCGAGTAAAGCATCTCAAACCTCTGGGCTAATTGGCCGTGGAGCGAGCGGCCAGCTGCTGGGCAGAGATTGGGTCACCTGATGGCCCTCTGCTCACAACGTCTCCAGGTGTGCTTTTCCACACTCTCTCCTCTGAGCTCACTTCCATTTAATGAACGTAACCCTGTGAGCTGCTGAGTTCCCTCAAAGCTGGGCAGAGTTTGCACACCCAACAAATCCTGATGTAATTTCTGAAAGCATGACTGCGAGAGCTCCGTGTGTTGAAGGGAGGGGGGGGGTTGTAGTCCCGGAGCTGCAGCACTAGGTAAAAGGATTAATTCGGCTTAAAAAAAACAAAGACCGCTGAATCATTCAGAGGATCTCCGGTACAAATGCCGTGTTTACACGGGAACAGCTCCTCTTGATGTTTGCACAGAACCGATGAGATGATTTACCCGCTGCCCAAACGTTCAGGCGGGATCGGACAAGAAGTGGAGCAAAAAAAAAAATTATTAACTTTTTCTTTTGTGTGTGTGTTTTACAAGCAACAAATAATAAATCTTCACCAACTTTTTACCGGTGATGTTGAAAAGTTTTTAAACTTCTTAAAAAAAAAAAAAGATTCAGTTTTTTGCCCATTAGTCTAAGCACAGTTCTCCACTTTAGCAAACGATACTCAGGTTGTTTATAATTTAAAACAAATAAAACAATATTCTATTCAGACCGTTGACATACTTTTGAAAATAAAACTCATCGTAATTATTCATCCGAATGATGGATTGGTTTCATTTTTAACTACAAAGCGTCGTACATTTGGAACGTTAGTAACAAAACCAGCCAGCGGTCAGAGGTGGAGGTCCAGAGAGGATTTATTGAAACAGGAGGACGTTTTAAAGTCATCAGTGCAGAGCTTTCACTTCTCTCAGTACATGTGGACTACAGAAACTAGTTCTGGATTATATAAACCACAACTGGACCATAGAAACTACACCTGGA
>NC_056520.1:7042078-7043004 GCF_014905685.2 Nematolebias whitei | reverse complement strand
AAACCACAACTGGACCATAGAAACTACACCTGGAGTACAGAAACTAGTTCTGGATTATTATATAAACCACAACTGGACCATATAAACTACACCTGGACTACAGAAACTAGTTCTGGATTATTACATAAACCACAACTGGACCATAGAAACTACACCTGGAGTACAGAAACTAGTTCTGGATTATTATATAAACCACAACTGGACCATATAAACTACACCTGGACTACAGAAACTAGTTCTGGATTATATAAACCACAACTGGACCATAGAAACTACACCTGGACTACAGAAACTAGTTCTGGACTATATAAACCACAACTAGACCATAAAAACTACACCAGGACTACAGAAACAAGTTCTGGATTATATAAACCACAACTGAACCATAGAAACTAAACCTGGACTACAGAAACTAGTTCTGGATTATTATATAAACCACAACTGGACCATAAAAACTACACCTGGACTACAGAAACTAGTTCTGAACTATATAAACCACAACTGGACCATAGAAACTACACCTGGACTACAGAAACTAGTTCTGGATTATATAAACCACAACTGGACCATAGAAACTACACCTGGACTACATAAACTAGTTCTGGATTATTATATAAACCACAACTGGACCATAGAAACTACACCTGGAGTACAGAAACTAGTTCTGGATTATATAAACCAAAACTGGACCATAGAAACTACACGTGGACTACAGAAACTAGTTCTGGACTATATAAACCACAACTGGACCATAGAAACTACACCTGGACTACAGAAACTAGTTCTGGATTATATAAACCACAACTGGACCATAGAAACTACACCTGGACTACAGAAACTAGTTCTGGATTATATAAACCAAAACTGGACCATAGAAACTACACCTGGACTACAGAAACTAGTTCTGGACTATATAAACCACAACT
>NC_056520.1:7041907-7042068 GCF_014905685.2 Nematolebias whitei | reverse complement strand
TGGACTACAGAAACTAGTCTTGGGCTATAGAAACAAGCCCTGGCCTAAAGAAACTACACCTGGACTAAAGAAACCAGCCCTGGGCTATATAAATTAGTTTTGGACTAGATAAACTAGTCCTGGACTATAGAAACTAGTCCTGGACTATAGAAATCACACCT
>NC_056520.1:7037013-7038907 GCF_014905685.2 Nematolebias whitei | reverse complement strand
CATAGAAACTACATCTGGACTGTAGAAACTATAGATGGACCATAGAAACTACATCTGGACTGTAGAAACTACATCTGGACTGTAGAAACTATAGATGGACCATAGAACTACTACTGGACTATATAAAATAATCACAGATTATAGAAATTAGTCATGGACAATAGAAACCATATCTGGACTATAGAAACTAGTCTTGGACTATAGAAACCACATACCCCGAAGGGAAGAGCATCAGGAAGGCAATGGAGTTTTCACCTCTGTCTGTTAGTAAAATATCTCACAAACCGCTGTTCAAACTTCACTGAAACCTTGACAGTAGTTTAAAAAATTGCTACAACATTATTTCTCAACATATGACCGTACGTTTCCTTGAAATATGCAGGATTCTGATGCACGTCGATTTTACGAAGACGCAGGAAAGAAGAAGTAGAGCTTCTGCAGGATCTCCAACCCTTTGTACTTTACATCGCTGCTGTTTGACAGCTCGTGTATAATTATGCTTTAAAGGGAGTATTTTAGATGAAAAAATGTGAGAACTCGAGTCTTAAACGAGGCGAGGAGCTCAGTGGTTGAACACCAGTCCCTTGTCATCGCCACGCCATCCTTTCCAAACTGCTTGCATTAGCATAACGTTCATGTCAGGGAGCGTGCAGGATTCAGCAAAAGTGTGACAGGAAAAAAAAAAAGTTTTTTACTTCCACTCGCACCACAAAAAAAGGAAAGACTGCTAGGCTAGCACCAAGTCCGGACTGGGAGGGCTGAATTAGCCTAACCCAGATCTGCACCACAAGCAGAACAGATGCGACGTCGCTTTAAAAAAACGTCCGAGCCCCGTTCCAATATCCGCTCCTCAGCAAATCTAAAACCCGTGACATTAAAATAAAGCTGCTTTTGCAGGATTTGTGCTTTTGCTCACCTGATGAGATCAACAGGGCGACACTTGAACACAGACAAAGAAAAAAACCCGAACCCACGTGCAGTCGGTTCGTTTGAACAGAAGCTCATACAGATTTCACTTCGTCTTGCGCAGCCTGTGAGGTCACGTTCGGTAAAACCCTTTTTAATAAATTTCGTGTTTGAATGTTTTACCGGATAAATGCTGAGCTCGAGTGTTTTCCTAGTTGTTGGAAAACACTTTAAGGCGAAGCCCGACAATTCCCCGGTCACTGTTGGAAAAGTGCAAATCAGCAGAAAAAACCCAGAGAACGGATATCAAAGATGAACCTGTCAGAATCCTGTGATTTAACAAGCGCACCGCTGCGTGTATCCCCCCCAGTAAAGCCGAGTGACAGCTACTGAATAAAAATAATGAAAGACATGAAGGTTTATGTGTCCGTTTTGTATGCACAGGGGTGCTCTGCGCTCACTCCTTCCACTTTGCTCTGACGGAGCGGTGTTTTCACCCACTGTCCTCCAAAGAGTTTTTTATACGACGTCTAATTGGGTCTATAAAAAGATGTTCACCTGAGCTTTACATGACATTGCATTTCTTGTAAACACCCTTTTATAGTGGAGTGTAAAGATCACATTTTGTTTCCAACACTTCAAAACCAGTCCAAAACTAATGCAGTAATAAGAGATGCCATTGCGAGGCTAGGTAAGATGCAATGGTAAATTCAGGAGTTTAAAAAGGGAAGTTTGATTATTCCTACAAGGAACATAAAAATGTTCGAGTATCCATCCATCATTCCATCCATCATTCCATCCATCCATCCATCCATCATTCCATCCATCATTCCTTCCATCCATCCATCATTCCTTCCATCCATCCATCCATCCATCCATCCATCCATCCATCCATCCATCCATCCATCCATCATTCCTTCCATCCATTCATCATTCCTTCCATCCATCCATCCATCCATCCATCCATCCATCCATCATCCATCCATCC
>NC_056520.1:7005084-7034013 GCF_014905685.2 Nematolebias whitei | reverse complement strand
ATCCATCCATCCATCCATCCATCCATCCATCCATCCATCCATCTTCCTCTCGGGGGCAGCAGCTTGAGCAGGGAGGTCCAGACGTCTCTTTCCTCTTCCAGCTCCTCTGGGAGGACTCAAAGTTGTTCCCAGACCAACTGAGAGACATAGTCTCGCCAGCGTGTCCTGGGTCTTCTCCGGGGTCTCCTCACTGTTGGATATGCCCGAAGCACCTCCCTAGGGAGGTGTCCAAGGAGCATCCTTACCAGATGTCTAAACCACTTCAACTGGCTCCTCTCAATATGGAGCAGCAGCAGTTCTACTTCAAGTCTCTCCTGATAACTGAACTTCTCACTCTATCTCTACGGGACAGTCCAGCTACCCTGCAGAGGAAACTCACTTCAACCGCCTGTATCCACGATCTCATTCTATCGGTCACTACCCAGAGTTCATGAACATAGGTGAGGGTAGGAACGTAGACCGACCGGTAAACGGAGCTTTGCCATAATTTACCTTTTTTTCCCCTCATTCTCTATATCTTTCATGAAACGAACAAAGTTTATTGGCAATAAAATCATGCTAAGTTAGAAACGATGATAAGTGGTACACTGATGCCCCTGTTGCTGAGGGATTTGAATAGTGAATGTTTTTAGTTTTTGAAATTGTGTTTTTCTAGACTGGAATTGAGCACCAATTCAACTTTAGTAGGTAGGAGATACTGTGGAGAAGAACAGGAGCAGTTTTATTTTTCTTGTCCGAGGCAGCGCAGGTTGACGGATCCTGGTGAGTGGAGGGAGCAATTTTATCCATCACCAGGGGCGGAGCCAGGGGGTGGCTAGTGGTGGCCTTGGCCATTATAGATTAATCTTGGGCCACCACAAACAGTTGAGGAAATTGTACTTTAATGCGATATAAAAATTACAATGCATAATTTCATTAATTGTTAGGGATGGTCAATTTACATATACATATGGTGGTGGCCATCTTGGATTTTGATGTGGCAGCCCAGTTTTTGATAGTGATGTAGCCGCACACTAAAATGAACGTTGATTCCTCACTTATTTTTCTAGTTATCGGCTCACAAGATGGACAGAAGAGCTAACGGATGGAGGTTAGTTCCAGTTCCCCTCTTCTCTTTGCGACCGAGAACAAAAAAACCCTCATTTTTTGTTGTGATTTCTGTCAAAGTAAACAAGAACAGGTTTGCACTTTGCAATTTAAGATGGCTACCACACCTAAGGAACTTTAGTAAACACAAAAATGGCTATGACATTTTCAGAAATTTATTACCGCTGGAACATCTACACAAAATTAATTTCTGGAGTGAACACAATTTAAGTTAATCAACTTAAACCAGCATGAAAATGGTTTTAATTTAGTCAAAATTGCGAAATGATTCTTAACACATTGACGTATTTTTACTCGCCTATTGTTTCTTGCATTGAGTCGGCCACTGTTACACTACAAGACATTACTGCCTAGAAATATTCACACATTTTTGACAGAAAAATAGAGCAGAAACCAGAAAGTTCCTGGAAAAATTTTGATGGAAAGTGCCACATTTGGACCATTTCAAAATTTAGATTTGACAGTAATATGTGTTGGGGTTCGCTCTCAGCTACCAGTACAACAAATTTCAGCTCAATATGGCAACAAATCGACAAGGTAGTCATTTTTTTCTCTTAAGGTATGGTGGCCATCTTGGATTTTTAATTTGGATTCAGTATGTGATGGAGAACATTCTCAGCTATAACTTCACCAAATTTCAGCTCCGTATGTGTAAAAATTGCCATATACATATAGCTTTAGTGGCCATCTTGAATTTTTATTTGTTTGAATTCAGCATTTATTAGGCATCAAATATGAACTTAATATCTCTAAAAATGACTGGTTTATAGTACTTTTCCTTTATAGCTCAGAAGGCCAGCTTGAATTTTTGATTTACAATCAGTCTGTTACCAGTACACTAAATTTCAGCTCAAGATCTCAAAGAACGACCGAGTTAAAGTCAATTTTGAGTTTCTGAGGTAGCTGTGGCAGCCATCTTGAACCAAAATGGCTCCCGAAGTTAATCCGTGTTTTAGTCAGAGACCTCTTCACTCTAGATCACGTGACCTCACCGCTGTAGTTAGAGGCTGTTAAGAGTTCTGTCTGTGTTTTTCAATGAGTAAAACGGCATCTCTGGTTACAAATTGCATAGCCATGGTAACTCGAAACGCCAGTAAAAGTAACAGACATCACGGCGTCGAGCAGATGAACCTGACACGACGACTACTTTGGGTTTTGTGTGCAGGCCTCGGCTCCACCGGAGCATTGAAAGAACGTAGCTCTGGCCGGCTCAAACGACGGTGTTTTGTTGCAGAGACGCTAAAAGAAACCGACAATCGGAAGCAGAGGTACGAAGAGGAGATGCTTCACGCGACGCCATGCTGGCGGCCGGCCGTTTGGTATGCAGCGTGTAAAACCTCCTCCATCAGCGCTGACATCCCGGGCAGAGGAATTATGGTGAGAGATGATTGCATCATGACTGTAATTGTAAATGTAAATCCTGCAGTGCGGCCTCACTTTCTCTTTTTTTTTTTTTTTTTTGTGCATAGCGATGAGTTGCCCAAACAAAATTTACATTCCACTTCATATCGTGCGGCGACTGCATTACTCTGACAAACAATAACCACTGACAAATGAATAACATAAAAGGAGATGATTAACTCCAGAAAAGCAATCTGGGCAGATAATTTACGCCGCGCTCGTGCGCTGCACTATCCCAGGCGGCAACAGCTTTTTTCTTTTTCTATTTTTTATTTTTTTTCCCAGCGTATACATGGCAGCAAAGATTAATAACGTGCATGGTTAGTGTGCACGGATACAAATATATCCACTTGTTTTTTGCCATTCGAACAACACCAGCCTCAGTGTAAACATCTTTTATTAAATCACAGCCGGAAAAACTTTGAGATTCAAGTTTCAGCGTAGCTACTCGTCATCAAACCTCTGCAGATAGAAAATAAACTCTAACATAATAACAGCACGGTAATTAAGGTTGTATAATCACTTGTGTCTAGTGATTATACCGATGCACCGACATAATGGAAGGTGCGGTTTATCCCCTTCAGGATGAGACTCCAGAGGAATCCATCTCAGGCAGACGGGCGGGAAGACTCAACGCTGCATTGATACAACAAGCGCAATTAGCATACACAAATAGCTTTGTGCCGTGGCTCATATTTCATCAGACAAAGAGGTAAATGAGCTAACAAAGTTTGATCAATTTAGTCTAATTACAGAAGCTAATTGATGCTTTTCTCTTTGAATTGCTCTTCCTGTCAGCGCCGCGTCACGTTCGGTGCTGCGTTCAGGGTACATGATCTTTGAAGACCGGAAGGCAGAATGGAAAGTCGTCGCTTTCTGAAACTATCGCAGGTTTTTATTGGAAGTTCAATTTTGCTTGATTTAAAGACCTTAAGCTATCAAGGGAGTTATGTCCAGAAGGCTATGTTGGTGCTAAGATGGTCTCTGGGCCACGCCCTCTCCTCCAGTGCCCGCCCTCTCCCTCATCGACGGTCATGTCAAACTGGTTCAAAACACCAAAGTCCATGCTCAAAACCTTGTCAACAAAGTAACGCATGATCTTCAATGAGATTGTTGGCAGTCAGGGAATGTGTCGAGCTACTACAACCAATACAGCTTAATCTGTAGATTTTACTGTTAGTAAATCGATTAGCTGTGGTGACCATCTTGAATTGCAGTGGTGGCCACAGTTCTGCTAATCGCGGAGCTAACTTTCCATGTAGCAGATTAGCATTTTTGCTAACTTTGAAAACTTTTAGCGGAATTAGCTCCCGTTAAATTTAAATCCGGTAAACTCAAGTCTGTTAGTTTTTATTTAAGGAGTTCTCCGCACACCAAAATCATTCATTACAGTGGTGATTTTTACAGATGCTATGCTCACACCTCCCGTAAATGGTCTCTGACTCGTGGTTCATCAGTTTACAGCCAATAACGGAGACGTTAAAGTAAATGAAGCCAAACCAAACCAGAACAGGAAAATAACGTGAAAAACCCATTTTCACACGCAGAAACATCTTAAACAGTCAGAAACGTTGCACACAAAATTCTTACCCAGCATGCTTTGCAACGCTTACACTGCCTCTGGGACGTGACTCTCTCACACACATTTCACACACTTTAATACAAATATATTTATTACAGAGAAAATATTAATGGTGACGCACAGCAACTTTGTCGTTAGTTTATAAAAGTATAAGCACAAAGAGGATCGCCAAAGTGAGTTAATTTATTAAAGTAGATTTAAAAAAGGCCTTCGACACTATTCACCACATCATTCTTGGAAAACTGAATAAATATGGCATTAGAGAATTAGCACTACAGTGGGTATGTAGTTATTTGAATAATAGAAGACAGTTTGTACAGGTAAACAACGTAATATCAGAATTTTGAGGTAATGGATGTGGATGGAGTTCCTCAGGGCTCTGTGTTGGAACCAAAGTTGTTTGTTTTGTATGTGAATGATCTGGTTGATGTGTCAAGACTTTTGAAGTGTGTTTTTTTAATATTTTTTAACAGTAGTAAAATTCATAGAGTTGACAAAATAATTTTTTGGTGTTATTGATGAGAAGCTGCCATGGAAATCTCATATAAATTAAGAATAAAAACAGCAAAATCAATTGCATTACTGTATAAAGTAAAAGAGTTTTTGAATGAAAAAGCTTTGTATATATTGTAAAATGTCACGATTGTTTCATATTTAATCTATTGTAATGAAGTTTGGGGAAAAGCATGCAAAACAATTACAAATCCTATTTTCATTTTACAAAAAAAAAAAAAGAGCTATAAAAATTATTAGTAGGAAGTGCTATGGTCACCCAACAAATATATTGTTTCATCGGTTGAAATTATAAAAATTTTATGATTTGGTTGAATATATTACAAGTCATTTATAAAGATCATAAAAATATTACCCCCAAATATTCAATCAAAAACTGTTAAAAAAAGAGAGACATTATAAGTTTAGGGAATGGAAATGTTTGTAAAACCTCCATTTAGAACTGGTCTGAAGGAACTGCGTTGCCTTGATATCACCATAAAAATGTCTAAAACAATTTATATGTTTAAAAAGATGATTAAGTTAAAATTGTTGGGAAAGTATAGTACCATGTGAAGGATATCTAATATTGTTTGTTTTCACTTTGGAGATTGTTCAATCCTAAGTTGTTTGTTTTGTAGTTATTTTATATACTTTTAAATAAGGGGCAGATATAAGAATATTTTTCTTCTTTCTGCACCCTTTTCATTCAATGTTTTTTTTTAATTATTATTAATGAATTTGTATTTTTCTTTTAAATGAATGAATAAATTAATTTAAAAAAAGTAAACGACATGAGGGAGACGTCCGACACACATTGAATGCATCACTCTGCTTCAGCAGAGCAGAGTTCTGCTCCGCCTCTTTGGTTCTGATGGACCAGATTAATTTCTGAAAGCTCAACTCTGAACCAGACATGGACACTGGATGATAAAAGTTAGCGCTTGCTTTAGCTTTAGCTTCCGATATTTATCTGTTAAGCTGTCAAGCGTAGCAAAGCAATTGTTTTAGTTAGCGAATTAGTGGTTGGCACTGTTTTGATTTGGCACTACACAATTACTCTGAGCTCAAAGATGTTGGGAGTAACCCTTTGTTACACCTCATTTTAGCATGTGTCTAAAGACTGGTCATCACAGCTGGTGGGTATTAGCTAGAACTTAAATCAGTTTTAGAGATGAGCAACTATTTCCTGATGTGATAAATGAGTCACAAAGCCTTCTCTGAATACTAACAGATGGAGTACAATTTTGCTATTGAGTGAGATCGCACGTTATTTTCAAGGTTTGACCAAAATGACAAAAACTCGGCCATTTTTCAGCACAAGATGATCTTAGTGTAAAAGTCTGATAAAGGTGGAGGGCGGTATGAATTTTAAGAATTATTTCTGTTCTCTATAATAGAGCCAAAGCAGCCAGCAGAGGGAACAAATGTATCCACAACAAGGGGTGGAGTTAGGGAGTGGCCTATGGTGGCCTTGGCCACAATATATTATTCTTGAGCCACCCCAACGACCATCAAAATTAAGCAGTATAAAAAGTATAAAGCATAGTTTATTCATATTATTCATGTGACCATTAGGCTACTGTATATATAGATTGACATAGCAACCCAATGTTCAAAAGAAACTCTACTTACAACTCAAAGCATCTACTTACAGAAATGGAAGTTGACGCGTTGCATATTATTCAAGTTATCCAGCTCTCAAAGTTTAACTATGTACATATATGGCGACAGCCATGTTGAATTTTGATGTGGGGACCCTTGTCTTGGTTTTCAACAGTGACCGTTCTTACGCCTAGCTGCAGCTACAAACCAAAACAGAAGTCGGTCCATCACCTATTATTCAAGTTATCCATTATTCAAGTTATCCAGCGCACAAGATGAACCAGATGGACTGTACTTTTAAGTCCCCTGTTTGCTCCGCATTTGGGGGCAATAAAGGAAAAACACGAAGAGGGCTCTACATGGTAACACATCAGTCGATCTAATGTAATAACGCCAGCTGAGAGACAGTAAAAACTAAGATATGAAGACTGTATTTCAAACGTATAAGAAATATTCCTGCAATCCACAAGTATCGACATGCTCACCGTCCTTGCCCCCCCCCCACACACACACACACACTCTCTGCAGAATGTTGGTGTCATTATTCAATTCAATTCAAATTCAATTCAATTCAAAAATACTTTATTAATCCCAGAGGGAAATTAAGTGTTCTCGTAGCTCATCATCCTGGTTTCGTTCAAGAGTTGTTATAGATGCTGAGCTGTGGGCAGGAAGGATCTCCTGCAGCGAATTCAAAGAATCTGGCCACAGATACTGATCCATCCACCTGGATCCAGCTTGCTGTCAGATCTGGTGGGCCTCTCGGTCCTCCTGGGTAGCAGGACTGCCCAACTGCTGGGTAGAATTCCTCCCTGAGCGATGGTCACTCCTCCCAGCAGTCTGCCGAGCTTCTCGTCAGCACGGACAGCTAGCTTACGATGTCGGGGGATGATCCTGGTCCTCCCGTTGTCAAAAGCTGAGTTTCCCACCAGCTCCATGATCTTGGTGGTCAGGAACTCGAGCACAGCCCCCAGGTTGATGGAAATTCATTCACGGTGCCTCCTTTTCAACTCCTTCAGGGCTGTAGCTGATGTATTTGAGCTTTTGATATGCTAATCAGCTGCTCCTGGTTGTTAAAAAAACACCTTGTCGCCATGGTTACGCATCATAACAAATGCCCAAAAGTAAAAAGGTTTCTATAAAAATCCTTCCAGCTGCACAGCATCCAATACCAGAGGAAGTAATCATCTGGAAAAAAAAAGCGATTTACATCCAGAAAAAAGTGGAATTAAAGTTTTCAAAAGCAAAAACACAGAATGAAAGTTACAGAGCTGCTCCAACATGCAGCCACCCCGAGCGGCGCAATTCTAGAACATGTGCTTATGTGCAAGATTTTTTTTTCATTATCACGCTGTTGACCTTCTACCAAAGATTAAGAGCGTGTAAGGATTTTTTTTTTGTCTCCAAACCCTGTGTCATTTTTCACCACTTTTTATGACTGTCCAAACAGGTCTCACTTGTAAATGAGTCTTCAAAGCTCAATGTGATTTATTTGTATGAATAAAGGTTGAATGAATGATGTAAAACAATAATGTCCATGGAAAACGTTAAAAATTGGTCATAAAGTACAGCTTGTCAGTGTTTTGGCAACAAGACCCCTTCCATTTTCTCCAAAATTTCCCTCCATACCAAAAAAAAGGTGATTGGCAGCTCTAATTAACTCAGAGCCCAATTACATGGAAAGGGGTGTGCTGTATATGGGCCCGGTTACGTGTCCATTTCCCCAGGAATAAGGACTCTGGGAGCTGCTGGCCTTGCAGAGCCAGCCAAGCCTGGCTCCAAACCACAGAGGTATTCTCTTTTCCTGTCACTTCTCATTGCCGTGAAGCCGGCACTCTCGCTTTCGAGCGAGGAAGGCTTGCAAACAGGCAGTGGAGAGGAAAATTCAAAAAACCATAAACTGGCTTTTACATTCAGAAAAACAAGAATGCACACGGAAGACGAATTTACCCAAACCTTTTCATTTAAGCCACACGCATGAATGCTCGGCACGAGTATCGGAGCGCATCGAGCCACCGATTTTTAAATAAACCAAATTCCAGAGGCGCTTTATCTCATATCCCTAAGACAACAACAACGGGTGAACGCTAACATTAATAATGCAGATCCAATCAGAGTGGTTAGTCTTATCTACTTATAGAAAATGAAGCCCATAACGCGCTGCTGCAAGAATGCTAAAAAGCAATTACTGCTCTCAGCTTTAGTGAGCCCCAAATTAACGAGGGGATGTCAGGCAATGGGAAGGGGGAGGCTTGAGTAAAAGTACTGGAGGGTTAATTTGTTTGGAGTATTGGAAAGTAAAAACGTTCTCCAAAGACCAACTATTTGACAAAGCTGGGACTTGCAACAATGCGAGTGACCCTAATAGAAAAACAGAACGAAAACACAAATTGTCCGTACAATTTGCATACTAATTACTGTATACGGGTGTAGCCAACTTCTTCTAAAGGAACTGTTTCCTTATTTGAATGTCAGTTAAAAGGCTGCAGTATATGGTGCTACACTGATAGCAAGTTTGCATACTCTGCTTCAGCGTTCGAGAACATTTTATTCTCTGGATGTCGAGATAACGCCCGCTCAAACGAGTCAGCCACTTGTAGGAGCATCCCTCACGCTAGGACCATGAGGGGGCCGGAGGAGGTCAACTTTCAAGTGGGGGGCATCAAGTCAGGGATAAAGCCTTCCCAGGGTCCCCTGGCTCTGAAGCTTAGGCTGCGCACACAGAGCTGAGCAAAAGTGAGTTTCTATGTGGGAGGGGGGCGGGTTGCATTGAAAGGTCAAGAATCAGCCCACATCCTCCTTCAGACGCAGGACAGGAGTGAAGCGATTTGTAGGAGGAAAACTGCAAAACAAAACAAAAAAAAACAGATAAAGTAACAGCATGCATGCTCTGCTGTAAAGCATTTATTTACAAGAAAATTGAAAAATTTGTCAATTTTCTCCAGTCTCCTTTGATTATCGGAAATAAACGTTGAACCATAAGCACACAAAACTATACGGAATGTTTTACACTCACAATCCCCCTTTTTTTTTTTAAATCAAATGACTGCTTTAACACCACATAGCTCTTCCAAGCGCAACAAAACCTGAGGCAAGGACTGCTGAAAAAAAAAACCTAAGGTATGAAACAAAGCAACAGTGGCCAGGCCAGACCGCATAAAAAGAGGAAAGTGGTTTACAGAAGAAGCGGCAACAACTTAAAGACTGGGTCCCCAAAGGGTCAAGACCCAAATACTTATACTCATGTCTTCCATGATCTTTGTTGACGGGGGAACGGACACATGTCAGTGTTGCATGCTGTTTGTACCAACAGTTTTTGAGAGCGGGGTGGGGGGAGGGATCAGTATGTGGGAAACGAGAGATGGTACATCTGTATTGCATGACGCTAGCTAGCTTAGTGCTACGTCAGTGCTGGCAGTTGTTGTCAGGGGTGTGTGTTTGGTAAGCAGGGTGCGTGGTTCTGTTGACATGGCGGGGGTGCCCTAGGGGAAACACGGATAAATAAAATTAAACATAAAGTGCACAGCATTTCCCCCATTTTTGGTAACTCATTTAACACGCTTCAGACTTTCTAAGTCTTAAAGTAATTTGTTATAAGTGGTGCAACTTTCCCTGCATTTACGATAATCCATTTTATGTGGCTCCACTTTTAGAGTATTTGCGGTAATTCCCACATCTGGCCCACGGTTTGTCTTTGCACAGTGAAGCCGTCAGTCCACAGAGGGGTACAGGCATGAGAAGGCAATTGGCGACCGACTGACTGTCCATCCGTCCATTTTCTTCTGCTTATCCAGGGTTGGGTCGCAGGGATAGCAGCCCAAGTAGGGAGGCCCAGACTTCCCTCTCCCCAGCCACTTGGGCCAGACCCTCTGGAGGAAACTTGAGGCGTTCCCAGGCCAGCCAAGAAACATAGTTCCTCCAGTGTGTCCTGGGTCTTCCTCTGGATCTCCTCCCAGTGGGACGTGCCCAGAACACCTCACCAGGGAGGCGTCCAGGAGGCATCCTAACCAGATGCCCGAGCCACCTCAACTGACTCCTCTCGACGTGGAGAAGCAGCGACTCTACTCTGAGTCCCTCCCGGATGATCGAGCTTCTCACCCTATCTATAAGGGAGAGCCCAGACACCCCGCGGAGAAAACTCATTTTGGCCTCTTGTATCCGTGATCTCGTTCTTTCGGTCACAACCCAAAGCTCGTGACCATAGATGGGTGAAGGAACGTTGATCAACCGGTAAATTGAGAGCTTCACATTTTGACTCAGCTCTCTCTTCACCATGACAGACTGGTACAGCGCCCACTTCACCGCAGACACTGTACCTATCTGCCTATCGATTTCTCGCTCCATTTTCCCCTCATTCTTGAACAAGATTCCAAGATACTTAAACTCCTTCACTTGGGGCAGGACCTTTGACGGCAAGCAAAGAAAACTAATTTAGTTTAGTTTAATTCATTTAAGTTCAAGTTCAAATAAACTATATTGTTGTTTCCACCACATGGTTTTCCCAGTTACACCCAAAAATAGCAAAATATAAAGTATAAAAACAAACTAGAAATTAGGATCTAAGATATACACTAAGATAAGATATAAACGGTACGCTAAAAGATCTAAGACATACGCTAAACACTAATAATGTAAAACAATATGGCATAACAACAGCAGCTCGAACATGAGTCATAATGGAGTAACATTATGAAAATAAATCTTCTGAGTCTTTGCTTTAACATAACATATAAATTAATTATTCTTAACTTCAGTCAGGAACACCTAAGTGACTGGTCCACCTACATTAGTAATATGAGAAACCAAAAAGTAAGGGAAGGATACACCTCCAGTCAGTTCTGTGGTCTACATTTTTGTAGTGAGTATACTGTGCTTGGAAAGCAAAGTACACCGGTTAGTATGATTAAATTGTCAATTTATTTTGATTATTAAGCATATTGAACATTTCCAAATTCCTCTGATGCTTATATTTGAATAAATGAACAACAACAGTTGGCTTTGTATTAAAAAACATGTTATAGAATCAATAAAAACAGTATCAAAGCAAAACATGTTCAAGTATTAAGTAGTAAGTACAGAATTATACAATAATTCACTGGATAAGCGAATGTAATAAACAAGTGCTGCATACCGACAGATTGTTATGGATAGGTTTAACTGCTGTTTAACATATCAATGACACATGCCTATTGATACTGTATGTCATGTATCATTGGCCACTTTGAATGGGGTACACTGAAAATCTTAAGCTTTTCTAGTGGGTACACTTCGTATACCCACGTATCACGTAGACTACACCGCTGCCAGTCCTCCATGCACTTGAAATGAAAGCTTTAAGTAGGGAAAATAGACAAACAGATTGGTGCAGCATCTGCAGTATTGCAGACTCTGTACCAGTCCGTTGTGGTTAAGAGAGAGCTGAGCTGTAAGGCAAAGCTCTCTGTTTACCGGTCGGTCTACGTTCCTACCCTCACCTATGGTCATGAACTCTGGGTAGTGACCCAAAGAATGAGATTGCGGATACAGGCGGTTGAAATGAGTTTTCTCTGCAGGGTAGCTGGACTCTCCCTTAGAGATAGGGTGAGAAGTTCAGTTATCCAGTAGAGACTCTGAGTAGAACCACTACTCCTCCACGTCGAGAGGAGCCAGTTGAGGTGGTTCGGGCATCTGGTAAGGATGCCCCCTGGGCGCCTCCCTAGAGAGGTGCTTCGGGCATGTCCAACTGGGATGAGACCCTGGGGAAGACCCAGGACACGCTGGAGAGACTATGTCTCTCGGTTGGCCTGGGAACGCTTTGGAATCCTCCCAGAGGAGCTGGAAGAGGTGGCTGTGGAAAGAGATGTCTGGACGTCCCTGCTCAAACTGCTGCCCCCGCGACCCGACTTCGGAATAAGCGGAAGATAATGGATGGATGAATGTAGGGAAAATAGCTGATCAGTGACTGTCCTCCCAACGGTTTCATAAATAGATGAGCAGCAAAGAAAAATGCAACATCTACTCTAAGCTATGTGCCACCAGCAGAGATATAATCATTCAGGGATGCAGTTATCGACCTCTTGGCTGAGGAGGAAAATGGGAGTCCAGAATTCAGTCTTGGATGCGGGACTGTGTGTTGGCGAGTGACGACTGGACGCTGAACAAGGCTGATGAGCCAGCCAGGACTGAGATAGTTGCTCTTTATGTCAGTAGTTAAATCTTAAGACTTCAGCTGAATTGCAGAAACATTTTTTTAACCTTTTTCTGGCTCTCTAAACAAACTGGTAAACAAGTGGTTTGCTGATGTTCCCTGTCGCCAAGAGATTTGAACAGTGAATGTTTGTAAATTATAAAAAATTCTGGACTGGGATTTAACAGGGAAAGCCAGTGAACCTTAATGTTTTTGTTGCAAGATATTCAAGTGGGTAGGATTTGTGACCAGAGGCAAATGCGGAGCTCGAAGGTGGCAAATGCTAGCCTTAATCTTCGGCCTTCTAACATCTGACTTGTAAGAAATATCAAAACTTGAAAGCACAGTTTTCTCAAAGGTCCAAGTTAAGGTGGTGTCCATCTTGGATTTTAACGTGACAACCCAATTTTGCAAAGGAACCTTTCTCCAGTTATGGACGGATGGAGGGTATTTTTGATTTATCCTCCTCGCTCCGTGACTGGGGACGATAAGCTCCATTTGCAGAATTTCTGTTTATTTGTCCAACCTGGTAGGGTTAAAATTTTTAGGCAGAAATTAAATACAGCGTAGGCTTTTATCATGTTCTTCATGTATAAGAAATAAAGTCCCATAAGGGCTCAAATTAAGGACTTTAATCAATGTATAGTTTTGTACCAATGTATTTTTTTATATATCCTACTTTTAAGTCCAAACATGCTATAAATGTTACTTAAAGTAAAATAGTTAAAAAAAAACAACCAAAAAAACCCCATTATTGGTAGGAAATATAGAAAGTTAAACTTTGGGATTTTTCTTGAACTGCCAAACTGTTGTATAGAACAGTGACGTGTGGTGAGCTTTGTGACAGGTGAGGCGCTGACTGTCTGGAATCGGATGCTCCCATATATGAACCCAAAATAGAAACTTATATTTCAACATAAATTGTTTAAAAGTTATTAGAAAATGTTTGACACTTCATTGTGCAGCGATGTTCTTCAACTCAATGATTCTTTCACATTTGTCTTGTGGAGCTACTGTCTGGTCAGAGACTCACCAAACTACACGTAAACCATTGAAAAGTCTACAATCAGGCCTTGAAGCCAATCAGATTTCATCATTGTAATATTTTAGCTACATTTGGTATTCTAGAATTTTCCAATTTTATAAATACTCATTGAATTATATTTCAAATGCTTAAATGGACTTGCGCCCAAACCATTAATCAGTTATACAGAAACTGCAGGGCTACAGCAGATCTACCACAGCGGCTTTAAATGGAGATTGCAAGGTTCCTTTTCGTAGAACCACTTTTGCTCAAAGTGCTCTCTCTGTGAGAGGATCCACAATTTGGAACTCACTCTGTCAATTTAAAGTTTGTAACCAGATTCAATATGTTTAAAAACAAACAAACAAAAAAAACAACTAAACTCTGGTTGTGTCAAAAGCAGCATTGCATTCATGCTTAATGTATTTTATTGTTATGTTTTAATCCATTTGTTTTATGTGTATGACTCATCTAGTTTCGAGAAATCCTTTAGTTTTGAGATATGATCTTCCATTTTGTCTAAACAAATTAAATGAGTGTACCGTTTGCTTCACTGCCCCTCTGTGCAACAGAAGAACGCACAGCAGCACCTGCTTCATTGTATATATCGGGCAACACTGCCCCCTATCGGTGCGGCATGGTACTTTCTGCCGCATCTCTCATCTTTTTTAGCATGCAGTATGACCCATTAGAAAGCAGAAATATGTTAGACATTCATTAAATATATTAGATTGTACAACATCAACATATGTAGCACGTGTGTAATCAAACATGTATATTGGCGATATAAAGAGAGACAGCAATGGGCATGCACCAACCACCTACTTCATATACTGTATGTGAAAGAGCACTGCGCTGCCTCACCCCGCATTGTTTTAACGGAAATGTGTAAATTTCACGATTTTAACCACTGAAGTGTTGACATAATTAAGAAAACAGTCTTATAAAACAGTCAGGTGGTCAAATGTATTTTCTCTTATCATTGTTAGTATTTTAGTTGTCATGATGACAGGTGAGGCACTGCCTCACTTGCCTCCCCTGACTGCATGTCTCTGGTATAGAAGTTTGATGAACGCCATCTAACAAACCTCTTCTATGGCTTCATAGGTGGTTTTATACATGAAAAGTCAAAGTTAAATTGGGAGGCGCCACCACGGGTGGTGGGGAATTGCATGGCTAAGAGGGACTTCTGGATCCAAAGCGACAAACAGGTGATGGCTAACCAACTGGACACTGTGGTGGTCGACAAGCAAGAGAAGGCAGCAGTGATGAAGGCAGCAATGCCAAGAGACATCAGGAAGAAGGAACAGCTGGAGAAATGCCAAAAGCTGAAAAGAGCTGTGGAGAGTCAAAGTGACAGTAGTGGTCATTGGAGGACTGGGTGCTGTGAGCCTAAAAACTGGAAGAGTGGCTCCAACAAATACCAGGAACAACCTCAGAAAACCTTGTCCGGAAGAATGCAGTCCTAGTGTGTTCATCCCAGAGTGTATCACCCTTCAAGCCCTCCGTCAACAAGGGGTAATTGGACCTCCATAGCCTCCTGAGTATTACCTAGACAATACTACCATCAGGCCCTCTTAGGCTGGGCTTGAGAAAGCTTCGTCCAGACACTAACATCCTTCATGTGTAGGACACACCCTTATCTCACCTCACAGCTCATGGGGTCAACAGTTAAGATACTGAACAGAACCCTCGAACTCCCAGGCCTCTCGTAGAGGACCCAAGTATGAACTAAGTGATGTTTTGTTGTCATCATTGTATGTTCCCATACAATGACGAAATTAGTTCTCTACATTTAACCCATCACACCTGAAAAAGACTCAGGTGGAGCAGTGGGCAGCTCTGTAGGCACCTGGGGAACAATTAGCCATTAGGTATCTTGCTCAGGGACACCACGACATGTGGGCATGGCAGGGAGTCGAACAACGACTTTCTGATTCCAAGTCGGCTGTCCTACCTCGGCACCCAAGTGAAGTGGAATCGCCCAGTGGACGAGTAGGGCGAGCTACGAGTTTCCAGTTCAAGTAAGTTTAATTATCATTCGCATCCCGTGTGGAACATGAGGTGGAACTAAATTCTGTACACAGTGTCCCAGTTACATCCAACAATAGCAAAAATTAAAATTGCAAAAAGAAACGGTAATAATGATTTAAGATATAAACTAAGAAATACGTTAAACTAAGAATACGCTAAACAATAATAGTGTTTCACTGCAATAGTCATTACAGTAGTCCCTTGTTTATCACAGAGGTTTCCATTCTCAGTCCACCCGCGATAAGTGAAAAACTGCGAAGTGGGAATAGTAGTACAAGTAGCAAGTAGTTTATTTTATTATATATACATACATATATATACACAATACTATAAATGTGTTTTAAACTCTTCTGCACACTCTTGCAATATTCTAAACATTGTTTCTAAACTCTAAACGCTCTAAAAGAGCACAGAATGTCATGATCTCCGTTCTCTTTGCCACAGACTGCTCTCGGCCACGCCCACTTCTTCGCAGATCATGACACGCTGCAGGGGGGATCTTCTCCCTACACATGTGGGCTGCACACAGGTGCAGCAGGTGCTAAATAAATTTAAATAATTTATAAAAATAAAAAACATGCCGATCGTGTCCATCCATCAATGAGCCAATTGTGTGTCATGTCCAATCTTATTTTGAAAAACCGCTAAAGAGCGAGTCTACAAAAGTTGAAACGCGAACTAGCGAGGGACTACTGTATAACATAACTAAAGACATTCTGCATACTGATAGTTACTATTGTAACATGCTACATCCAAATAACATGAGAAATAAAATATAATACAATGAACACACACTTTATTGTGAAAGTACAGAACTTTGAGGTCTGAGGCCTACTGTAACTATTAAAAAGTTCTCTCGTATATTGACGTTTTGCTCACTTTTTTTTTTTTACTTAAACCCTAAAGTATTGTTTGGCTAACAATGAACCTTTTCTTTGTACTTCATACTTTAAAACTGACAACCATTCGACAGAACATCACTTCAAAAACAACTCAATTATCTTTAAAATGTTTCTGGCGTCACAAAAATCATTTTCTTTCCATACTATGAACTGACTGTGAAAATAAATTTTTAGTTCATTTTAACTTTCTGTATTTACAAGTGAAATTTAACCAGTTACTAGTCATGCAAAATGTATTTATTACAATTTAAAGAGGTTCCAGAAAAGGTCACCACAAATTTTTAGATTAATTATAATTTTTACAAACCAATGAAATGAGTTCTGTGGAATAAAAAAAAGTTCATTATAGCCTCTAATTTTTTTGTTAATTAACTCTTAATGAGATGCATCAAATTTACACTGGAAGCTGTATTTAAGAGCTAACCGTATGCAATACAGTATTTTATATTTCAAAGGTTTTCAGATATTCATATGTTATGTTTGGCGCTCAAGGCCTGTTTGGTTGTTTGTGATTAAATTCACATTCCAAATCCACCGGGGTTTCATCTTCTGATGAAAAAGTATTCAATTAATCATCGTCCAGATTCAGATGATGAATAGTGTGTCCATGAAGTAAATTTCAAGGAAAAAAAACAAAAAGCACTGTTTAAATGCTAGAAAACACCAAGGATGTTATGGGAAATAAGTCATTTCGTTAAAATTGGACTAGAAATTACAACTGTTCGAAAAATAAATAAATAAAAGTAATAAATCTGTATGCCTTTTTATAACTGTCTGTTGTTGTCGCTGTTGTCCATTCTTGTCATCACTCTTTGTTGAAATCAGGTCTCTCTTGTAAATGAGTCCTCGAGGCTCAATGGGATTTACCTGTCTAAATAAAGGTAGAATGAATGAAAAAATAAAAAAAATCCATAATAAATTAAAATGAGGTTGATAATTTTCATTTATCAGCTTTATTGTTTCTTAGCGTCTCTCTCTCTACTGAAAACACTGGATGAAGCTCTTCACTGACCCCTCCATTTCTCTTTTTTCGCTTTTCTCTTTAAAATCTGTTTTAACCTTACAAAATCACGTTTTTGGATTGTTAAAAGCAGCTAAGCTATGAGCTAAGCTAACAGGCCGACCTCGGGGAAAAAACCTCCGTCTTGTCGAAGCCCCAAAATTCACTGTTGAAACCCGTGTCTTCGTGTAAAAAGTAGTTTTTCCTCTGTAAAAAGAAGCTGAGAACTTGTTTACTGATTTTTTTTTATTAAAAGTTTTGTGTAAAAAATGCTATGCTAAAGAGCTCAAACCACACTGAGCATCCGCCAAATAAAAAGAAGAGACAGCCCATGTCACGTCAAGGGGCCTCCCTCCCATTTTTCGTAAAGAGACACGCTGCTCGCTCCCTCACTATCTATCTTTAGGTTCAAACAGTTTAATACTGCCATCTGGTGGTCAAAAAAAGGCACTACACTCAAAACAAATTAACCAACATTTCTTCTTAAATTTGCCAATAATTACTAATTATTGTTAAATTTCAAACAATATTATCGTTTATTGCAATAATTTCTGAGAAATCTAAAAAAGTTAAATCTGGTCCCCTGGACATTCAACAACAAAAAAAAAAATTAGAAACATTTCGTCTTTCATCCGAAAGAAGTCTAAACCAGAGCCTGTTCAAAGCATCAGACTCTCAAACTGTTAATTTAATGAGAAAAGGTCGTTGTTCTTTATGTCGGTCGACTGGAATTGAACAGACGTTAAAAATAATGAACTTATCGGAGTGAACTGCTTCTTTTCAACACCCATACATATATTTTGAAGTTTTAGTCTGTGGCTGTTTGACGGCATGAAAAGCAGATCAAGGTTTTACTTAATGATGCCTCAGTGCCGAGGATTCTCCTCCAGCTCACCGGCTGCAGCTCCTGTCAGGTTTTTGATGATGGCAGCCTAAGGCCACGGCGATGACGGGACTCGTTCATCCTCTTTGGAAAAGATAATTTAAAGCGTGTTGTGCCAGCCTTCATTTGACAACACGGAAGGTGATTTAAATGCTGCTTCGGGTATTCTTGTAGCTTAAAAGCCGTTTCTAGGGCTAACTAAAGGGAAACGCCGATGCAATGACAGAGAAGGTCCTTCAGTCTGTTTTCATACGAGATCTTGGTGAATTGATTGAACGGTCCCGGTCGAGCGCAGAGGCGGGCGGTAAGGCCAAGGATAAACAAACAGTGATTATTGGAGAAGTCCACTTAAATAAAAGCTGATTGAGATGACAGGAAAACAGTCGGGGCTGAGCTTGTGTCCACTGTTTCATCAGACTGACTGAAACCTGCCTCGGGCTTAAAAAACTAACTAAATAAAAATAGACAGGTGAGGCTTTTTTGATCACAACGACATGAATATAAATAAATGAGCTAAAACAAGCATTAAAGTCAGACGTCCTCGAGACTTTACCACTCCTCATAGCATTCAAATGAGAGGTTGATTCTGAAATATGAATATTTCCAACCTACACCTTGATGGGGATTAAATGATATGGATATTAGAGCCTGGCGATATATATTGGTAGGGCTGATATTTTAGGCTGATATAGACGTTTGGGGTCCTATCGGTACCTGTGATAATTGTTTTATTATGTGCCAATATACATACTTATAATTTTCACATCTAAAATGCTGGAACAAGCTGTAATTGTACAATGTATCCAGCAGAGGGTGCATGAAGACAACTTTCAAGTCATGGACACTCACTTAAGTTTCACTTTCACATTCAGAACAAAGTGGGGAGCAATACTGTGTGGTGTATTTTACGGAACAGGGCATGGAAAGTTTATTTTAGATCTGTAAAATGGGCAGCACGGTGGCGCAACTGGTAGAACTGCTGCCTCTCAGCGAGCAGGTCCCTGGTTCAAATTCTGGTCCTGGGGCCTTTTTTGGTGGAGTCTGCATGTTCTTTCCGTGCATGCATGGGTTTTCTCCGGGTACTCCTGTTTCCTCACACAGACCAAAAACATGCATGTTTGGCTAAATGGTAACTCTAAATTGTCCCTAAGTGTGAGTGAGAGAGTGAATGGCTGTTTGTCTAGTTTGTCTCTATGTGGCCCTGTGATGGACTTGCGACCTGTCCAGGGTGTACCCCGCCCCTCGCACAGTGATTGCTGGACATGGGCACCGGCGACCCCCGTGACCCAAAAATGGAAGAAGCGGGTAAAAGATAATGGATGGATGATAAGAGTGTATGTCTTGGCATCGTAGATCCAATAGATCAACAATCAGTTGCTGCAAATTTATTTTACATAATGGTGATAATAAGTTGGGGATCATCAACAAACGGAGGCATTTCGGTGAACCTTGTTTTTAAACTATTCTAAATAAATAAACATGTCTGTTGGTAAGTAGGGGTGCACCAATTGCAGTTTTCTGGTCGATCACCAATCTCTAAAAAGCTTAACCTGCCGATTCAGATATTGGCCGATACCGATTTTGTTTTATAAGGTCACAATGCACCTTCAATTTTCCAATCTTATTTTATTGAAAAACATACCCTTGAACAATATCCTAGACACAATACAAACTTGTTTTAACTGTCCATCAGGTAGCGCTCTGAATTGTAAAGGAAGTTTAGACAATTGTTAAAACTACAAAAAAATCGGTAAAAACAGTTTCTCATGGAAGTATCAGCCGATCTCCCAAAATTAAGGAAATAGGGGCTGATTTATAAATGCACCCCTATTGGTAAGTAATATTTTCACAGGAACAGTTTATTTTAGTATTAACACATTCTGTGTAGTCTAGAGTAGTAACAAAATGTGATACCTCTGAATTGCAGTTTTTACAATATTGTTCATTATAATACAACATATTTATCGCTGATATGTGAGGACCATAACAACCAATCTTCTCCTTATTGGAAATTATGCTTTATTTGTTTTCCAATTGTATGAAAAGTTATTAGAGCTGGTGACGACCACAATATTGGGTTGGTAAATAACCCAGAGAGGAAGTCTTGTCTTGCCTCGTTTGAGGAGCCGCCATGTAATCAGCTGCAGTGCAGATTCATCCATTATCCATGTATCTGTGCTACATAATAAGGACTTTGGCCAAATTTCCCCAAGCTTCTGCAGCTTTTATAGAGAAAAACTCATAAAAAGGGGTTTCAGAAAAACTAGGTCACTTTAAAGTTTAACTTTCTAAAGCACTAACAATCTGCTTAAAACCAGAACTCCACTACGTTTTCCCCCCAAAACTAAACTGGAGCATATTAGTGTTTTTCTTTTTTTAGCTTGAGCTGGAAAGTTACCCCTGTGGTTAGATGTATACACATGAGTATGGACTTTATGTCAACACTCAAAGCAGAGACACGAGTTCAGACAATAGAGACTTTAAAGTATTGATGTTTGAAATAATGTAACCATTTAAATCAAAATAAATTAGATTACATTTCAGAGTGCTGCCAAGTCGTCTCCACCTGCTATTGCTTATCAGGTCGGAGAGGCAACTGGTTCAGGAGAGAAACCCAGGCCTCCCTCTCCCCAAATCCACCTGGGGGACCCCAGTAGATTCCCAGCCCAGAGAAGATGCACAATCCCTCCAGTGAGTTCTGGGTCAGCCTCGGGGACTCTTCCCAATGGGACGTGCCTGGAAAACCTCCAAAGGGAGGCGTCCAGTTGGTATCTTGTTCAGATGCCTGAACCACCTCAACTAACCAGTGAAGAGCTTTGCCTTTCGACTCAACTCTTTCTTCACTATAACTGACCAAAGCAACACTCTCATTACTGAGGACAAGGCCCTGATCCACCGGTCCACCTCCTACTCAAGAACAAGATGCCCACAAATCTAAACTCTCCCACCTAAGGCAAAGACCCCCCCCCCTCCCCCGAATGAGTAAACCATCACTTGAACTCAGCAGCTTTTCCCCAGGGGCCCATAACTGTGACTGTACAAGACTTAAGGCTTGAAAAGTTCCCAGGTGTAACAAACGATTGTTCTACATAAAACGACAGACTGAATACAGAGCCACAGGTCGGCCTCACGAATCAGTGACACGCTTCTGGCCTTGATATTCAACTGGGATTCAAAAGAATAAATGAAAAGAAGCAAAAGGCCGGAAAAAAAACTCCAAGAGAAATTGTTCTGGCATTTCTTTCGGTGATACAACCTATCCGTCAAATCAACTGAACAATGTTGTCTAGACGCTGAAGGAATAGATTCGTGCATGTTACAAGTTATGAAAATCGTGAGACCATCACTGCAAATTAGACTGAACTGATTGGAGTGAATCTAAGCCTCCTACAGTTGGAAGACGAACCTCCAGCTTTTCTGTACCCTTATCACTATGAAATACAGTGTTTCAATACTCTAGTACAACCAGTGGAAACTGAATTAGATCATGAAAAAGTGAATGGACCAAAGACATTTATGACTTTCAAAGTTTAAACTACCGTATTTTTCGGACTATAAGTTGCACTTAAAATCCTTTAATTTTCTCAAAATTCAACAGTGAGCCTTATAATCCGGTGCGCCCTATGCATTAATTCTGCTTGTGCTTACTGACCTCGAACTGATTTTATGTGGTACACGGCACTCAAAAAATCTGTCAAAATGTTTTGGTTTCGCTTAATGCGCCTTATAGTCCCCAAAACACGGTATTTTCTACTTTGTACCTTGCTTGATTGAAGAGACCGTCAAACTCTGTCAGTCTCTACCTGCAGCCCTAGATAAATGAACTATTATTGTAGCCCCAGAGGTATCCATGTTTCTTACTATGAAGTTGGGCAAACTATTATGTTTAGTTTCAGTGTCTTTTCACACTTAGGCAGCTAAAAAAAACATTATGTGAATAAAAAGTTTGTTTTCCATTTTTTAACATTTCTGTCCAAGTCATCCAAATACCATCTAAAAAGGTCCATAAAGATCTTGGCTAAATCACAATGCATTACTCCAGTTAGAAGATGTCTATAACCAGATTTAGACAGTGATGGACATCTACTTTTAGCCAAGACAGGCAAGCTCCACCCACACGTGTGGTTTAAATTGAAATCCTTAAATTGTTTGTCTAAACATAAAAGGCATTTCTTAAATTAAAACTTTTACAAGTTACATCTAGACTCAAATCACCTTTTAAAGACGTCTTTTAAGCTTAGTTTGAGGCGCCTTCTACCTGTTGGTCAGATTTATGTAACATCTACGGTGGAATGACTGAGTTGAAGTCAACCCACTGCTGTTACACCTCTGAGCCGAAAGGCTTTGTTGTGATTATGAATGACCAGAGGCAGCTTAAAAAGGGGCCGTTAACCAACAACACAAACAACTTCCAAAATATAGAACTACTATAATGTGCGTGCTATCTAAAGTTATAAGACAATACGATAAATGAGTAAAGATAATTGCACGCACATAAATATGATCCAGTACAACAGAAATCTGCCAAGTTGAACTGTATTGCATTTTTAGTCTTCTAAATGTAAGATCTGAGCCAAAAACTCATCCATCACATCAAGACTCTCTCCTTTTCGCTAACACATGGATTTTTTAAATCACTATTAATGCCAGTTCCATTAATTACTGGACATAAATGTGTCATGTTAATGTTACTATTCTACTGCGGCAAAAACCTGGACTGTACCGTGTCCATAAATCTCTTACAAGAGGTCTATCAACGTTTATTTCACAAACTAACAAATAATCCAAGAGTGTTAACCTTTCAATCCTCACTTTTGCTACTAAACGTCACTAAATTATGGGCTATGATTATTTAACCCATTGGATTAGGACTGTGGTTGAAGAGCTTGTGTAGTTAGGCTTTTCATATCGCAGGTTAACTCATGCCATTGACGTAACCCTTGGAAGGTCCAGTAACTGGTGCCCATGTCCAGGAATCATTTAGCAAATCAACAAAAAGAGTTATGTTTGCTCCATTTCCCCCCATTGGTATGCCTTAGAGGATTTTTGGGCATAAAAATTAAAATAAAAAAAAATAAAAAACAGTTCTGTTTTGTGGAAACTTTCCAGATAAGGTAGCCAAAAATGATGCCTTGTATTTTCACGTGTCTCTTGGTGGATCGACATGAAAGTTTTTATTTTTCCACCACCAATTTTAATTTTAATTTTTATATTTTACTTCTTTCGTTTTCCCTTTAAACTATACTTATGGAAAATGCCAGTTTCTGTTTTGTTTATTGCTTTTATTCTAATAGATATGCAGCATTACCAGCTCCTGCAGCAGTATGCGTTATTGATGCCCCGATTTCAGTCAGGCCAACGGGAGTCGGCATTCTGAGCCGTGGAACGCAAAGATTCCTCAGCATGCACGTGGAACAGATTTTTTATACCAACATGCAACTGTGTTTTTGCTTTTTACATCAAAAAAAAAAAAAAAAAGGTTTTGTCGTACAAAATGAGAGGCGAGACTCTGCAAGACGTGACAGCCGAGAAAGACAAACCTCTTCCGGGGTTAGCTGAAGTCCGTCCTGGTATTTTTTTTTATTTAATTCTTTTACAAAGGCTCTTAAACGTAAAAAGCAAAGCATGACTAGGAGTGCTAATATAAAAACCCAAAGTATAGAGATAAATAGAAGTAAAATAATAGGAATAAAAAATGCTATAAAAGGAATTCCTTATTTTATGATATGATCATTATGGGATCAAAAAACGCATTTATAATGGGATTTCCCTATGGTAATTTTTTGCCCTAAGGAACACTAGATTTATGAATAAAAATTTTTTTATAAGGAATGCATTAGTTTATGATGTGATAATTATAGGATCAAAAAAACACATTTATAATGGGATTTCCTTAGGGTTGATTTTTCTCCTAAGGAACACTAGAGGGCGGTAAAGTTACTATAAAGGGAGTGTTTGGAACAATTCTGACAAAATTAATAAAGAAAATAGTTTTTGACTTTTGTCAGAAACAGTTGCTCCTCTGGACCAACAACATCAAAATGTGTGTGGGAAAGTTGAATCACCCACCCTCATTTGCCACACCTTGGGCCACTGACGAAGGCCCTTAATAGCCCTGAGCACCCTACATGGCAGCTCCCTGCTCCACACAGAGGGCTGTTGTAGCTCGGTGGTCTGTGGTTGCATCAGGAAGGGCATCAGGTGTGTTAAACCTTGTGCTAAGTACTGAAATGAAAGATGTGCGAGATGTACAGCAGGGAGGAAAGGTAAAAGGGTTAAACTGGAACGGGATGAAAAGACACGAGGAAAAGTTTTCTCCTTCACATAGCACGAACTGTTCATCCAAGTGTGCAGCTGACTTCCGCAGCACGCTCATGAGTGACAGCTTGACCTTACAAGGTGAGTCCCACCTCATGTGCAGTGGGTCTCAAGGGATCCTCTCGGGCATCAAGAGTAACACAGATGACTGGATCAATCTGAATCGATATTCACAATGAGCTTCCTTAAGGCGCTCTCATTTCCCCGATCCCTCCATTCATCTTAAACGTTTTTTTTTTCTCTCTCTACCATCACTTGATTAATGCCCAACCCTTTCCCCTCATCAGCGTCCAGATTGGTTGCTACTGTATCTTGTGATGCACGCATCAGTCCAGGCACCTTGACTCAATAACCTTGGCCGTGTTTAACTAAAGTCACAGAGGCTGTAATGATGTTTAAAAGCCCATTAAGGAGATGGAGGACCTCCAGTTTGATGTGGGTGACGTGTCAGGGTCAAGCAGTGATCCAAGCACTCGAGCGAGAACTCCTCTACAGTTGAATATTTTAAAGTACTTTCCATCCCTACATAATTTAAGAAGTCTTAATTTATGTTATATATAATTTAGGGTATTTGACCAATCTTATTCTTTCTTTTAGCACATAATGGTGGAAATTTAAGCCTTTACCGAAGCCGTCTGTATCCCTTATGTTCCAGTGGAAAACTCCTACGTTTCTTTTATCTCTATGTTCGTGACCTCAGCGGCACGAGAAGCTTGTTCTCCACTGTTCGTCTCCGCGGTGAAATTGATTAACTTTGAGCTATAATTGCTGCAACGACTTGCACACAAACATTGGGGCACTATTATCTTCCACAGTGTGTGACAAAATAGAGCCATAATTACCATCAACTGTGTAAGAAAGCAGCGGGGCCAGATCCACTGGAATTGCGGTGTATTAAGTTGCATGTGCACATGCACTCGCGGGTGTAATTGATGATTACCTCAAGCTGGAAAAAAAAAAAAAACGTAAGAGTTGATGTTGCTGCAGGAGGAAATAATGGAGGAGCAGGATGGGTGAAAGATTGAAATAAATAATAAAATTAAACAAGTAGTATGCCAATGTCTCCCATCACTAAGAGATTTTAATAGGGGGAACAGGGAACGAAACTAAACCTAAATGTTTATGGTGCAACTTATTCAAGTGGATAGATGTTCTACTACGTATAAAAATAGAAGTAGACTTTGTTTTCGCTTGACAAGGTGGCACAGAGTGATCCTGGCAAGGGGAGAGAGCAATTTTATACAACACCATGTGAGCAGCTAGGGGGTGGCCAGTGGTGGCTTTGACCACCAAAGATTCATATTTGGTCACCTCATTGGCCACCTGATCATTTGAGAAAACTATACTCGAAAGAATACAAAAACTAGAACTCACAGTTTACTCAAATGATCAGAGGCCATATATGCATGTATGGTGGTGGCCATCTTGGATTTTGATGTGGCAACCTAATTTTCAATAGGGAGCTTTTTATGTCAAGATGGAGCCACACGGCAAAATGGGCGTTGGTACCTCCCTTACTTTTTCAAGCTATCCAGTTCACAAGTAGGCCTGTCATGATAACAAAATCTTGCTGGGCGATTAATTGTCTCAGAAATTATTGCAATAAACGATAATATTGTTTGAAATTTGATAATAATTAGTAATTATTGTAAAATTTAAGAATAGATGCTGGTTAATTTTATTTTGAATGTAGTAGCATTTTTGACCACCTGATGGCAGTATAAGACGGTTTGAATTCGAAGGATGGATAGTGAGGGAGCGAGTAGCGTGTCTCTTGAAGAAAAATGGGAGGGAGGCCCATTGATGTGACATGGGCTGTCTCTCCTTCCTGTTTTTCGGTTTTCAAAATGGCGGATGCTCTGTGTGGTTTGAGCTCTTTAGCATAGCATTTATCACACAAAGCTTTTAATTAAAAAAAATCAGTAAACGAGTTCTCAGCTTCTTTTTGCAGAGAAAAACAACTTTTTACACGAAGACACAGGTTTCAATCGTGAATTTTGGAGCTTCGACAAGCAGAGTTTTTTTTCCCGAGGTCGGCCTGTTAGCGCGCAGTTTAGCTTCTCAGCTTTTAACGATCCAAAAACGCAATTTTGGATGATTAAAACAGATTTTCAAGAGAAAAGAGAAAGGGATTGGTCAGTGAAGAGCCTTTTGTCATCCAGAGAGACACGGTGAAACAATAAAGCCAATTAATGAAAATGAGGTTGATCATTTTCATTTACCATGCGATTAATTGATTTATTGTTAATCGCGACAGGCCTACTCACAAGATGAACCAAACGAAAAATATTTCCAGGACCCCTCTTCGCCCCGGAATGGGGGACAACAATAACAACAAAAGAAAAAAATCAGTTCAACTGTCACACAGGCTTTCATTCAACACATCTTAGCACAATGTTGTGTAAAATCTGTTAGTGCCAAGATGCCGGGTGGCACTTATTGCCCCCATGGCAACGCGTTAAAGCTGTTTGTCGACCTTAAAACTAATGTGAAATCTAATGCAGTCTCATCAGATGTCAGAATCAGGATGTGTTGTGAATGACCCAACTACTGTACAAACATCAACACTTAGCTCAATATCTATAAAACTGGAAAAGTAGCTGTGGTGGCCATCTTGAATGGGGTTTGGCTCCGAAAGTTAACCTGTTGCAAGCGTGCATCCAAGGATTATTTTAAATTTTGGCCAAAGGGAAATAAAAAAAAAGCTTTTGAAGTCGGGTTCTGAAGAAAGGCTTTTAATAATCAATATCTTACCTGGTGTAGATAGCTCTGAAAACGAGCTTAGTTTGGAGAAAGTTACCGTAATTTCAAGACTATAAGCTGCTACTTTTTTCCACACACTTTGAACCTCGTAGCTTAAACTGCGGCAAATGTATGGATTATTTTTTTTGACAGGCTAACAAGTTTCATGCTGCCAAAACATTTAGTCTCGTCGCACCTGGGTGCTCGCGTAGCTGCCCAGTACATGTCTCTCTTGGGGGTTGGGTTCTCTTAACTCAGTGAGACTACCTGTATAAATAAAGGTTAAAAAATAAATCTGACCAATGAAAGTATTGAACAGATCACAGTGGACCA
Source organism: Nematolebias whitei (assembly GCF_014905685.2). NCBI lineage: Eukaryota > Metazoa > Chordata > Actinopteri > Cyprinodontiformes > Rivulidae > Nematolebias > Nematolebias whitei. Next base: position 7,006,424 of record NC_056520.1, on the reverse strand, counting down.
ATGAAACAAGGAGGGGAGGAGAGAATGGGGAGGGGGGAAATACCCCTCCCTGTGAGGGGTGATTCCCCTGCATGCGCAGAGCAAGGACAGCACAAACTTGCACAAGAGGAACATGAAGATAATGATGAATGACTTCCTGGTAGGCTACTGTATTATCATTATTATTACTATTATTATTATTTTACCGGCCGTGTAACTGGTACCGTATTTTTCGGACTATAAGGACTGTACGTATTTACATATATTACTGACTGGTACACATGTTAAAAGTTTTAAAAAACATTGCTGTGTAAATATCTTATGTTACAACGTGAACACCCATGGCTTATAGACTAGCGCAACCAATACATGTAAACAATTATTATTATATTTTTAATTTAGTGGGCGTGGCTTATATTTGGGTGCGCTCAATAATCCGGAAATTATAATACATTCCAAGAGGTTTGGCAAGATAACGGATAGTTTGAGGGAAATCAAGGCCATTTAAAGAGATGCATACAACTAAGCCTGTTGTGATAATCAATAAATCGGTTAATCGCACGATAAATGAAAATGATCAACCTCGTTTTCATTTATCGGCTTCATCGTTTCTTCGTGTCTCTCTCTTTCTACTGAAGACACTGGATGACAAAAGACTCAACTCCGGTGCTCTTCACTGACCACTCCCTTTCTCTTTAAAATCTGTTTTAATCGTCCAAAATTGCGTTTTTGAATCATTAAAAGCAACTAAGCTACGAGCTAAGCTAACAGGCCGACCTCAGGAAAAAAACCTCCGTCTTGTCGAAGCTCCAAAATTCACGGCTGAAACCCGTGCCTTCGTGTAAAAAGTTTTGTTCTTGCAAAAAGAAGCTGAGAACTTGTTTACTAATGTTTTTATAAAAAGCTTTGTGTGAAAAATGCTATGCTAAAGAGCTCAAATCACATCGAATGTCCGCCATGTTGAGAGCTGAAAAAAGTAAGGAGAGACAGCCCATGTCACGTCAAGGGGCCCCCCTCTCATTTTTCTTAAAGAGACGCGCTGCTCGCTCCCTCACTATCCATCCGTCGGTTTAAACAGTCTTATACTGCCATCCCGTGGTCAAAAAAAGTCCTACACACAAAATTAAAAATTTATTCTGAAATTTGACAATTATCATTGTCAAATTTCAAACAATATTATCGTTTATCGCAATAATTTCTGAGACAATCGCTCGGCAAAATTTATCGTGACAGGCCTACATACAATAAACATTTGTTTATAACCCGTCAACTAGAACCACAGTGTTACATTTCTGAAGAATCACTTTGTGTTGGAAAATGAGTATATATATATATATATATATATATATATATATATATAT
>NC_056520.1:6996381-7002084 GCF_014905685.2 Nematolebias whitei | reverse complement strand
CTGAAATATAAATGAAGTTTAGACAATTGTTAAAACTACAAAAAAAATGGTAAAATCGGTTTCTCGTGCAAGTATTGGCCAATCACCCAAAGTTAAGGAAATCGGGGATGATAAGACCCCTATTATAGTTTTTGTAACACCCTTAAGTTGGAGAAACATGAGTTGCATTAAGAATGGATTAAACTAAGAGTTAGTACAAAGGGACTAGACCGAAATGATTTGCTGCCATCCTAAAACAACTCTAATGAACTTTAGAGTGACCATGCAAATGCTAGTTTACAAACTTTTGCAACAAATCCTCCCAAACTTCTTGACCCACAGAGTAGATCCTTGTCACCCATTTTTTTTATACAAGCATCTTGAAGGCACACAAATTCAGTCAATGCTTTTATTTGTGTATTTTCTCAGCTGTAACAAACTCTAACCTCCAGTTTGAGTCAACAAACCTTCATCCAATTTTATTCTTGACATAGGTTTAGTGAAATATACATCAACGGGGCTACTCGGTTCACAAAAGCAAGAGCCGTGTCCGCATTCTTGGCACAAAGTCAAGCTTGTTCTCGGTAAAGGTTGGACTCCCCCAGTCCTGTTTTTGGTGTCCATGGCCAGGATTCTCTAGGTGCAATCATGGAAAGGAGGGTGTTTGGTTTGGGAACCTCAGGGTCTCATCTTTACTTTGTGCCAATGATTTGGTTCTGTTGGCATCTATGGGCCAAGGCCTTTAGAGTGCAACACGGCAGTTCAGAGCAGTGTGAAACGGCTGGTAAAGAGTGGACTCCTCTACGTTCAAGGCCATGGTTTTCAAGAGGAAACAGGTGGAATGCCCCTCCAAGTCAGATGGGGATATCTTTGCCTCAGGTGGAGGAGTTGAAGTATCTGGGCGTCTTGTTCCTGAGTGATAGCAGAATGAAGCATGAGATGGATCAATAGATTAGGGCCTTGTCCTCAGTAATCAGGGTGTTGCTTCAGTTGGTTGCAGTGAAGAAAAGGTTGAGTCAAAATGTAAATCTCTGGATGTACTGGTCTGTCTACGTTCCAACCCTCACAAGATTTGGATTATGATGGAATAGACGAGCTCATGCATACAAGGAGGTGAAATGAGTTTCCTTCGTATCGTGGCCGGGCTCAGCCTTAGAGATATGGTGAGGAGCTCCGTCATCTGGGGGGAGCTCAGAGCAGAGCCGCTGCACCATCGCTTCTAAAGGAGTCAGTTGACATGGTTCATTTGATTAGGAAGCCTCCTGGACGCCTCCCTTTGGAGAATTTCTGAGTATGTCCCAGTAGAAAGAGACCTGGGGAAGACCCAGAACTCATAGGGATTATATAACCTCTCTGGCCTGGGAACACCTCAGGGTCTCCCAGTAGCTGGAGAGCGTCACTGGGGAGAAGGAGGTCTGGGTTTCTCTACTGGACCTTTAGCCTTTGCGAGCAGACTATGGATAAATGGTAGAAGATGGATTTGGAGCCATCAACTGGTTTAACTTATGGAAGTGTCTTGTCCCATCTTCTATACACTTTAGACACAAATGACCATAAACTATTTGTGAAACCAGAAACTCCATTAAATTTGCAGATTAATCAGTACAGCGGCACTGTGATGGGTTTACGACCTGTCCAGGGTGTGCTCTACCTCTTGTACAGTGATGGCTGGATATGAGCACCAGTGACCCCCCCGTCACCCAGAAAGGAAGAGGTGTGTAAAAGGTAATGGATGGATGGATAATCCATTGTTTCCCCTACCGCTGTACAAGCAGGGTGCCCCACCCTGTCAAGAGAACCGAGTGCCTCGCCTACCGAACCAAACCTCCCACCCACCCCCTGTCCATCGACAAAAATATCACAAAAAAGATGAGCGCCCTGCCAAGGCAAGTAATGTAGAAGAAACACAATGATAATTGGTAAAGAATAATGAGGTTAATTAAAAAAAAAAAAAAACTCAGAATCCTTCGATTTCTCAATAGCCATAAATTTCTATACAATTAACAGTGAGATGTGTTGGCAATGTAAAAGTTTAGATAATTCCTCCAAAGTATTCTTTCTCCAGGGCTTAGAGAAACTGTAATATACAGTAAGAACTGGTGATTAATTCAACAACTCCTGCTTTAATTCCTGAGAATCCCATTAACGTGCAGGAAATGATGCGAGTCATTAAATGGGTCAAACCAATATGAGTATAATTATGTTATAGGAAACCGCCCTCCTTGGTGGGTGAGCTGTGGCAGCCGTGTATCCCCCTCAGATTTCTCTTATCTTTTTCTCTGTGTGCTCTACTTCTCTACTATGTGATCTCAGACACACAAAACAGCCCAGGCGAACGCACACACTCCAGCAGGCGTGGGACGAGAGCGGAGCAGCTGGCAGATTGACAGCAGCTGGATGAGCGTATAGACGCGCCGCAATATGCTCCCCGACAAAACTGACATGGAGGCATGCGGCCGACTCAATTACAGCAGGAAAAAAAAGCAGAATTCCGAAAATTCATGTACAGACTCGAAATACAAGAACCAAAAGGGATGAGTATTTACGGTGCATGAGAGACGTGAGGGCTCACTTGATGAGATATTTTCTTTTGTGGATACATCTGCACTCCTTAAAAGCCAAACAATTTAAAGAATGTTTTCTAGGGTTCCATGATCAGAAATTAGGGATGCACGATATTCGATTTTTGGCCGATATGCCGATATGTTAAAACTATTTGTCCAATAACCGATACCAATAGCAATATTTTTTACCGTAGACCAACTTACAGAGACTACATAGCACACACACACATAGCACCTTTTGTATTGGTGAGCTATTTTGATGGAATAGCCAATTTACGATATTTAACTTTATCGCCAATATCGGCCGATACCATGCCGATAATATTGTGCGTCGCTATCAGAAATCAGATTCTAACTAAAGACTGGACAAATTTGCATTTGCTACGAAAATGCAGTGAGTTATTACATTTGAAAGCTGCTAAAGCAAGCCAAAGCTTACTTGAAATACATATCAGTAACATAAACTTGGAAAGAAGAAGCTAAAAAAAAGAACAAACACACTGCAGAAAAAAAACAAACAAACAAAAAAACAACACAGAAACAAGTTGAAAGTAGAACCAAATCACGCTGAAAGGAATATGGAAAAAAGACAAAAATAGCAAAACGAAGGACAAAACGAAAGCTTCCTTGCGAGCAGGAAGCAAGAAAATGCTAGCTAAGAAGCAAAAGTCAAGCTAGCAGAAAAAAAACAGGGCAGAGTTAGCATTAGCAGGAGTTTTATTAGCATAAATTAATAATAATAATAATAATAATAATAATGTCATCACAATGTCAGCACTGTATGTTTCCATACAATGGCGAAATTAGTCTCTGCATTTAACCCATCCACCACCAGGTGGTGCAGTGGGCAGCTATTGAAAGCGCCCGGGAGGCATTTTGGGGATGAGGTGTGCTGCCCAAAGACACCACGTGATGTGCAGTGACTGGGGATCGAACCTGGGACTTTCGGGTCAATAGCACAAGATTTTGCTTTTGGAAAGTTTATTTCCTCTTTTGCTGGATGTAAATCACATTTTTGGATGATCGTTTCCTCTGGTATCGGATGCTGTGCAGCTGGGAGGATTTTTACTGAAACTTTTTTAGTTTTGGACATTTGTTATGATGCATAACCATGACAAGGTGTTTTTATTTTATTACAACCAGGAGCAGCTGGCTAACATCTCAAAAGATCAAATAATAGCTCAGCTACAACGACAAATCGCAAATGGGTTGAAAAGGAGGCGCCGTGGATGCATTACCGTCTCCTTGCCAGATGTGCTCGATGTTTGACCATTGTGATCCTGAAACCAGCAGGAAACACGGCTCGTGACAACAGAAGAACAGGATCGTCCCCCGGCACCTGCAGTCGTCAGTGACGAGGAGCTCGGTGGGCTGCTGGGAGGAGTGGCCATCGCTCTGTGAGGAGTTCTGCCTGGCATTTGGGCGGTCCTGCTGCCCGGGATTGGGCTTAATAAAGGGATTAATAAAGTATTTTTTAAATGAATTGAATAAACATGCAAAAAAAAAAAGATTTTAAGCGATGAACCCATTCATTTCTGATGAAACAACAAAGGGTCGTAAAAGCCAAACAACTCTAAAAGTATGAATTGCACAAACACCAAGAGTCAGACTGGCCGTCACCGAAGTCTTATTTAGCTTGAAACGTGTGCACCGAGACACGTGCCGAAAAATGCATGGAAGAATAAACAAATCTGAAACACTTCAGATCAATTTAAAGTCGTGTAAACACTGAAACCACCTGGACTGCGATGCTGTACAGTAAAGCTTACGGCACAATTCGTTATATTTTGAGTATTTTCAACCGAAGAAGCGTTCGTCAAAGGCAAAACCACGCACGAGTTATTTTTCTGCGTGGCTGATTCACAACTATTGAACAGCTGTCTAAGTTTATTTAGTTTGAAAAAAACAAACAAACAAAAAAACCACCAGGTTGTATGAACTCACGCTAACCCTTGATGTGCATTAACGCAGAAAAATGTAAGCACTTCACTTTTGCAGAACTTTCCTTCTTTACTGCCGAGCGTTCCCTCTACCAGCACGGCTGAAGTTTAGCTGATATTATGACCCACTTTCTGAAAATTAGCAACATTTTTCTTCCGTACCATTTTTCAGCATCTTTCTCGTCCCGCCGTTTTCAGCTATTTCAACAAATCATTAATCAAAACGTTCGGCTCTTTCAGGACAATCCAGCTATGACTCTTAGTATTGGTGCAACTTTAGCTTTTTGAAATATTTAGCCTTTTCTGCCACGTTTTTCCTCATAGAAAATGAACTGCTCTCATTTTACATCCTTCAAATCTTTAGATCTGTTTACAACCTTTTACTGCTCCTTTCATATTTTGTTCTGCTTCAGCTTCTTTCAGCTTCCTTGTGCAAATTTTCAAAAAATAGCTACTTTCAGCTAATTTCAGCTGTTTTGTGCTCCTTTCTGCTTAATTCATCTAACTTCAACATTTTTGTGCTTCTTCATACTTATTTCTACTAATTTCAGCTTGTTCTGCTCCTTTCATCTTATGTCTGCAAGATTAAGCAATTTCAGCTAGCATTTAGCTGTTTTATGCTAATTTGATCTTTAGCAACTAATTCCACATTTTTTGCAACCATTTAAACTTTTTTCAGCCTAATTGAGCAAAAACATGCTCCCCCAACTTCCTTCTAGTAATTTAAGCTTATTTTAGCTACTATTCAGTTGTTTTTAGCAAATTTCAGCTTTTCTCAAAAAATTTCAACTTTATTGCGCTAATTTATGCCTCTTTCAGCCTTAGTGGGCACAAATGAGCTCCCTCCCCTTCCGTATGGAAACTTAACCTTCTTTCTGCATTGCTTTAGCTACCATTTAGCTGTTTTATAGAAAAACTAGGATAACTCTGCCATTTTTAGAGCTATTCAGCTGAAATGTGGCGTATTGGTAGCTAACGATCCCTAATAGACTGACTGAAAATCAAAAATCCAAGATGGTCACCAATGCTACTTTTGAATGAATTGAACTCAGCCATTTTTATACATACAGAGCTGGAATTTGATGAGGTTAAAGCCGAGAACGTTCTCTATCACATACTGCAAAAATCCAAGATGGCCACCTTAGCTAAAAAGGAAAAAATACAATAACTCGGACATTTTTAGAGCTATTCAGCTGAAATTTGGTGTAGCGGTAGCTGAG
>NC_056520.1:6988564-6993381 GCF_014905685.2 Nematolebias whitei | reverse complement strand
AAAAAAAAAATGGGAACATGAGGTGCCACCTGCATCTTTCTTAAAACAAGCTAATGAAGTTCCTCCTGGGAAAGCCTCGCTGATCTACACGGACAGAAGTCCAGCTGTGGTTGAACTGACTCGGTACTCGACGGGACAATTCAGACGCCTTTAAATTTGGATCTGTTCGACTCTGAAACGGCAAAATCACAGAAGAGCGTCTCGGACCGGGGAAAAAAATAAACTTCTACTCCTGATGTTCGCAGAAGTTTTATCCCAGCGCTTCGACAGCCTCAAGCGCTAACTTAAAGAAAACGGACGTTTCAGTGCACAACGGCTTAATTAGCACAACAAATATAAATGCGATGTCAAAAGGTGCAAACGTCCAAGAAATGGAATTTACTCAAAGTGGCTGGGGTTGGTGAGTAAAATAAAAAAAAGAAGAGTTTGGCAGCACAGAGAGCCATTATTGTGGACAAAACATATTTTTTATGACTTCTGCTTAAATGCGATGTTTCATCTCGTTGGTTCAACTGTCTAAAAATAAGTCATTATTTCACAGCAACCACACAAGACTGCTACAGCTGTGCTGATTCAGAATGGAACTATGTCGTTTTTAAAATACTGAGATGGCTCAGAAGGAGAGTTTGGAAGAAGCCTCTGTTTCCAGTCAGAGGTGGAAAGCACTAAACAGCAGAGGACATCACTGGTAGCAGTCTGCACACCATCCAGGACATCTACCGCAGCTGATGTCTGCGTAAAGCACGCAGCATCATTAAGGACCACACCCACCCTGCACAAGGACTCTTCTACCTCAGGCAGGAGCATGCCATCGCACACAGAAAACTCAAACAGGGACTCAACAGAACCACATTGCTAACAGGACCGTGCTGTTTACAGTAACACTGTTTTATAACGTTATTTTTATTGCTGTACTCTGTTGTCTGTCTGAAACAGGTCTTCTGTGAGGCACCGAATCATCCTACTAGCACCGTTGTAATCTACGTTGTTGGTTTTTTTTGTTGTCATTTGCAAGTTAACACAAGGTCAACAGTGCAATGAAATGTTCAGGATGAGAAGAACTGATCTGAATCGCTAAAAACAAACAAAAACAAGAAACACTAAAGAATGCAATAAGGGTACAAAATAAAGTACCAAAAAAATACAATATTTACAAGGTCCAAATGAAATATAGCATTTTCTACCGAGTAGCACCGCACTTGCCGCCGTATACGTCACTTCGCCGTATAAGTCGCATCTATTACGCGTCACCTGAAAATGTGGGTCTGTGTTGTGCCAAAAATCGATTGGCTGCTAAACGGCATGCACGAGAGGAGTTTAACAAGATTAATACTTATAAATAAATATTTGTTGGCTCGAAATTATAGTACAGGTGTGTCTCAGTTGAACTTTTACGTGATAAATGCACTTTAATGGTCAAATCAGCTGTTTATCTCCTGGGCGGCGCGGTGAAACGCAGCCGATTTGACGTTTGCACCAGGAGTTCTGCAACGAGACAAAGGTGGCTCAGTATGGCAAGCCAAGCGTCTCATTAATAGCCACTTTTTCCTATTAATGAGACATCTGGCTTGCCATATTGCTCAAGCGCCCTCTAGTGGCTGAAAATGGTAGTGCTCAATATTTTTCATGTCAGATCTCAGCCAAAAATTTGCTTATAAATATGAGGAAAAAAACAAATGTGTCGCTTCGCTGTATAAGTCGAAGGGCATGCTAATTTATTAAAAAAAATGTGACTTATACAGCGAAAAATACAGTATCTCTCTTTTGGACCGTGTAGATGTATTTATCACCTTTTGGTGCTTTGTTTAGTACTTATGTTGCATGCTTTGGTATTTCATGTTTTTCATTTTTTTTGTGAGTTCAGACGGTTCTTCTTGTCCTAAACATTTTATTGCATTGTTGACTTGCACATGACAAATAAACAAACTGTGCTCGTCCAGTTATAATATTCAAAACAGACTGTTTCTTTGTTTTCTCACTTTATACAGCGGAGCCATCAGATACTTTCTCAAGCGCTAAGACTCTGTATTTAATGATGAAAAAAAAAATACATTTCATCCCTGTTAGGGACAATTAAACTGAAGAAATAAAGAAAGAAGGGGAAGAAAATGGTAGAAAAAGCTTTTGTTTAAAGCTTTTCAACTCATTAAACTACCAGCTGCGGCAGCTAATGGGCCGCAGAACACGATTCAGACGTCTTAAATAAAAACAGATAAAACAGTATCAATATCAGGACTGTGTCAGAGCATGGAGGGGTGCCCAATACGTTATATCTGCTGTGTAATTGGCAGGAAGAGGGAACGGTGTGCGCTCTGCTCGGAGGCTTGCATATTACGTTTCGACTGAGATAAAACCCTCAGCGCTGCCAAGACAGCTGGCACAGCTGCGGTGGGTTCCTCTCACCGGGAACCAGGAGAAAGAAATGAACTCTTGTGACAATGAAACATCTGACACTTTGAGTTTCATTGTTGAAAACATGTCGGTACCTTCCAAAGGTCACGTGTTGAATAGCAAAATAACAATTTGGGTTTTCACGTTTTCTTCAAACCGCCTTGCCTACATGCCCCCTCCCCCCCACCTGTCAACAACTGTTGGAATTGATGTAGCGCAGGACGCAATACAAACACACTAGCAAGAATGCTATTGACGTACTGCTCCGCCCCCTCCCCATCGATAAAAACCATAGTTTCATGTCTCTCTCTATGGGACACTGGATGACAAAAGACTTAACTCTGGTGTTCTTCACTGACCCTCTCATTAAAATCCATTTTAACCGTCCAAAATCACATTTTTGGATCGTTGAAAGAAGCTAAGCTACGAGCTAAGCTACGAGCTAAGCTAACAGACCGACCTCGGGGGAAAAAAACCTCCGTCTTGTCAAAGCTCCAAAATTCTCGGTTGAAACGTCAAAGTTCATGCTCCATCATCCAGGCACCAAATCCAATAATGCTCATTCAGGTCATCTGGGCCAAAAAGAAACTGTCCAGAAGACCTGACTGAGCATTATTGGGTCATGGTTGAAATCCATTCCTTAGTATAAAAATTAGTTTTTCTCTGCAAAAAGAAGCTGAGAACTTGTTTACTTGTTTTTTTATTAGAAGCTTTGTGTGAACAATGCTATGCTAAAGAGATCAAAGCACACCAAGCGTTCGCCATTTTGAGAACTGAAAAACAGGAAGGAGAGACTGCCCATGTCACGTCAAGGGGCCTCCCTCCCATTTTTCTTAAAGAGACACGCTGCTCGCTCCCTCACTATCCATCCTTTGGTTCAAACAATCTTATACTGCCATCCAGTGGTGGAAAAAGGTACTGCACACAAAAATGAACCAAAATTTCTTCTTAAATTTGACAATAATTACTAATTATTGTCAAATTTCAAACATCGTTTATCACAATAATTTCTGAGACAATTTATCGTGACAGGCCTACTGGGGAAAAAAAAAACGAGACAAACAACTATTCACTCGCTCACACCTAGAGACAATTTAGAGTTACCAATCAGCCTAACATGAATGTTTTTGATCTGTGGGAGGAAACCGGAGTACACGGAGAAAACCCACGCAGCACGGAGAGAACATGCAAACTCCACCCAGAAAGGTCCTCGGTTGGGATTGGTTCCGGCAACCTTCTCACTGACATGAAACAGCTCTACCATCTGAGACACCGCGCCGCCATGTTCTGATTATTATTTAACCTCAGGCAGAAACGTATAGAACAACCAAACAGCCGAATAATTTACACTTAAAAAGTTACATAACGATCACATTCTCAGAAAATATGTTTTAATGATAATATTATGAGATGGAGTTGGGTTATAAAATTAAAAGTTGCAATAAAATAAATACTTTTGTTTTATTCCATTTTTGAGGTAATGGTAACTGAAGGAGCGTGACAGGAAAACATGCAAATAAAAAGTTCTACAGGATTCATAAATTAATAAAGAAGGGGTGCGCCAACGTTCCCCATCGCTGAGGGATTTAAACAATTTTTTTTTTTTAACAGTTTTTGAAATTAGTGTTTTTCTTGAATGGAATTGAACAGGAAATGAAGGCAACCCTTTTTTTTGGTGTAAGATGTTCAAGTGGGTAGGAGTTACTGTGGAGAAGAACAGAGGAAGGTTTGTTTTTGGTTTGCTTGTCCGAGGTGGCGCAGAGTGACAGATCCTGAAGAGTGGAGGGAGCTATTGCATCCGCCACCTGGTGCAGGGGCAGAGCCACGGGGTGGCCAATGGTGCCCTTGGCCACCATAAATTAATATTCGGCCACCCCAAACATTTGAGGACACTATTCTTTTAAGCAACATAAAAAGTAGAAAGCATAGTTTCCTCAAAGATTGAAGTGGCCAGTTTACATGTGGTGGTGGCCATCTTGGATTTTGACGTGACAACCCAATTTTGAAAGTAACTTTTTTTACGTCTAAATGTAGCCGCACACCAAAATTTAAGTTGGTATATCGCTTATTTTTCCAAGTTATCATGCTCACAACACGGATGGATGAAAGGTATTTCCAATATCCACTCTTCGCTTCACGATGGGGGTAAAAAACAAAAAAAGCGAAACAAAAGTAGAATAGCGGCACCCATTTAAATTAAAACAACGACTCATATTGTGAAAAAATGCGTATCCATCTATCCATCCATCTACTGTATCCATCAATCTACTGTATCCATCCATCTACTGTATCCATCTATCCATCAATCTACTGTCTCCATCCATCTACTGTATCCATCTATCCATCAATCTACTGTATCTATCTATCCATCTACTGTATCCATCTATCCATCAATCTACTGTCTCCATCCATCTACTGTATCCATC
>NC_056520.1:6985410-6985564 GCF_014905685.2 Nematolebias whitei | reverse complement strand
TCCATCTATCCACTGTATGTATATATCCAGCCATCATCCATCCACCTGTCTACCTACCTTTCTATCCATCTATCCATTTATCATACATCCATTTATCATCTATCAATTCCATCCATCCATCCATCCATCCATCCATCCATCCATCCATCCATCC
>NC_056520.1:6983575-6985400 GCF_014905685.2 Nematolebias whitei | reverse complement strand
CCATCCATCCATCCATCCATCCATCCATCCATCCATCCATCCATCCACTATATATCTATCAGGTCAGGTTAAATATAGACAGATTTATTTGCAGTCATCCCCTCAAACAAGCAGCAGTACAGGAGAATCACTAACACCCCCAGACAGTGCAGTTTTAAGAGAACATGTATCTGTTGTATAAATGTGTTCTATTATATTCCAGAGTATTTTGGTCTACAGAGAGGTCAGCGCCCCTCTGAGTGTGCCAAAGATCCTCCTACTGCTGAAGATAAAATATTGCTTCTTTACCCAAGCTGTAACAACAAGGCGTTGCCTGACTCATCGCAGTTATGAGACAAATATCCACAACACTTCATCTGACACATCCTTATTCCCAGAAGCGTCCCTGCCCACGGACGAAACAGCGGACCGACCAGAGATACAATAAACCAACGCACGGCGGATGAATACTGTATCTGTGGGGCGATCAAATTGGACTGTACCGGATTGCTTTAGCGCATTTAAATCCCTAATGTGAGCTGGGGAAAGCTGCATAAGACCTCTTTGAGCAGGAAGCGAGAACGCGTCTTAATATTGGATTTTTTCCATGTGTGCAGATGTGGGAGCAGCTGTATCGTAGCATCATGTGCAGTATCGGTGCTCTTGTGTGGCACTTGCCAAAGTTATCAGCCACCGTCATCTCCCTCGCCTCCCGACTGTAATCCTGGCCCTCCAGCTCCCTGGCTAAACATCAGAGGACGCTCCGTCTCTCAGTCTCCCTCCCTCTCTACCACACACAAGAGCACTAGCACAATCAAAGTTGGCCCAAAAGGCCAAAGTGAGACTGACAACAGTACATGGGGAGCGTCCAATCCAGGTCACGCTCCGGGTGGAAAGGAGAAGCTGTCATCTCCGTCCAAAGCCACGTAAAGTACAGCCAGAAGGAAACCAATATGGACACCTGTTTGGCTGGAAACACTGCAAGGGCAATTAGTTTGACTCTACAACACACATATACAGACAACCACACATGCATCACCGAGGAAACTACGAACGAAAGTTTGCTCTTTGTCTGTGAAACTAACTTTAAAGGAGAAGCTGATATGTTCTTGAAAAACAAGTGATACACCGATGTCCTCTGACTCTGAGGGATCTGAACAGTGAATGTTTGTAGATTTTGACATGAGAGTTTTCTCTGGACTGGGAATGAACAGGGAAAGAAAGTAAACCTTAATGTTTTTGGTGCAAGATATTCAAGAGGGTAGGAGCTCAACTGAGTGACATATATATATATATATATATATATATATATATATATATATATATATATATATATATATATATATATATATATATATATATATTATATCTATCTATCTATCTATCTATCTATCTATCTATCTATCTATCTATCTATCTATCTCTCTATCTATCTATCTATCTATCTATCTATCTATCGTATGTATCTATATACACTTATCTATCTATATACACTTGTCTGTGTATCTATCTATATACACTTATCTATGTATCTATCCATCTATCCATCTATCTATGGTATGTATCTATCTATATACACTTATCTATGTATCCATCTATATACACTTATCTATGTATCCATCTATATACACTTATCTAGGTATCTATCCATATATCCGTCTATCTACGGTATGTATCTATCTATATATCTATGCATCTATCGATATACACTTAACTATCTATACACACTTATCTATCTATATACACTTATCTATGTATCTATCTATATACACTTATCTATGCATCTATCTATATACACTTATCTATGCATCTATCTATATACACTTAACTATCTATATACACTTAT
>NC_056520.1:6952604-6983565 GCF_014905685.2 Nematolebias whitei | reverse complement strand
CTATATACACTTATCTATCTATGCATCTATCTATATACACTTATCTAGACTTTTGTCTTTCAACTTAAAATTCAAAGTATGTCGCATCGTAAAATTGTCGTAATTACAAAATATAAAAGTATTAAAAGTTATTTTTGAATTATTTTAGAACTTTATGTTCAGTTGTTTCAGTGTAATTGATCTGTGCTGCAGAGCTGAAGCTGCACAACATCCCTTTGCTGTCCTGCTGCACTTCTCTCCTCTACAATTTACATTTAAATACTTTAACATTTTAAATAAACAATCCATGCTGAATGGATTGTTTGTTTAAAATGTCCGCAAAAGTCGAACTGCGAAGTAGTGAGGAACTACTGTATATCCAGCTCACAAAGTTTACATATATTCATATATAGTGGCAGCCATCTTGGATTCTTCATCTTGGATGTGGCATCCCAATATTTGATGGTAACTTTTCTTATGCCTACATGTAGCCATAGACCCAAACTGGAAAATGGTGCCCCACTTGTTTCTCAATTTATCATGTTCATAACACAAACAGACAGAGGGTATTTCCAATTCTTCCTCTTTGCTCTCCGACAGAGGACGATAAAAACATACAAGCTATTTTGGTTCTGCTGGACAGCTAAATAAAGTTGCATCAGTCAACTGGCTATTCTTCACAATGCCCAACAGGATAAATGTTTCCTGCGCCTTCTAAAAGTTGAAGCACTGGAGAAACGTTTCCGTGTTAGGGTTTAACCGAGGGCTAATCTAACATCTGTAAAAACTTCTGCGCTTTACTGCCACGCTAAAAGACACATTTAAATTTAAAGCAGGTGGCTCGGGAGCATCAAGCCGTCACTTGGTAGTTTACAGTATGCTCCGTTAAGGCCGACAATCCGATCAACGGAACAGGAGCAGGAAGGAGAATGAGGACAAATTCTACGTGGGAAAGGGTTTGAACTGTAAGAATACTCGCTCTGATTTGAGGCTCACATCTGTTGACGGAGCAACACCTGGATGGGAAACTGCACCGTCTGCAATCTGTTAGTACGTGTTCCGCAGAAGCCATGGAGACGGGGCCCAGAGAAAGGCCAACGGCAGGAAAATTATTGTGGCTGTAAAGAAAGTATGTTGAAACAAATCCCAAACCGTCAGAGTAAATAGAGTACAGGGTTATAGTACTGAAACACACCATTGTTCCACAGCTAGACTAAAAATGTCACATGTCTTGGTTTATATACTGAAGTTAACAAAACAAATAAAGCTTTATAATACATCTAATTTATTGCCATCACATCAATGTGTGTGATATCAATATCTCAAAGAACTGACTGTACTGTAATGAACCATAAAGTATTATTGTGCAAATGTTTATAAAGCATTCATGCTATTGAGATACATTTTTTTTCCATACGTTCCTTGGTATGCAACTCATTCCACTTTTTATTTTTTTGTTATTTTAACAGTTTATATATCAAAACATTCAGCTCATTTGGAACACTCCTGCTACGCCTTTTGGTATTTGCACAATTTTCCTTTTTTGAATATTTAGCTTTTTCTGCCATGCTTTCCTCATTGAAAATGAATGGAGCTCTGTTCACGTCCTTCAGACACTGAGCTGTTTTTAACCCATTATTTCTATTTAGACACTGATGTCCCAATATCACTATCGGTATATTGTTTCCTATGTCCCAATGCCAGCATCAGTATATTAATTTTTGTGTCCCAATACCAGTTTTGATATACAGATACTAGTGTCCTGATACCAGTTTTGGTATATTGATACAGTTGTCCTGATACCAATATTGCCATTCAGACACTGGTGTCCCAATATCACTATTGGTATATTCAACTCATTTCAGTATACATGATTGATCCCGAAGGGTAAATTTCATTTCAGTACATCCTACGCATGTATTTACCTATGTTCCAATACCAGCATTATTATATAAATTTTGGTGTCCCAATAACAGTTTTGATTTACAGATAGATACTGGTGTCCTGATACCAATATTGATATACAGATACTGGTGTCCTGATTCCAGTATCAGTGTATTGGTACCTATGTCCCAATACCAGCATCAGTATATCGATGTTGGTGTCCCAATACCAGTTTTGATTTACATATACAAGTGACCAGATACAAATATTGATATACAAATACCGGTGTTCTGATAACAGTATTGGTATTTTGCTACCTGTGTCTCAGTACCAGCATCAGTATATCGATTTTGGTGTCCCAATACCAATTTTGATTTACAGATACTTGTGTCCTGACACCAGTATCGGTGTCAGGACAACACTAGTCATAAATGTGCATTTAGTACATGTTTTGAGTATTTTAATACTCAGAAAACGCATTCATATAGTATTACCTATCACCTTTGGGCGATAAAAATAAACATATAAAGACATGCAACGTTAAACATTTTATAAACTGTGTGCCCTGTGGCTGAGACACAGATATCTGCAGCTATCATGGGACATGGAGGGTGTTTGAAGTCAATTAGAAAATATTGTACTAGTATTATTACAATTTTTTTCATTATTTTGTTCTGGAAAGTGTTACCGGCCATGAAATGTCAGGATGGTACCGCAATGTTTTCACCCAGGCCTAATTCACGCTGATGTAGCTAAGACAATCTGCCATTGAGGCTAAAAGGCAGACTGAACAGGACAACAATGGGCAGTTTTAGGCTCAAACATGCATAAAAGTTTTGCTCAACCAATAAATGATGGTTTATTCGGAGTATGAGCTCTTGTCTTCTGTCTTCAGATGCAGAACCATTTTAAATATTAATTTGTCCCCACTTTAATCAATTGTATGGAACGGGCCTCAAATTCTGAATATGCAATGCAATACGTATATTTTCTTCAAATGATTTGGGTGGCCGGTTTACATATAATGGCAGGGGCCATCTTGGATTTTGACATGGCAACACAATTTTCAAGAGGGACCTTTCTTACACCTAGATACAGCCACACACCAAAACGGAAGCCGATACTTTACGTATTTTTCAAGTTATCCAGCGTTTCCAACTCCCCTCTTTTGCTCCGCAACGGGGGACAAGAAAAGTCATTCTCCTTTACTGCAGTCCCGGTGTAATGCAAGAACACTCAAGCTATTATAAAGCAGACATCTTCCAGTTGGGTGACCAGGACTTTGAACCCCAGCTGTGCCATTTTTCAAAGTTGAAGCAAAATGCTGAAACCTCCACAGCCCTCAAACTGCCTCTGAGTGTGTACTCATTTGTAAGCCGCTTTGGATGAAAGTGTCTTCTAAATAGTAAAATACAGAGTAATGTTCTGTAAACGACATGACAAAGTTCAATTTATGAATAATAGGTGCACCCAAAGAAAGCTCATCTTTTGTCTGTGCCAGCAAAACCTATCTCAACTCCTTTGCATTTTCTTTGGTCTATTTTCTGCACAAGGAAGCAAATGCCTTCAGCTGTTTCCCCCTTCTCTTACGTTTGCTTGCTTCCAGGAAGCAGCGCGGCGCACGGCTTAACTTTTGGGGTCCGTCATGATCCGAAACGAGAACAAAATATGAGCCGTGCGGTCACGCACTGGTGGATTACCTAAACGGCTGAATAAAATTAGCTTTCTCCGGTCCAGTGGGCGCTCGGCTCCTGTGGCTGTCCCTCTCATTACCGCACTTATGTAGAACACTAGCGGAAGCATGCTTTTGCCGAGAACCCCTTCCGATCACCGCCAGCAAGCCCATCGCCGTCTAATATGACAGAGTTTATACCTCCACGTTGTAGGGCATATTAACCATTTGGGACAGAGCGCCATCGTGTAACCGCTTTCATCTGTAATAACCTGAGGTATGACACCGTCATATTTCATCCCCTCTGTGAATCTTAAGTGAATTTACCCACTTTTTTCCTTTTCTTCTTTTGACTCTTTGCCCAAACTCCTTCAACCATCACTCCTTTCTCCTTTCATGCTTATCTCACTTTGTCTTCCCCTCGCTGCAGGGCCTCGACTCATCTGCAGACTTGCCAGGAATGTAGATGGGATCACTCACAGATGTACAATAACTTGAGGGGAATAAATATGCTTTAATTGAGAGAAACGATGCAATATTGATCCCGGGGCCTATGAACCTTTGGCATCGATGGAGTGCTCTGCCGAGGCTGTGACATTTAGAAGGAGCGCGGGCGTGTATTTGAGAGTTAATGTGCGTGATATTAGGGAAAGGTGTCGCTGAGCGCTGTGCCTTGTGAGTTCTGAGAAACTAAAATAACGTGTCTTCTGGAGCGCACTGAGATTTCTGGCTCAAACAAATACACAAGTGTGAACGAGATGTAGTTGGGCGATGTTGTCCTGCCAGAAGAATGACCGCATGAGGGTCAGCCTTCAGGGTTGAACACATTTACAGGTATACCATGCTGTGTAGATTGTGGATGCACAGTTGGGATGTAAAAATTCACAATCAATATATCAGTTTTGTTATTTGATTAAAAAAAAAGTCCATCAGCAGGCATGTTTTTAAAGTGAAGCAGGTGAAATCATACAGAGGGATATTTTGCTGCTTGGTGTTGAATTAAATCTCACATTAGAATTTATTATATCACAGTGGCAAATTGTCACCATCATAGTTGGGCCTTCAGCTAGTACTTCGCATTAAACCAGCATGATCAAGTATAATGTTCCAAACTCTACGAAGTTAGGGTCAGATTATGCAACTCTATTTTTAGTTTCCTAATTCAGGAACACGCAGAACAGGAGGTGTGTTCCTCTTTTTTTATACATCAGGTACATAATCCGACTTGTTGTTAATGTTTTACAGTCACTAACAGCAACAAGAACATGAACACCAACCCAACTCTAAACAGAACCAACAGGGACGACCCATCTGAACACAGGATATGAAAAAGTCCAAACATTTCTGTCACAAGATTACCCAGCAGTCCCTGTGGCTCGCCCAGCTACTTGCATTTAGAGCTGTCATTTCTAACCCATGCCTGACTCCGGCCCGAATTTGGGTTGGCTCGGGCCATAATAATGTGCTGGATGGGCGGGCCAGGTCGGTGTCGGACTTTTGATTGCGTCAGCGGATCAGCCACGATCCAATTATATGGCAACATGGCTCGCCATATAATCACCAGCCGCACGCGGCCATTTCACCTCGAGCTGACCGGCCTTGAAAGAGCTAAAATGAAGTTGAGTTAAGCTTCAGAAGGGACTACCGGTACTGCCAGGAAGCGATCCATCACCCAAATGGACGTTCAGTCACTGCACTCAGCAGACACTCGTGGCTGATGACCCAAACAGGTGAGATCCCAAAGCAGACATGTCAGAGCAGGGTCCGTGTCCGAATAATGCAGAATGAAGGGATTTAATGCGCTTTGACGACCATGAAAGGACAAACACCCCCTCAACTCCGATCTTCTGCCCCTTTTATTCAGCTGCGTGAGTCTGCCGACCATTAATAACTATAAGCAGTTAAAGCTTAATTAAAAATTTGGGGGATTTTTTTCGGGTTTGGACCTGTAATTATTGTTAATTCGTCGGGTCGGGTGGGGTTCGTAAATGATGGCCATGAGCTGGGGCCGGGTCGGGTCGTATTTTTTGGGCCTGAATGCAACTCTACTTGCATTCAAGTACAACATGTAATTGCAATAACTCACACTGAAATTTAACAGTAATCCACATAACTTAGTTTCTGTAAAATACCATCACGCAATGAAACCAAAATACAATTTCAATAATGAAAATTATCGATGTAAACCTAAATGGGATATTTAATCTTCATTTCTAACCTTATTTTTAAAGAGCAATTAGAATTTTAGTGTGAATTTTTTTAACGTACAGGTAGCAGTTGAATATATCACAAAACTTTATGTGGTAAAAACTGACCACAAGCCCAAGGCCTGCCTCCATGTGTCTTGGCTCCACCCACTTTAAATTCATTCAACCTTTATTTAGACAGGCTAATCCCATTATCAGCATTGTGATTGGTTAATCTTCCTGTCAGTTATTAAACAAACTCTTTCTGTAGAGCCTCTGACTGAGCTCCGCCCTCTCGCCTAACAGTGAAGGTCCTGACCAATGAGGAAGAACCTTCAAACAAATTTCTACCTGGCGACACACATTTTAAAGAATCTGATAACTGTATTTTCATGATTTGAAAAGTTTCTTGCTCAACTGAAAAAATTGTTTACAGAAAACATAAAAATAAAAATAAATAAATAAATAAATAAAGATTAAAAAAAGTAACTATATGTGCGTAATTTATGGGCCTTCTCTGAAGGCATAGAAGGCCTTGAGGGTTTGCCAATACCGTATTGTGACTGAGGGGGGTGAATTTTATTGTTTTGTTATTGTTTGTGTATCTAATAGATTTATTTGTGAGTTAGGATACACATCGGCCACATACTGGAGATGCACAGTCCCAATATAAAGGCCATTCCCCGTTCGCAGAGTTCCTGTTTTTAATGGGAACGTCTCTGCAGCTTGGACACCGTGCTTTACTCTGACGCAGCTTGCTCACTTTATTTAGAAGTCCTCACTTGTCTCATTCATCAATTAAAAAAAGAACTGTTTTGCTCAACTTGTTTATTAATCTCAAGACTGTCAGAGAGGACACTACAGAAAGGTCAGAAACTGTCAAACCAATGGGCTCACTGGTTATTTTCTGTCTTAGTTTTATCAAACAAAGAATGTAGAACAACGATTTAGATTAAATCAAGTCTTAGCATTCAGACTCAACTCAGCCTCAGTCCACATGTTCAAACGTTTCAGACGGAAAGGTCACGCTACCAACACTCATAGTAAAGCTGGCTCTAAGCGATTGTTCTCGTCAAACTATTTCCATGGCTCTTTATGCACCGTTAGCTGGAGGTAATGGTGATATCAAAAGGCTAATGTAGTGTGTTGATTGCAAATCAATGAACAAACAGGAGAGAGCTCAAACGGCTGCGGCGTTCTGCAGTCAGAGAATGTAAAATATGCGGAAAGCAACGAGCACGGAAGTCTAAATGTAAACACAGAGGAGAAAAATCCATAAAAAAAGGGTACACATTCTGGTTTGTCCTTGCAAAACTGTTCAAATCAGTGTAGAAGTACTGTAGAGTTGCATCCCTGACCTTCAGCGCATCCCCGCTTTCAAAATTCATGGTTGAGCTGCTGGTGGTTGTTGACTAAAAATGACAAATTCCCTCCTGCTCCCCAAAGGGTCCCAAATCCACGCAGGCAAACAAAACAGATCACAAATGGAGCTACAAGACAAAGCGATTTGGGGAAAAAGAGAAAAAAAAGAATGAATACACGCAATCAATTTAATTAGTGAGACAAGAAACAGCCCATGAGATGCATGAATATCACGGCTTGATGATGCAGAACAGTAGCCAAAAGGGGCTTGCTTCTTAGATTAAAGTGTTTGTTTTGTGAACGCTAAAGCAAATTTGGGAAGGGTTTAGAAAGGCAGTCCCTGTTTGTTCATTGGCTTTATGAAAAGTGGAAAGTGTTTAGCTAATTTGTGATACACGTTCCCCAGTCCGCTCGTGTCGTTGCATCTTTTTTTTCCAAGAAAACCTGCATTTAACGTCAGCGGAGGTCAGGTGAGAGACTCCTACGAGGAGAATTGGAGATTTAGGAGTCAATAAAAATCACAGGGGAGCTCCGCTACGAATTCAATCTAAAGCTAAACAAAATGTCACATATCTATAAAAAAAAAAAAAGAATCAGAGTACGGTTGCAACTGACATGTTATTAATGGGATTACGTCTCTAACGGTTTTGGTCGAGTTCATTCCGAAAAACACGGAAAAACATATTTGACAAAAAAACGTAACACAATTTAATCACCCTGTTGTCAAAGAGTCCTGAGGTTCCAGATCGTACACCGTAACGGTCCTCGGGGGAACAAACCTAAACTGCAGAAAATCTACAGTCAATTATTCCACATCTGCACCACAACAAAGTGAAAGCGGCATACGGTGATGCGTTTGAAACACAGAACTGAACGGGATCTGATGGGTCCCACTGAGAAAGCAGAGAAAAGATCACCCACAAGAACCTGAACAGAGCATTTAATAAAATTATCAATCGTAACGGAGACACCGCATCCATTAGAAGACTAAATGTAAAACGGGTTTCAGGATGAACAGTTTATTTGATTCTTCTTTTCAGTTTCACAACAAGTAAATTGCAAATGGACCACTTATAAAGCACCTTTCTATCTAGTAAAGATACACAAAGTACTTTACACGATCTGTGCCCTCATTTACCTCCACATAGACCTCTATTAGATCTCTACAAAGATGATCTGACTCTGTACAGACTAATCAGGGCTTTAGATCACATTCATACACCAATGGGACACACATTGGTGGCAATGATGGGTTCAGTGTATTGTCCATGGACACTTAAGCATGTGACTGCTGGTGGAATCGAACCCTCAACTCTCCCAATGGAGGACGACCGCTCTAGCCACTCAGCCACAGCTGCCCCGAGTACTCAACAAGAGTACAGGCGCACTGTACACCCGTTGACAATCTATTACGCAGCGATCTATAGCAATGGCCTGGACAAGCAAAGACCTTGTATAACCTTTGACCTTGATTTGCAACTTTAACCATAGAGTTGCGCGGAGGAAAAGTATGTGCAAAAAGTTGTGAATCGGTGGTACACATTTCTATGAAATTTTGATAAATTATCTTGAGTAGATCAGAAGTTATGGGTGGGACAAGCAGAAACCTTGTTTTAAAGTTGACCTTGATCTTGAAGCGGGCATGATGGAAGTGTATGCAAACCACTGTCTAGTGATGATGCATAAGTGTATGAAGTTTCATTATATAATCTTTAGCGGCTCACTAGTTATAGCCTGGAAAAGCAAAGACCTTGTATACAAATTGACCTTGATTTGTGACCTTGTTCTAGAAACAGGTATGATGAAGAGAGTATCCAAACCACTGAAAAGTGATGATACATAAGTGTATGAAGTTCCATTAAATAATCTTGAGTGGATTGCAGGTTATGGTCCGGAAAAGCAAAGAGCTTTTATACAACTTGATCTTGATTTGTGACCTTGATCAGGAAGCGGTCACGATGGTAAGTGTATCTAAACCACTGCCACATCACAGTGATGATGCATAAGTGTATGAAGTTCCATTAAATAATCTTGAGTAGATAAGTTATGGCCTGGAAAAGCAAAGACCATGTATATAACTTGACCTTGATCTTAGAGCTGGGGTGATGAAAACTGTACGCTGCATTCCATCTAGTGGTGATGCATAAGTGTATGAAGTTTCGTTAACTTGTCTTGAGAGAACCAGAAGTCATTGGCAGGACTAGAGAAAGTTTAGGGACAGATGGAGGCTATACCGTAATACGTATGTTCAGTGTTTGTTCGTTGGAACATAAAAGTACACCAAAAAGCACACGCTCTGAATATGTTTTAAGGATGTTAGCTAGTACCTCAACAAACTTTACCTCAGTATCTATAAAACTGATAGATCTGTTGCCAATTTCATTTTGGCTAATGTCAGTTGTCTATTGTTGTCTGTACTTTATATGTTCTGTCTGGAGCAGGTCCCTCTTGTAAATGAGTCCCCGTGGCTCAATGAGGCCGGCCTGTATAAATAAAGGTTGAATGAATGAATGAACTGGAGACGAATTTAATCACCAATCAGTTGGGGAAAAAAAAACACACATCCAATGAATACTTTCTGTAAGATTCATCAAAAAGTGTCTGGTAATTTACAAGATAATTTGCTCACAGACCCACGGAGACAGACAAAACCATTGTCGCCCTGACATGACGGGAGATAAAAGCATAAAACAGTAACATATGGTTTTTACCATTTACTGTCTGTTGTTGCAGCTATCAGGAAATGGAATTTGAAAATCTCCCATTATCCACTATGAAAACTTAATCCAATGAAAACAGCCAGAGAGGCTTTTATCCACCATCAGTTTAAAGCCACAACGATTTGCACCTATTTTCTGATTGCTACCCTTTTACCTCCACGAGCCTGTTGTGTTCACCGCCCGTGACAAATTTACTTCAAAGGAAGCCTCCATCATGACCCATTTTTTCCGTGTCCACCAACAGCTGCAATTCTGTCCAATATGGCACAAAGCTGGAGTTTTCCCACGAGTCCCTGAGCAGCAAAAGCTGCTAAAGCAAACTGAGGAGAACCGGCAGGCAGATTTGGAGCTAATCACCTGAAATGTTGCCGACGTTGTCCATTTGATGATTATATGGACGTTGCTATGAACGAACTGATTAAACACGTGACAGAAGGACAGTAAAAGAAACGTATTGACCGAAGCACTTTGCTTTTCATAGGCAGATGTTAGAAATGAGTCAGGGAGCTCTGCTTTTAGCACTCCTTATGAAAGCCCAAGGTCCATTCACAAGAAAAAGAGGAAACTAAGAACGCAACCAGACTGAAAGTCTTCTGTAAAACTCTGGTTGAAATAGATTAAATTGCATGAGGGGAATTACATTTGAGAGGAAAGTTGGGCTTTAAATCAAACAAAACTCAACTCCCCTCTACTACACTTGGGGGGAAGAAATAATATTTGATGTTTGTGAGAGAAAAGGATGCTACAAAGTTATGAAAAAGTCTTCACACAAACTGAAAAAATATAAAACCATAACCGTTTATTGTTGTCGCTGTTGTCCATTGTTGTCATCATTCTTTGTTGAAATCAGGTCTCTCTTGTAAATGAGTCCTTGAGGCTCAATGGGATTTACCTGTCTAAATAAAGGTTGAATGAATTGTCATCATCAGGCCATGTAGGTAACAGATCCAAGAGATAAACCCAGACCTACCTCTACCCAGCAACAACCTCAAGCACCCTTTGGAGACCCTGAGGTGTTCCCATACCAGAGAAGATACACAATCCCTCCAACAAGTTCTGGGTCAGCCCCATATTCTCTTCCCAGTGTGACACATCGGGGAAAACCTAATGGAGGTAAACCCAGACCCCCCTCTACCCAGCGACAACATCCAGTTTCCTTTGGAGGCCCCAAGGTGTTCCCCAGACCAGAGAAGATACACAATCCCTCCAGCAAGTTCTGGGTCAGTCCCGTGGTCTCTTCCCAGTGGGAAATGTCTGGAAAACCTCCATATGGAGGCGTCTTACTCAGTTGAACCCCCTCAACTGACTCCTTTTGTTGCAGAGGAGCAGCATTTCTACAATCTCCTAACCTTATCTTTAAAGCTGAGTCTGGCCACCCTACAAGGCAAGCTCAGACTGATTGCTTGGATCAAAGATCATACACAAGAATGCAGGCATAGAATGTAGGTTGGAACATAGACAGACCAGTAAATCCAGAACTTTGCCTTTCGACTCAACTCGTTCTTCACCACAGCCAATCAAAGCAACGCCTTCATTAATCAGGACAAGATCCCAATCCATTGATCCATTTCCTGCTTCATCCTACCATCACTCAGGAACAAGACGACCAGATACCTGAACTCCTCCACCTGAGGTAACGACTTCCCCCCGACCTTGAGGGGACATTCCACCATTTTCTAGGCACCAGAAATATTGACTTCTTTATCGAGTTAAAACTAGGGTTGAACAATGCTTGGCAAATGTGCTAATATGCAATAACAATGGTGAATATGGCTTACTCCTTTCTTCCCGTTAAATCACGATTTTAAGACTACAACAGAATCAAGGCCACCTGATTGGACACATGTATGATTGGAATGCAGATAATGAACCATTACAAAATAAAACCAGCCAAGTCCATGTTTTTTGTGTAGTTTTACCCATAGAACGAGTTCAGATTATGCTGACAGGAACCCAAGCTTTCCTCTCCGTGGAGGAGAGCTGGTGCACCGCCGAGCTCACACGATGAGACAAACAACTCAGTCTCACATTTACAGCTCTTTGAGGATCCCCACTGCAAGCAAAGGCCAATTATATAAACTCACACCAAACTTCAAACCCAGAATCTTCCCTGCTTTGAGGCAACAGTGTCTTCATCCTGCTGTGAACTTATAGCTAACATCAAGAGTGTAAAAACAAGACAAAAACTCTCTTCAGCAAGAGATGAACCAGCTTCCTATTGCTTAAAATAAATCCCCAAAAAAAGCAGTAAGAGAAGGATCTGGATCTAAAGCAATCCAAGACATTGCACACGCCAATGACGAATACATAAACTAGGCAGTCGATGCAGGAAATGAAGCGCGTTTCCTTACCTAGTGCCATCTCCACGACGCTCATTTGGCTTTCTGAAGGGAAGAGGATTTTTGGCGGCTTGTCGGTCAGTGGAGCTGTTGAAACACACACACAAAAAAAACAAAACAGTGAGCATTAAATTGCTGCTTGTTCTCCTCGGTTAACTGTCAAAACGTGATTTTTTTTCCTTAAAGACAATCAGAACCGCGTTAATACGAGGGGAACGAACAAATCAAATAATTAAGGAGCGGACAGAGAAGGATCAAAGAATCTGCTTTGGTGCTGATGCAATTTACTGTTTCTGTAAACGATGGCACTGACTGAGAGTGAGAGAGCCTTCATCCGCCGCTATGAAAATAGAGATTAAACGTTATTGTTTAAGTTTTGACTTAACTGTAAAGTTTCACTAATGAATAAACAACAATAATAGAAATATCCTTATGCATGCTCAATAATCCAGGCAGAAAAATCCAACAAAGCTAAGTGAGGTCCTCTGGACGGTTGATTTTTGTTGAAACGTTTCGTCTTTCATCCAAAAGACTTCATCAGTCCGAGGAGCGATAACCAACTCAGTCTTAGAAATAGCGCCTTCACATAGTGGGTCAAGCAGTTTGATGGTGTTCTGATGGTTTCTGGAGTCTGTCCTCTCCCCCACCGACTCGTTTGAGGCAGACATGGTCAAAGTGGTTCAAAACATCCTGATTAATGCTCAGTAATCCAGTAATTTTCTTCCTGGATTACTGAACAACTAATTTCAACCAGGCAGCACAGTGGCGCAACTGGTAGAGCTACTGCCTCTCAGCGAGCAGGTCCTTGGTTCAAACCCCAGTCCAGGGGCCTTTCTGGGTGGAGTTTGCATGTTCTCTCCGTGCATGCGTGGGTTTTCTCCGGGTGCTCCGGTTTCCTCCCACAGTCCAAAAACATGCATGTTAGACTGATTGGTAACTCTAAATTGTCCCTAGGTGTGAGTGAGAGAGTGAATGGTTGTTTGTCTCGTTTGTCTCTATGTGGCCCTGTGATGGACTTGCGACCTGTCCAGGGTGTACCCCACCCCTCGCACAGTGATTGCTGGACATGGGCACCAGCGACCCCCCTGACCCAAAATGGAATAAGTGGGTAAAGATAATGGATGGATGGATAATTTCAACCACCTGTATCCGCAACCTCATTCTTTTGGTCACTACCCATAGCTCATGACCATATATGAGGGTAGGAACGTAGATCGACCGGTAAACAGACAGCTTTACCTTACAGCTCAGCTCCCTCTTCTCCACAATGGACTGGTACAGAATTCACAATACTACAGATGCTGCACCAGTTCGTCTGTCAATCTCACGCTCCATTCTTCCTTCAGTCATGAACAAATGCCTGAGATACTTGAATTCTTCCACTTGAGGCAGAACCTCACCCTCGACCTGAGAAGAGCAATGCACCCTTTTCCGATTGAGGACCATGGCCTCAGATTTGGAGGTGCCGATTCTTACCCCAGCCACTTCACACTCGGCTGTGAACCGCTCAAGTGCGAGCTGGAGATCATGGCGCGATGGCATCAACAGGACTACATCAACTGCAAAGAGCAGAGATGGAATCCTGATGCAACCGAACCGGACTCCCTCTGCCCCCTGGCTGCACCAAGAAATTCTGTCCATAGAATTTATCAACAGAATCGGTGATAACGAGCAGTCCTGGTGGAGTTCAACTCCAACCCTGGAGGGGTCCAACTTACTACCAGCAATGTGAGCCAAACTCTCACACTGCTTGTATAGGGACCACTTGCTACAGGCCCATAAAACAAAAACAAAAACAAAAAATTAAATATCTTCAACAAATCATATTAATTACTCATTGCCTTTACACATAACCCCACTTCAAAAAATCTGATCCCCTTAATACTTTAGGATTTGTGCTTAGGCCTGTCACAATAACAAATTTTGCTGGGCGATTAATTGTATCAGAAATTATCGTGATAAACGATAATATTGATTGAATTTTGACAATAATTGGTCATTATTGTCGAAATTAAGAAGAAATGTTTAATTTGTTTTGCGTGTAGTACTGTTTCTTGACCACTGGATGGCAGTACAAGATTGTTTGAACTGAAGGATGGATAGTGAGAGAGCGAGCAGCGTGTCTCTTTAAGAAAAATGGGAGGGAGGCCCCTTCACGTGACATGGGCTGTCTCTCTTCGGTTCGCAAAATGGCGGACGCTCGGTGTGGTTTGAGCTCTTTAGCATAGCATTTGTCACACAAAGCTTTTAATAAAAAAATCAGTAAACAAGTTCTCAGCTTCTTTTTGCAGAGAAAAACTTTTTACATGAAGGCACGGGTTTAACTGTGAATTTTGGAGCTTCGACCAGACAGAGGTTTTTTCCCCAAGGTCAGCCTGTTATCAATCAACCTTTATTTAGACAGGTAAATCCCATTGAGCCTCGAGAAGTCATTTACAAGAGAGACCTGATTTCAACAAAGAAAGATGACAACAATGGACAACAGCAACAACAATAAACAATTATAAAAAGTCATACTGCAGGTTTTTTTTTACATTTTTTTAATTTTTTTTTTCCATTTTTATTATTCATTCAACCTTTAGTCCCACTGAGCCATGAGGACTCATTTACAAGAGAGACCTGGATTTAAAAAAAATGCAGCATTTGCAGTAGAACTTGAAAATCCGACAGTTCTCCTGTTATTCTGTCAGACCCACCGGGACAAGGCATAATATGAAATAAAGAGATAATAATGAGAAATCCTCATCATCATCTTTCTAATGAAATATGGTTAGATGTGATGTAAGATGTGTCAAACAGGTCTCTTGTAAATGAGTCCTTGCGACTCAATGAGACTTACCTGTATAAATAAAGTTTGAATGAAAGACAGTTTTATTTCATTATTACGTAAAAAAAAAGAAGGCGTTTTTCTTCCTTTTAAGTCATTCTTATAAGTGTATTCTTTCTTTATCCGCAGAAGCTTTGTTGGTCGAGTTTTGGACCATTGCAGAACATTTCTTACAACTGCCTCCAGTAGCACCTGGAGGCAGAAAAGCACGATAAAATTGGAAGTTAGACCATTGATTGGCGAGGAGTTAAAACAGGAAAAAGAAAAATGTGTGGGGCAACAGAAAACTAACCCTGTGCTTCAGTGCCAGTGAAACACAACTGCACTCAATAAAGTAAGAAGAGTGCAGGTTTAAAAATATGTTTGGGCTAAAAATACTGGATACGTATTCTGCTCCGAGGTTTAGGAGAATGTTGAAGCGCATACGAGTAACAACATAAAACATGTTTCATGGAAAATGTCCTACTTTATCAGACTTAATGATACTTCCCTATTTAGCATAGAATAAAGTAGTTTTTTTTTAAATAGTTCAAAAGGTAAATGCGTTGAAACACGTCTCACTGGGAGGAATCCTCAGAGCAAACCAAACACTTGCTGGAGAGATTATATCACTGCTGGTCTAGGGGGAGATCCTCCCAGATGAGCTAACTGTGCAGAAGATGATCTGGGATTATTAGCTTCAGATAATTCTTAATCCTGGAAACATTGATACATACATGAAGAATAGGTGGTTTGTGGGTTGGATGGGTGTTTGCTTGGATGGATGATTGGCTAGTTGGTTGATTGATTAAATAGATTTGCTTGGTTGGATGGATATACTGATGATGGATTAAGAGATTCAATAAAAAGATGGTTATGTTTGAATGAATGGAGGGCTGGCTGGCTTAACAGATGGATGGATGGATGGATGGAACAATGTATGAAAACATGAATAGATGAATGGATGGATAGATACAGTAGGTGAATGAACTGATTGATGGATGATGTTTGGATGGACGTTTGGACGATGGATGGATGGATCACATGGACTGATGAATGGACGATGGAGCAAACGGATGGATGGATGAATGAAAAGATTGATGGATAAGTAGATGGTTGGATGGATGATGGATGAATGGACTGACAGATGGATGAGGGGGCAGACAGATAGGTGGATGGATGAAGGATGAATGGACAGATAAATAAGGGTTGGATGGATGGATGGATGGCTGAATGAATGAACAAATGGATGGATGATGGACAGATGAATGGATGAATGGGCAGACGGATGGATAAAAAGGTGGATGGTTGGATACATGGATTGATGATGGATGGATTGACAGATTAATGGATGGATGGCTGAATGAATGAACAAATGGATGGATGGATGGATGGATGATGAACAGATGGATGGATGAAGGAGCAGACAGATGGATGAATGAACTGATGAATGGACTCTTTGCCTTCCTTAAAGTCCTTTAAAATCCATTAGGACACAGGAAGTGTCCAGGTGTTAAGCATCGAAAGACAAAAATAAATCACTTCCTTTGAAAAAAAAGTCTGGTAGAGTCTAAAGATTTACCGGAGTTACCAGGAAACACCGTTACTTCAAACCTTAATGTCTCAATCAGTCATACAAGTGATGCCACAAAGACGCCAATCTTTATTTGACCACAGCCAAGAGACGCAGTAGATGATTGTTCTTCAACCCAGTTTGTTCTCATAAAATCCAGACGCTCTGCAAACACTTCAGTCATCTCGATCAATAAACTAAAACACCGTCCAATTAATCTGGTTGAATTCCAGTTTCTCTTTCATCATTCCTGAACTTGTTTTTAACTTTTCAATTTAATCTGAGCAGACGCTGCTTCTCGTTGTTTTAAGGAACAGTCACGCCCGAAGAGATGAAGCTTCTTTCCATTTCTAGTATTGAGACAGGATTTGATTTGCAGGTTGCACTTGGTGAGTTGAAATCCCAACAATGGACGGTAATCAGGGGTCACTGGTGCCCCGGCCAGGATTCGACCTGGCGACCTTCTCGCTGAGAGGTGGCAGTTCAACCAACTGCTCAACCATGTTACCCAGCAAGTATGATTTAAATTTAAAATTTAAACCAAAGGTAATAATCTGACCATGACCAGTCAAGACCTGTACAGGGTGTACCCCGCCCCTTCCACAGTGAAGGCTGGACATGGACACCAGTGACCACCGCAACACGAAAAGGAAGAAGCGGGTAAAGACAATGGATGCATGGACTAAAGATAACAAAGTAGGCGAATATACAAGTACTGCATACAATACATTATACATTGTTGACAAAATATTACACAGAAATTTATAAAACTAGCTAGGATGAGCAATATACCCTGAATAACCTTTTACCTTGATTTTCAATCTTGGCTCTAAAGCTGGGGCGAAGAAAACAAATTCACGACTCATTGATTAGTTGTGGTACAAACATGTCTCAAGTTTCGTGAGAATAATCTTACGATCTGACAGGAAAAGACATGTCAACTATGACCTTGATTTGTGAACTTGACCTTGAGGCTGGGTGTGATGAAATGTATGCAACCCTCTATTTAGTGATGATGCGTATGTATCAAGTTTCATTAAAATATCTTGAGCAGATAAAAAGCCATGATTCAGACAAGCAAATACCTTATTTTAACCCTGACCTTGACCTTGGAGTTGGGTGATGAAAAATGTATGTGGTTTTCTGTCTAGTGAGAATTCGTATGTGCATCAAGTTGGGCTAAACGACCTAGAGTAGAACACAAGTTATGGCCCAGGTAAAGGGCTTGTATAAAATTGACCTTAATTTGTCATGTTGACCTTTTAAGCTGGGAAGGTATAAAATATTACACAGCATGCCGTCTAGCAGTGGTACAAATGTCTATCAAGTTTTGTTAATTGTCTTGAGTAGATAAGAGGTTATGGCCCAGAAAGGCAAAAACCTTGTATATTATTTGACCTTGACCTTGAAGTTGGAGATGGTTAAAATGGTATCCAACATGCTGTCTAGTAGTGGTACAAATGAGTATCAAGTTTTGTTAAATTGTCTTGAGTGGATCAGATTTTATGGTCCAGAAAGGCAAATACCTTGTATAGGATTTGGCCTTGATTTGTGATTTTGACCTTGAAGTTGGGGAGGTTAAAAATATTACAAAACATGCTGTCTAGTAGTGTTACAAATGTGTATCAAGTTCCATTGAATCGTCTTGAATGGATCAGATGTTATGGCCCTGAAAGGCAAATACTTTGTATAAGAATTGACCTTGATTTGTGACCTTAAAGTTGGGGAGGTTAAAATATTGCGAAACATGTTGTCTAATAGTGGTGCAATGTGTATCAAGTTTTGTTAAATTATCTTGAGTGGATCAGACAGTATGGCTCAGAAAGGCAAAGAACTTGTATAGGATTTTACCTTGATTTGTGATCTTGACCTTGAAATCACGGATGTTAAAATGTATGCAACATGATGTCTAGTAATGGTAGGAATGTGGAGCGAGTTTTGTTAAACTATCTTGAGTGGATGATATGCTATAGCTCAGAAAGGCAAAGACCTTGAATAGGATTTGACCTTGATATGTGACCTTGGCCTTGTTGGGAAGATTAAATACTATGCAACATGCTGTCTAGTAGTGGTACAAATGTGTATCAAGTCCATTAGAATTATCTTGAGTGGATTGGATGTTATGGCCCAGAAAGACAAAGATCTTATATAGCATTTGACCTTGACTTATGACCTTGATCTTACAGCTGAGGTGATGAATCTGACATTCTGTCTACTGATGATGCATACATTTATCAAGTTTATTTAAATTATCTTTAGTTGATCAGAAGTTATGGCCCAAACAAGAGAAGGTACACGTAAGGATGGACGGAGAATATACCGCAACGCAACCGCCTTTCAACGAATTCATGATAAAAATCAAGGGCGTGCTGCTGATGTTCTTTAGTCAGCGGTATCCCTCCATGCTGGATGGCATGCAAACTCATGCTCAGACGTAAGAGTTTAGGAGCCATTAGTAAAGCTGGCTGGTCTTGCACAACAGAACCAGAGATCTGTGGCAGCTTATTGTGTGTAGGAGTGAACAGGCTTCTTGCTAGGGGGCCTCAAATCCAGCCTGACCTGCTTCCATCACATTCCCCTTCACGTAAACAGAGAGAAAATCTTTAAAGTGTCCCTTCCAGGCCCTGTGATCTGCTCTGGCTGTGATCACATGATGATGGATGGAGTAATGAAATATATATATATATATATATATATATATATATATATATATATATATATATAAACAAGACCTTGCTCTTTCCCATTAACTCTACCATCACCTTTTCTCTCAGCGCCTGTTGATGTGCCGCTCACTGTACGTCTTTGTAACTCTGTCTGCTTTCGTCGCTCTCGGGGCTGAGATGGAGGGAAGATGAAATAGGGGAAGAAGAGGAGGAGGTTGTGGTCCTTTGTTCACACCTCATTAAAGAGCACTTCAGCAGACATAGATTAAGAGGGGTAGAGCATGTGTGTGCACGTCTGAACTCAAGATCATTAAAGAAAAGATGCAGTGTACTCTGTGCATATTTCCACTGCTGCGGATAAATGAAAGCAGGTTCCCGGGTAACTTGAAAGGTTGTGAGTTGTAGATGGCACTGAAGAACAAAAAAATATATTTTTTTGTAGCGTCTGCCATCTTTTAAATTTATCTTGTCTCACGATTTAT
Organism: Nematolebias whitei; assembly: GCF_014905685.2. Lineage (NCBI taxonomy): Eukaryota > Metazoa > Chordata > Actinopteri > Cyprinodontiformes > Rivulidae > Nematolebias > Nematolebias whitei. The sequence continues at coordinate 6,963,896 of NC_056520.1, read as the reverse complement.
GCTCAGTGTTTTTGAATAAGCAGTTTTTTTTTAAGATAGGTTAATAAAATGATGATCAGCGTCTACAGACAATGTAATATGAAGTCACAAAGCATGAATCTAATATGCAGCTCTGCAAAATATTGGGAAAAAACATACCATTATACATTGTGGTGAATTTGGAGAATCCTAAAGCCACAAAACCCCCAAAATTGGTGGCCTTAGGATTCTATCCCTGTTTTTTTGCAGATGATGTGGTCTTGTTGGCATCATCGTGCCATGTTCATTCACTTTTACTGGAGCAGTTCGCAGCTTGGATTAAATTAAAGAGCTATGCGTTGTCGTCATTGTATGTTCCTATACAATGGCAAAATTGGTTCTCTGCATTTAACCCATCACACCTGAGATACACCCAGGTGGAGCAGTGGGCGGCTATGTAAGCATCCGGGGAGCAATTGGAGATTGGGTGTCTTGCTCAGAGACCCCATGACATGTGGGAATGGCTGAGGATTGTACCTGGAACTTTTGGGTCCTGAGTCAGCTGCCCTACCGTTACCCCATCTCGGCCCCTTAAAGATCAGCATTAAGATCAGCACCTCCAAATCTTTGGTCCTCAGTTAGAAAAGGGTAGATAGTCTTTGGTTGGAAGTGAGGTGGAGGAGTTCAAGTATCTCTGTGTTTTACTCATGAGTGCGGTAAGAACGGAGCGGGAGATCGACAGGTAAATTGGCCAGTGTGGTGAAGAGGGAACTGAGTTAAAAGATGAAGTTCTCATTTACCAGTAGGTCTATGTTCTTACCCTTACCCATGATCACTAACTCTGGGTACTGACAGAAAGAACAAGTTTCCTCTGCAGGGTAGCTGGAGTCTTTCTTAGATACAAGGTGAGAAGTTCAGTTCTCCAGGAAAGACTCCAAGTAGAGCTGCTGCTCCTCCACATCCAGAGGAGCCAGTTGAGTTGGTTCAAGCATCTGGTAAGGATTCTCTCTGGACGCCTCCCTAGACAGGTTTTCCGGTCAGATCCACCTGAGAGGAGACCCCAAGAAAGACACAGGACAGACTGGAGAATCTATGCGTCTTGGTTCACCTGGGAATACCTTGGAGTCCTCCCAAAAGAGCTGGAAGAGGTGGCTGTGATGTGTTTGGACCTCCTTGCTTAAGCTGGGCAGCAGCGGCTGAGTGGTTAGAGCAGCCGTCTTCCAATGCAAGAGTTGGGGGTTCGATTCCACCAGCAGTCACATGCCGAAGCGTCCCTGGGCAAGACACTGAACCCCTCATTGCCTCCGATGTGTGTCCCATTGGTGTATGAATGTGATAAAGCACTGATTATTTTTTGTAAAGAAATGAGTGCTGCATGAATGAGTAAATGAGGCACAGATTGTGTTGTAAAGTGCTTTGAGTATCTTAAGATAGAAAGGCGCTATACAAGTACAGTCCATTTACCATTTAAGCTGCTGCCCCCAAGACCTGGGTCCAGAACAAGATGATGGATGGATATTATGATAAATTATCAGAATGTTGCACAGCCTCATTTCATTTTGGAGTTACTTGAACCGTATGAGCTTGAGTCTTGCTATAGTAAATCTGATACTGACAGCAGAAAGGTTTCTTTTAGCTACTGAATGCAGGGGGGAATATTTTAACCAGAGATTTTAATTTGATAGTTGATAAAAATAAACAGAAACACTCCACTCCCAGAGCTCCTGGGGATTTATTTAACTTGCTGGCCTATTTCTAACCTTACCCCCCCCCCCCCCCCCCCGAAAACATTGTTTTTTTGTCGCTTGTAGTTTTGCACATCCCTCCTCATGGGGCGTATTCTTCTGCCTGCCTCTTGTTGTCTCTAAGGAGACCAGAACCAGGAATGTTAAGGTTAAAAATATTTAAAAATAAATAGATAAATACAACATCCTGGCAAAGATTACGTCCCAAAGTGGTGAAACCAAGTTGAAGAAGTAGCTGCCTACATGTCGAGAACATTCCTACATTAAGGTTTTGGTTTTTTTGGTTCTCAGGATGCAATCAGAATACAATGTGTGTGAAAGTAGCCGAGGTCTTAAGGCTGCTGACTCATGCTGGGGCAGCACTTTGATCCTGATGAAAATTAAACCATGCTGATAAGAGCTTCTGCTTCCTGTTCAGCTCCTTATTGATTTCATATAAACAACCGAGTACTTGTGGGTTTTCAAATCAACCCCAGAACTCCAATTAGAGCTAGATTTGATGTTTAGTCTCCCATTGTTAACGTGGCGCAAACAAAACACTACTTCAAATCCTTTAAAAAAAATATATATATATATTTATTTTGACGTTTTATAACAACATACATGCCACTCAAACTAAAAGCTGGGACGAAATGAGGAAATTCGAGGACCAGCATTGACGTAATCAGTCTGTTAGCTTTTAAATTTGTGTTTTGAGGGGTTAGTCAGCTACTACCACAGCAACTTTTATCTTTAACTGATTAGTGTTTTAGCCATTTCTAATGCATAGATGTGGCCGTCTACATGAAAATCAAAAAAAAAATCAGTTGTAGATGTACAGCCAATGATTAATTCCTGAAAGTCGAGGTTAGAAAGGCTAATCACGAGAAGAATTTTAGCAAGTAGTGCGCTTATGTGCCCCATCACTGAAGGGTTTGAACAATGACGGTTTGTAGTTTTTGAAATACTGTAAGTGTTTTTTTTTTATGGACTGGGCTTGAACAGGGAATACAAGTAAACCTTAATCTTTCTGCTCCAAGATATTTAAGTTGGTAGAAGCAGAGGTAGCTTTTATTTTTTTCTTGTCTGAGGCAGAGGAGGAAGCGAAGGGAGCAATTTTATCCACCACCAGGTGCAAGGGTGGTGCTAAAGGGTGGCCAATGGTGGCCTCGGCCACCATAGATTAATCTTTAACCATCCAATCTTTTAGGAAAACTATACTTCCAAGCAATATAACTAGAAAGCAGTTTCCTCAAATGATGAGGGTTGTCGGTTTACATATACTCCAGTGTTTCCCCTACTGTTATACAACGAGAGCGTCCCACCCTGTCAACAGAACCGAGCGCCCTACCTCCCGAAATGTCATCCACATGTTCACCCACAACTGACCCCCTCTGTCGACAACTGCTGGCACAAATGTAGCAATAAGCTAGCGGCACGCAATACAGACACGCTAGCTAAAAATTTAGAACGTGGGTTAATGGGGGCTGCCATTGCAATGCATAGGAGAGCAGTGCGGCACATAATTTCTCGTTAATAAAATTTAATGAGTGAAAAAATAACCGAAACGGTACGCACGTGGGCCGAACCGAACATGCCATGCCGAGACAGTTCAATACACTCACGTGTACTTTTACACCCCTAAGTAGCACACACAAATGTAGCATGCAACACAAACATGCCACCCCCCATCAACAAAATGCGAAGAGATGAACCTGCCAAGGTAAGTCACCTAGGGGAAACATTGTACACAAATTTGTAAATCTTGGATTTTGATGTAGCAACCTAATTTTCGAAAGGAACTTTTCTTACATCTCGACGTAGCAAGATCAAAATGGAAGTTGGTACATCACTTATTTTTCAAGTTTTCATACTCACAACACCCAGCCAGATGGACAAACAGACAGAAGGCATTTCCAATTCCCCTTCCGTTCCACGACAAAGGACAAAAAACTAAAAGAATAATTAAGTTTTAAGTTTTATTGTACAAACAATGAATGTGAGAACCAGGCGATGAGACCACTAACAAGAGTACTGCGTACAAGCAGATAATACTACAGTCGACAAACTGTTGTACAGCAATCTATAGCAATGGACCAGACGAACAAAGCACTTGTTTTAAGTTTGACCTTGATTGGGCCACACACGAGAAATGTACAAACATATAGACAGAGAATATACTATAATACGTCTCGCCTTCGATGGACAAATAAAAACATCAAACTGTAAAGTAAATGTTAGGGATATTTTTTGGTCAAGGTTTATGGATGTTTTAACTACTATGGCTGAGATTGTTAACTGCCCATGAACCATATGTTTGAGTTAGCAGAGAGAGCTGGATGAGGAGCTGATTGGATACTGCAGGTGCAGCTGGCAGTCCAAAGACACCAGTCTGCCTGTGGTAGCTGATGAGCATATAAAAACAAGCCTCGCACACTGCATGTGGCAGATTCTCGTGACTGGGCTCCATACATGTATACATCTGTACATCCAGTGTTGGTACTTGTTGGTACTTTTTTGTTGATTGGGCAGGGGAGAGGGGGTTAATGGAGACACGTCTGTATTCCGCTGTTTGTCCCGACGGATGATGGTGGGGGGACGTGACAGTAGAGCTGTCATTTCTAACCCAGAGCCTGGCCCTGCCTGACCCAGATTAGGGCCGGGCCATAATAATGTGCTTAATGTGCAGGCCATGTCGGTGTCGGGCTTTTGATCAAGTCAGTGGACACGCATGGCTGACGATCCAATTATATGCCAACATAGCTTGCCATACAATCACCAGCCGCACACGACCATTTGACCACACGCTGACTGGCCTTGAAACAGGTAAAAAGTTCAGTTAAGTTTCAGACGGACTGCTGTCAGCGATCCATCAGCCCAAACGGTCGTTCATTCATTCGCTGCACTCAGAGGACACGCGTGGCCAATGATCCAAACAGGTGAGATCACAAAATATCTGACATGTCAGAGCATGGTCCGTGTTTGAATAATGCAGAATGCAGGCAGAAGCAGGGATTTAATGTGCTTCGATGGCCATGAAAGGACAAACACCCCCTCAGCTCCGGTCTTCTGCCTCCTTAGCTGCGCACGTCCGCCGACCGTTAATAACTACATAAGCAATCAAAGCTTAATCAAAAATGTCGGGGGGTTTCAGATTCAGACCTGTAATTACTGTTAATTTGTCGGGTTGGGTGGGGTTCAGAAATGATGCCTATGGGCTGGGGCCAGGTCGGGTCAGATTTTTTTGGGCCCAAATTCAACTCTACGTAATGACGATTCAGCTTGAGAAAAGCAGAACGCTACCTCTGTAGCATTTTAACTAGCGCATCTGTATTGTGCAATGCTATCTTAGAGCTACGTTAGTGCCGGCAGTTGTTGTGGGGGTGGTGGGGGTGTTAATTTTAGGTGTTCAAGTTCTGAAAAGTAGTTGATTTATTTAAGTTATGTGGTTATTGTAATATTTTGTGTAAAATAAAATACAATTGGCCATTGTCTGCCGTGAATTCAGAAGATCATGTCAACATCAGTCATAGGAAAACTCAAATCGTTTGACGTCTACTGTAAGGTGCTTTTAGGAATGTCTAAAGGCTCGAGTGAAGGTGGAACTTCAGAACATTTTAGCTGCCAGAGGTAATTCAAGTTTGAGAAAAAGGAACAGGAATATTGTGTGCAGATCCAGAAACGGGTTAGTAAATAAACAGGGAGATAAAGATAAAACATCTCTAACAACAGCATGCACTTACTGAGGTTTATTTAGAAGTATATAATGTTTCTGAGCGTCTCAAGTACTTGTAAAGCATTATGGTGCACCTTCCTTCTTCGTGACCCAATAAAGAGGTCAGCCGTCTGGAAAATGCTGCCATAAACTACTAATGTGACCTCAGCTGAACAAAAACTGCTTTCATTACCGTACGCAAGAGATAGACTTTTCCTTCAACGTAATTTCCCAAACATTAACGACCGAGCAAAGAGTAAATTGTCAGATAAATATGTTTGTGTGAACGAGGTCGGTGGTGTGTGGGAGTGTAAATGTGAAGAGTCGTGGCTAAATGGCTTCAGCTGCTGTGCTGGAACATCTGCCTGAGGGCTGCAGGTGAAATGGAGCTGAGGATTTTTATCCACTACCAGAGGTGGAGCCCGGGAATGGCCAGTAGTGGCCTTGGTCACCACAGATTAATCTTTGGCCACTCCAATCATTTGAGGAAACTATATTTAAGCAATATAAAAACTAGAAAGCAGTTTCCTTAAATGATCTGGGTGCCTGGATTACACCCCCCCCCCCCCCCACCCCACACACACACACTCACATAGACATATATGGTGGCCATCTTGGATTTTATTGTGGCAACTCAATTTTTGATAGTGATTTTTTCTTAGACATCAGATCTCTATAAAAAAAGGGAGGCCTGGGCCTGAAGGCAGCCTAACATGCATATTTTTGGTCTGTGGGAGGAAACCAGAGTACCTGGAGAAAACACACGCAAGCACGAGAATAACATGCAAACTCCACCCAGAAAGACCACTGGTCCAACTGGGGATTGAACCTAGAACCTTCTTGCTGTGAGGCAACAGTGCTAACCACTGAGCCGTCATGCTGCCTTGATGCAATTACACACTAAAATGGAAGTTGGTACATTTGTAAAGTTATCTAGCTCATAACACAGATATACAGTATATGGGGTATAGGGTTAGAGCATATACCCGATACCCCATTTACATATGTGTATAGGATATACACATTATATACACAGATGTATATAGAGTATAAAGTTAGGGCATATACCCTATACCCTATATACAAATGTGTATAGGGTATACACACTATCCAACAAAGTTAAGTCAGGTCCTCTGGATGTTTTCTTTATGTTGAAACATTTCATCTTTCATCCAAAGGACTTCATCAGTCTGAGGAGTCACAACAACCCCAGTCCCATAAGTAGCACACTCACATAGTGTGCCAACCAGTTTGAGGGTGATGAATCAGTCATGGGTGCCTCAGCAGAGTCAACGGAGGAGAGGGTGGACTCCAGAAACCATCTTGCCACCATCGAACTGGTTGGCCCATAATGTGAGTGTGCTACTTATGGGACTGAGTTTTTGTGGCTCCTCGGACTGATGAAGTCTTTTGGATGGAAGATGAAAAGTTTCAACACAAAGAAAACGTCCAGATGACCCAAGTTACCTTGTTGTTTTTTTTACGTGGATTATTGAGCATAAACTTTGATATACAAACTATATACAGAGATGTATATACGGTATAGGCATAGGATGTATATATATATATATATACACACTTTATACCCTATATACATTTGTGTATAGGGTATACACAGTATATACATAGATGCATATAGGCTATAGGGTTAGGATATAAACCATATACTCTATATACATCTATACAGATGTAAATAAGGTATATGGTTCCAAGTCCCCTCTTCGCTCTGCGATGGCGGACACAAAAAGACTGAACGCATGCTTGTTGATTTATTTATACCTGATGATTTAAAGTGAGTCCGACAACAAAATAAGTCATCTTCTACTTCATCCTTTTTGCAGTTATGGTGCACTCACTGTAATTTTCTCTACATACTGTTACATTTTCATTAAGTGTTTATTTGCACTCAACTTTTATCGTCATTTAACCTCCAAAAACCTGCTTTTTGGCTCCGTGGTTACCAGAACTGATCAAATGGTTATCAACTTTTAGCTTGGCGGCAGGCAATACTTGTTTTGTCTGTGTGTGTGCGTGTGCACGTGTAGATGTATCCATCTTGTTAATAAATATCTCATGAACCACTGAACGAATCACTGGATGTCTGGATAACTTTTAACTTTTGATGTCAACTCAATTCACCATGGCTAACTACTTTAGTAAACATACAATCAGCTAAAAAAATAGTCGATACGTACAGATAATGAGCTAAAATATGACGGCCGTGGCTCTGAGCTTCTACCACAACACGATCTTAAAGTGTTAACCCATTTTCTTTAACGCCATTTTCAACATCTCACCCAAACGTCTAAAACTCTTCTTTTTAAATATAAGTTGAAAAGAGGTTGAACCTCCACAAAGAAAGGCAGCGGGAAATATTCTAGGAAATCTAGGCCTTTTACTCCACATCTGCCACCACTGGACCAAACCACACACCCGAAATGGAACCTTGTTCGTTGCACACTGCAGAGGCAGGACCTGCGTCCGCTTTCGTCGAGGTGCAGCCACTTGTTATCTGAGGGATATTTGTCGTCCAACAGTTAAATCTTTCAGCTGAACGAGCGTGCTGCTTGTTAAAAATAAGCCATATGCTTTGGGGGAGTCATGGAACTGAAATTGTGATCTCCGAAGCCGTTGGAAGAAATAAAATAAACCACCGGATAAAAACGAGCCTCCGTTGGAATGACGCCGCACCACTCTCCGAGGACGGTTGTTGGAAAATACAAATATGGAAACTGTGCAGGAGTGGAACATAATAAGGGTTTATTTTCTTATTGAAAATGGTGTTTGTTTCAGAAGATCCATCAAAACAATTGAATATGAGAGGGCTCGCAGGATAGAGTCGTACGTTCAGGGGAAATCAGATGAATCACATAAGTGCAGGCAATGGGGATAGCTGGAGCGAATAGTCTCTCCAGTCGAGGGACACTCCACGTAATTACTCAAGATGGCCGGCTCGGTTCTCGTCGCGAGTCGAGCTGTGATGAGACGTCTGTTTGAAGCTGATGCAGATTCTGAGTTGAAGTAAACATTCGACTTGAACAACAGCGCCGCAAACAGCACGTTCTATGCTCGTCCACTATTATACAGCCATCTATTGCAATGGCCCAGACCAGCAGAAATGTGTGTACACTTTGACCTTGATTTGTGACCTTGAGCTTAAGCTGGGGTGATGAAAATTCTATGTGACACCTCGTTTAGTGACGATACACGTGTCTCTCAAGTTTCACTAAATGATCTTGAGCAGATCTGAAGTTCTGGTCAGGACAATCAGAGAACTTGTGCAGTTTTAACCTTGATTTATGACCTTGAGACCAAGCTGGGGGTGATGACAATTCTATATGACACCCCGTTTAGTTATGATACATGTGTGTCTCAACTTTCATTAAATTATCTTGAGCTGATCTTAAGTTCTGCTCAGGACAATCAGAGAACGTCTATAGTTTTGACCTTAATTTGTGACCTTGACCTTAAGTTGGGGTGATGAAAATTATGCGTGACACCCCGTTTAGTGATGATACCTGTGTCTCAAGTTTAATTAAATGATCTTGAACGGATCTGAAACTTCTGGTCAGGACAATAAGAAAACTTGTACATTTTTGACCTTGATTTTTATAACCTTGATCTTAAGTTGGAGCGCTGAAAATTATGTGACACCCCGTTAAGTGATGATACATGTGTGTCTCAAGTTTCATTAAATAATCTTGAGCGGATATGAAGGTCTGATCAGGTCAATCAGAGAACTTATACAATTTCTGACCTTGATTTCTGACCTTTGAAGCATTTGAAGTCTGGGATCAGTCTGAGCTGCTCCTAAACAATATTTCATATCAGTATCTGTAAAATTAATAGTTATTTATATGTTATGTGTCTTGTAAGTTCAAACAGCTGTGGCGACCATGTTGAACTGATACTTGGGAGATATTTGTCTCACAAACATGATCCCAAAAAAGTAAACATTTAGGTACCTCTGATAAGTTTTTTAATATTTAATATGATAAAAAATATGTGCCAATCGAGAAGCAAACAGACTGAATGAATTGTAATAATCACAGTCAAGAAGTTCATACCAGTGCAAATGCACTATTGAAAATGTTTAATTTACGCTTAATGTTTTTGTTGCAAGATATTCCAGTGGGTAGGAGTTACACTGTGAGGAACATAGGAAAGTTTTGTTTTGTATTTTGCTTGGCAGTGTAGAGTAATTCTAGCAAGTGGAGGGAGCTATTTTATCCACAACCAGGGGCGGAGCCATGGGGTGGCCAATGGTGGCCTTGGCGACCATAGATTAATCCTTGGGCATCCCAATAGCCACTTTAAATAGTTGAGGAAATATTTGTTTAAGCAATAAAAAAAATAGAAAGCATAGTTTCCTCAAATGGCCAAGTGGCCTGTTTACATAAATATATGGTGGTGGCCATCTTGGATTTTGACGTAACAACCCAGTTTTTGACATTTACCTTTCTTATTCCTAGATGGAGCCACACACCAAAATGGAAGTTGAAAGGTTCTTTATGTTTAAGTTATCCAGCTTATAAGGTTAACATATATACATATATAGTGGCAGCCATTTTGGATTTTGACATGGCAAACCAATTTTTTGAAAGCAAACTTTCTTAAGCAGCCACACATTAAACGGAACTTGTTTGTTTTTCAAGTTATCATGATTCCAACCCTGATGGGCGGAAGACAATATTGGGAACGTGTATGGTATAATTTTCTGCATTTTGTTATAGAAGAATGGTTTCAGGAGCCTAAGTTTGACAGAAATGGATATTATATTACTATGTTTTCTTATAACAAGAATGAAATTAATGCTAAAGAAGGTTAATAAACATTATAAGATCTTTTTTCAGTTTACTTTTAGGTTAATTTATTTAGGTTTTCATTAAAAATGGCACACTAATCCTGGTTTAAAATATTTAAAGTATGTTTCAGCTTCTTTTTGATACTTTATCCACTTTAATGTTTAATAAACAAAAATAAAAATAAATAACTACATATGCCCTATTTTTTTTGTCAACATACAATTTCAATGGCACTTAAGGAGCTCCATACTAACACACACACACAGTAGGATCATAAATAGTATTTTTCTGGGTGAGTCACAGTGGATGAAAAGAGAACAGAAAAGCTTGGTGTTGTTTAAAGAGTTGGAGAAGGAGACGGGAGGAGAAACAGCAGATGTGAAGTAGAGAGCACCCAGCTGCAGAGTACCAACATCCAAAGATACCCCTTAAACGAAAATACGTGCAAACTCACAGTTTGTGTCACCGCTTGTGAGCGCAGTAAAGATGGAGGTCGAAGACAGATGGCTGACGGGGTTAACATGCGAACATGGATCTCACTGACACTTTTCTTGCCGATTACCTTCCTGTCAAAGCCACTGGCCCAGAATCTCGAGAAATCTTTTCGGCAGAGGGTGAGAAAACATTCTGACATGGAGTTAGCCACAGCCAGTGGTTTACAGTTGTTTGCATTCAGCAGCAACGAGTTCAGCTCAAACAGATAAACTCACCTTTAAGAACAGGCTGCCACTGAAGCGGCACAGTGACAAAAACAGATGGATTTACTTGAAGGGTTGCAGTTTGTGGAAAGCTACTGCAAACCCAGAGTTTAATGCTTTGTGTCTCCGTTTTATAGTCAAAGTTTTAGTAGTTAGTTAGGTAGATACACAGATGATGGATGGATGGATGCATAGACAGACAGACAGACAGACAGACAGACAGACAGACAGACAGACAGACAGACAGACAGACAGACAGACAGACAGACAGACAGACAGACAGACAGACAGATATATATATAGATAGATAGATAGATAGATAGATAGATAGATAGATAGATAGATAGATAGATAGATAGATAGATAGATAGATAGATAGATAGATAGATAGA
>NC_056520.1:6952412-6952594 GCF_014905685.2 Nematolebias whitei | reverse complement strand
AGATAGATAGATAGATAGATAGATAGATAGATAGATAGATAGATAGACAGACAGACAGACAGACAGACAGACAGACAGACAGACGGATAGATAGACGAATAGACAGATACTATAGATAGATAGATAGATAGATGCACAGACAGACAGACAGACAGACAGATATATAGATAGATAGATAGATA
>NC_056520.1:6934605-6952312 GCF_014905685.2 Nematolebias whitei | reverse complement strand
ATAGATAGATAGATAGATAGATAGATAGATAGATAGATAGATAGCTAGATAGATAGACAGATACTATAGATAGATGGATGCATAGATAGATAGATGCATAGATAGACAGACAGACAGATATATAGATAGATAGATAGATGACAGACAGACAGACAGACAGACAGACAGACAGACAGACAGACAGACAGACAGACAGACAGACAGACAGACAGACAGACAGACAGATAGATAGATAGATAGATAGATAGATAGATAGATAGACAGATACTATAGATAGATAGATGCATAGATAGACCGATAGATACTATAGATAGATAGATAGATAGATAGATAGACAGATAGATAGATAGATAGATACTATAGATAGATAGATGCATAGATAGATAGATGCACAGACAGACAGACAGATACTTAATTCCAAGGGGGAAATTCAAGAAGTCCTAGGAGGACGGTTGACACAATAAACTACAGGATGCAGCAAAATAGCCATCCACCCATTTTCTTTACACGCTTCTTCCTTTCCCCAGGCATGCACAGAGAGAACATGCGAAGTCCACTCAGAACAGCCTCCCCAACCGGGATTCAGTCCTGCGACCTTTACCCTGAGATGCAACAGTTCTACCAACTGCACCACCGTGTCACGCACAAAAAGCAGCAATCAATATAATTGAATCATTTGACCTCAATTAGTGACCTTGACCTTAGAGCTGGGGCGATAAAAAAAATTGTGCAACATGTCATGTAGTGGTATAAATGTGTATCTAGTTTTGTTAAATCATCTTGAGTGGATCAGAAGTTATGGCCCAGACAAGCAAAGACTTTGTTTGAAATCTAGCAAGGTCGAGTCATGTCCTCTGGACGGATTCTTCTTTGTTGAGGAGTTCTTCTTTTATCCAAAATACTTTTTCTTCTTCGATAAAAGACAAAATGTTTCAACAAGGAAGAATCCGTCCCAGAGGACCTGCCTCAACCTTGTTAGATTTTTCTACCTGGATTATTGAGCATGAATCAGGACACTTTGTTTGAAACTTCTGACCTTGACCTTTAAGCTGGAGGGGTTAAAGTACATACGAGACACTGTCTAGTGATGAAGACAGGGATGTTTTAGTTGCTTTTCTGCTCTTCAGCAGGTCTTCATGTCCTGCAGAAGCCCATGAATCACTCATTATTTCATATCAGGTGAGATGAAGCCGAGAAACATTTAAAACAGGCAGGACAGTGGACCTCAAGGGCATGGATTGAGGACCCCCACCTTAGGATCTTGACCTTTCCCCCCACTAACTCAACTTAAACCTATATAATGCACTTGCCATTGAACTATCACACTGTTGAAGCTAAAACATTTGAGATACACAACCTATTTCATGAATAAGATGTTATTTCTTACAATATATGCAGTAAAAATATCTCATTTTGTTACATAACATATATATAATATAACAAAACCAACAAGAAACTGATTGAATACATATTACACACTCCTGTTGAGACTAACAAGCTCACCAAGGGATGTTGCTCAGCAGTTGACTATTGACCTTACACATGAATTTGAAGAACACATGACTCGTGACTGACACATGAGGCCGTATGGCCTTCATGGATGATGAGAGGCAGCAGGGAGGCTCTCAAACGTTCAAGAAGATGAATGAACTGTTAAATTAAATCAGTCATTCCCGCATGAAGAGCTCAGTTGCCAAAGTAACAGCGATGGCGACCAAACGGCACGCACAAATCAAGAACGTATGATGAAAATATAAATATTCAGCCCAATCCCTAGACGATTACACTCTTAAATATCAAAACGTCCTCTTTAAAACAAAAATATCGAGTAAAAATAGGTAATAAAAATGATCTTCCAAAGCTCAGAAGCATTAAAGTGTGTTAACACGGAGGGTTCTGCATTCATATTAGCAGCCAACACATTAACATTCAACGTCAATGTTCAGGAGAACGTCACTTTCCACTACAGTTGTGGCGGAAGAAAAAAGAATAAACAAGAGTACCGCTTATGACACACTATACACCAGATGGCAAACTAGTTTACAATAATCTATTGCAAAGGCCCAGACAAGTAAGACCTTGTATTACCTTTGACCTTGAACTTGAAGCAGGAGTGATGAAAAGTTTATGCAGCACTCCGTGATGATGTATAAAGTGTATAAAGTAGAGCCCGACCAATAGATCGGCAGGGCCGATATATGCGTTTGGGGACATATCGGTATTGCTGAGAATTGTCCCATAATGCGTTGCCACAAACATCTAATTTTCACCCCTAAAATGCTGGAATCATACATACTAGTACAATGTATCCAGCAGAGGACACATGAAGACTACTTTCAAGTCATGGCCGTTCACTTTAACTTTCATTCTCAGCACAGACGAAGCAGCGAGCAACACTGCGTAGTGTATTTTACTGAACAGAGCATGGTAAGTTTATTGCAACTGATCTGTAAAGTTAAAAAAATATATATCTTCAATCCTCCAACCTGATTGTCATTAGCTATGCGCCTCTCAAGTTAGCAAACTAACGTTTAGCATAGGCTATTGTCTCGTAAAACTTTACCCAGAACAATAAATCTAATGTAAAATACATCAGTGTTACTAAAGTTATCTTTGTAGTCTTCAGTGACGCATTGTTTGTTTGAAATATTTACTTCTCTGCAAAGAAAAAAAATAACTCTGCTATGGTCACTACTAATTAGACCATCGCCACACGTGACTGACTGTTTAAACAATGAACAGAGTAAGGCGTTTCTTTGTTTAATTTGTATTTTTGTAACACACTTGATAATGTTATGATGAATGGTGGAGGATATAAAATGTGAACGCACAATAAGATTTGTTTCAAGACTTCAAGTGTTAAAACATTTAAAAGTAGCTATTTACTTAGATTCTTGGGCGTGGACAAAGCTCAATATTTTTCAGCCAATATATTGGTTATCAGCTCCAACCCTCTCAATAGCCATAGTGGCGATATCCACAATTTCCATATAGGTCGGGCTCTAATATAAAGTTTTGTTAAACTATCTTTTGTATTATTATTAGACCTTTATTTATACAATTAGTTCCCAGTTAGCCTCAAAGACTCATTTACAAGAGAGACCTGTTACATACAACATACAGGCAGATGAGAAGAAGAGAACACAAGGGTGGAGGAAGCCAAAAAAAATCATGTCTCACACCATGTCCTGGCCGGGAAACGGTATGAAAGATGCAAAAAAGACCTCGCAACATGAAACAGCAACATAGAATGACATCCTAATATATTTATGCATAGAGGTCGACAAAGCCAGTAAGTTGTCCATAAACACCCCAGAAAGTTCCAAAGTTCTGATAAGATGGTACAGTGTCTATCAGCATGATGGTACTGATGCGGCCACAAATGGCCTTGGGAGGTGGGGGGAGCAGGCAGAGCTTCTAGTTACATATTCTCCAGGAGCAATTTGAGATAAGTTGGCCTGTCTAAGGCCAGCAGGGAGGCCAAATTCAGATAAACAACAACTGTTTGGGCCGCCAGACTCTGTTTTCTGTCTGCCTTCAAGTTCTGCTGGTACGCTCAATGGCAAATCCCAACAGCCAGATTTGTGTACATTCTGCCCGGTCCGTGCTCGATTAGCTTTCTCCAAGATTGAAACCTTCATGCTGGCGAGTTCCAGGAGTCTCAAGTGGCCCACGATTCTCAGAAATCGCGTCCAGCTTGCGGTTGAGCTCTTTAAGCATATGAGCCTGAGAGCTCGAGACACGGATTAGTCCTTCACACAAGGCTGGCAGCTTTACCATGGCAGAAACTGCTGCCAGTGTCTTCCTAATTTGTCGATATCCAAGGTATCTGCCGAGTCCAAAAAGCAGAAACCCTGCTATCATAAATCCAATAATGTACACATCTTCTACGTCCTCCACAAACAGAACAGATGGGCACATCATTTTCCACTCACCCCAGGAATCCATGACGTACCCAGCTGCGAGGGTCCGTTCAGGGCATGAGGGCTCTCCAGCACCCTGTCTGTCGTCTGGTGGAATTTTTTTTTATCAATTGCGTTGAGGGACCAGTTGACCAAATCCATAATAATTTTCAATTTGGAAGATGTGTAAAGAGAGGCTCTGAGATTGACAGGACAAGAAAGTCAATAAGCAGGAGGGAGGGAGAGAGGGTGAGAGCGACCGTCTTCGTCGAGACCGAAAGACAGAATCTGATCTTGAGCGGATCAGAAGTTATGTTAGGGCAAGAGAAAGTTTACGTACAGACGGACTATACCACAATATGTCTTCCTTTAGACGGGCTTGAAGACAAGTTAGTATTAAAAGGCCGAAAGCAAAATGTCCAAGAACATTCTTGAAGGGATCAGGGAGCAGTTGGCTTCAAAATTAATTGGTTCAACTTCTTGCTAAGGTAAACAACAAGCAGGAACTGAACTCCCAGTTACCAGGGAGCATTAATATGCAAGATCCTTTTGAAAACCTGCTGTTTCTACACAGCTAAGTTCAGACAAAATGTGGTATTGATTCATTTTGCTTCCTCCTATATACTGCATTCTCAGCAGGCATTCTCCGCTGTTTGTCTTTGTTTTAAATCTAAATAGCTCGGCAGGCAATACCTTTGTACTTTCCTGTAATTAAGAAATGCATCAATCTTAAAAAGCGTCCGACGGAAAGTCCCTTATTTTCCTGCAGCCTGCTTTCCTAATAAATATGTTTGGAACGATCAATAAAAAAAATAATGGTAGGAACAAGCTTGGCAGGTTGCCTTGGGCGGTGCAACATTTCCCCGCTCTGCTCATGTTGTACACCGGAATGGGCCCTTTGGTTCTGTATGAAGACGTGGTGGAGAAAATATATGTGGGAGTGTTTCCGATCTGATTTAAATTGTTGTCGGGGCAAAACTTTCAGCACCTGCCTGAGCCTAATCACTGGAGATGAGCTGTGGAAGAAGTTGCATGAACAACTGAATAAAGTGGAGAAACTGAAGCTACAATCAGACAGATGTGCATACCAAGTCTGCAGTAATTATTCATGATTTGGTTGATTACACTTTGTTTTTCCCCCCATAATGGAGGACTAAAAAAGGGAAATACAGCTGAGATAAAAATAGACAATGAAGGATCTTGTGCCAAATGACACTGCAGCCTCACCAGTGGCTATATGAGACTTCGCTGCTGTGGATATTAAAAAATGCCAATTCTCCACCCGCAGCAAATAAAGACCTCCCTCGCAATCCCTACTGTACTCGCAGAGCGAATTACTTTGCTCCTCCGTCTGTAAAAACTGGTCTTTTGAGTCTATTATTTCCCTATTTTCCATAAGCAAGCCTGTCTGATACAGTCTTTTAATTAAGACTTTACAAGTTGTTTCCCAAGGACACATTATAACATCTTTGTTTAGCTTGGCAGATCACGCAACTACAGTTCTTCTTCTTCCAGTTCTTCTTTTTCTTCTTCTACTACTATTTCTTCATTTTCTTCTCGTGCCTGGTCTGTCAAAGGTACTGTGCGAATCTGGGACGGTGACCCTGAGGCGGTTGGTGCAGATGGCCGGATCAGACTTCTCCAATGTCCGAGAGGTGATTTTGTTGCTTGGGGTCCGGTCTGCCAGAGTGGTGCAACGCTTCCTGGACCTGATGAAGGAAAGGATGACAGATGGAGAGAAGCGTCTCCTGCAGCTGTGGTCCATGAGGAATCGCCCGCCTGACCCAATGACACCTTTCCTGGACATCCACCTGGATCCTAACTTTGCGAAAGACAATGGTCCTCCGCTACGCAACACAGACCCAAAGATAGACTTGTGCAGAACAGGTCCTAAAGTACTTTGTAAGACTTATGTTAAGATCCTGAACACGAGAACTCTGCAAAACAGAGCTGTCAGCGTATGGGACGACAAGCTCGGAGGTCAGAAGCCTCAGTGGAGGACTTTTTACAAACCTCCAACAAAAAACGGACCGGCGATCTTCAATGGAGGATCCTTCATGGCGCCATTTCAACAAACTTTTTTGTTGGTTATCAATCCTGAGGTTTTAAATGAGTGTCCTTTTTGCAGTTTAAGGGTGTTTTTCATGTTTTTACAGATTGTGTACGGCTGACGGCTCTGTTTAATCTAATGACGAGGATCTTTAGCCTTTTTGACACAATTTTCACCAAATCTGTTTTTATTATTGGAGTACATCACAGCAAAACTTTAAACTTTTTATTGGCTGAAGCAAAAATGTCTGTTTACTTGTCTCGCAGGGACAGACTGCAGGCTGGACCTCAACTTGATGCCACGGCTCTGTGGAAGTGCAATGTCAAGCCCAGACTGGAGGAGTTTTGCTTCCACAGAGACACTGGAGACCTGGAGAGTTTTGTGAAAGTGTGGAGATTGAAGAAGGTTTTATGGACCATTTCTGATCAGGGACAACTACAATACAACAAGCTCCTCATGTAAATAATTTATTTTAAGCTTGTCCTGATCACCTTTTTTTGAACATTGTTGTGTTGACATATTGTGTAAATAAAGTTTTATAAAAAAATATATATATATTTGTCGTCGTCGTCTTGTTCTTCATCTTCTTGTTCGTCTTCTTGTTCTTCGTCTTCTTGCTCTTCGTCATCTTGTTCTTCGTCTTCTTGCTCTTCGTCGTCTTGTTCTTCGTCTCATTGTTCTTCGTCTCATTGTTATTCGTCTCATTGTTCTTCGTCTCATTGTTCTTCATCGTCTTGTTCTTCGTCGTCTTGCTCTTCATCTTATTCTCTTCCTGTTCTTCTCAGTCATCTTCTCAATCATCTTCTTCTTTCTTCCTTCATTCATTCAACCTTTATGCAGGTTAGTCTCATTGAGCCACAAGGACTCATTTACAAGAGAGACCTATTTTAACAAAGAGTGATAACAACAGTAGACAATCATAAAAGAAAGCAAATGAATTGGGGGAAAAAATGAAAGGAAATTATATTAAAAAAACAAAACAAAAACAGCTAGAATATAAAGAGATGTAGAATACTAAAGCCAGGAACATGTCTGCATTGGTTTTTGCCATGAACTTAGCAGTCGCATGAAGCCACTCAGAGATGTCAAGGTCGAGAGCTTCCGATCTCTTTGCAAGATGCTCCAGGGTACAGGAGCAGAGCAGGAGAAGGACAGTAGGTATAAAAAGCCTGCCTGGATTAAAAGGTTTTAAAATATATACCAGTAATAGATTTACAAAAGCCAGTGATAGAGTATAAGTCCTAAAGAAGTCGTTTCCACAATTTTGGTGAAGCAACAGAAAAGGCCTGGTCACCATAACTTTTGTATTTCGACTTTGGGACAGACAGTAAAGATGTATTAACCTTAATGTTGTCATGTTCATGACAAGCTACTAAATCAGCTAAATAAGGTGACGCAAGACCATTAGGAGCTTTAAAAGCAAACAATAAGGACCTAAAATCAATTTTAAAATGGAACGGAAACCTGTTGAGACAGAATAGAGCGGTGTGATGCGCCCACATCCGGGAGAGTTGGTTACAAGTCGGCGTTCAGTGTTTTGGACGAGTTGAAGGAAGGTAATGGAAGATTAGGAGATTCCAACATGAGCATTGCAGTAGTGAAGCCTTGAGCTTCTGTTCTAGTCTCTAATCTGCTATATTTAGGTTCTCTCAAAGTTCTCTCACATTTATCCCACTTCCAGACTCTCAGACAAGGTCAATGGTTCCAGTTGGGTTCCAAACTAGTATTTTTTTTTTAACCCTTGTGTTATGTTAAGGGTCAATTTGACCCGTTTCAATTTTTGTGTTGATCAAAGTGCAGGTTATCCTTTCTTTTTTTCCATGAAATGTTGTGACTTTTTCTCCTCTAGGGTCATGAACTTCTATGTAAAATCTGGACTCTTTGATGTGTTGTTAAATGTCTGCACACAGTTTGTATACAAAGATGATGTTGCGGGTCATTTTGACCCGCACACAGAGTAGCTGTTAAAAATCCAAAAAAAAAGTCTTTGATGTACTTCATTTTGATTGCCTCTGAATAAACATTCAGAACCAGGTGTGTGTGGAAGAGGGACTTTCTCTCCCCTGTCCTTGTCACTGTTTCCATGCCCGTTCTTGGAGAAACACCAAAAATGAGCTCCAGACGATTTACAGCTGAAGAAGCTTTTTCGCAGCTTATGAACTGGGATAGTGATGTAGAGGAAGAGGTTTCAGAGACAGAGGATCCTTCAGAGCCAGAGGACAATGCCATTGATGATCCAGATTTTCAATTTTCCCATGATGAGGAGGATTCAGAGGACGAGTCTGCAGGTGTCCCTTCTTCAGATGAAAACCAAGAAATGCAACAATCGTCATCCACAGAGGGGACATGGACATCTAAAGATGGTAAAATAAAATGGTCAACATCACCACACCAAAGCCAAGGTAGATTGTCATCTTGTAATGTCATCAAAATGATTCCTGGTCCTACAAGATTTGCTGTCACAAGAGTTGATGATATTGAATCAGCATTTCAGCTCTTCATATCCCCACCCATAGAGAAGATAATCCTCAACATGACCAACTTGGAGGGGAAGCGTGTCTTTCAAGAGAAATGGAAGCCACTGGATCCGACTGACTTGCATGCTTACATTGGAATCCTGGTGTTAGCTGGCGTATACAGGTCAAAGGGTGAAGCAACTGCAAGTTTATGGAATGAAGAGAATGGAAGGCCAATCTTCCGAGCAACAATGTCTTTGGAGACATTTCACATGATCTCTCGTGTGATCCGATTTGACAACCGTGACACCAGAGCTGATCGACGTGAGAGAGACAAACTTGCAGCAATCAGAGATGTCTGGAATAAATGGGTCGAAATCCTGCCTTTATTGTATAATCCTGGCCCCCATGTTACTGTCGATGAGCGCCTCGTTCCATTCAGAGGACGCTGTCCATTCCGACAGTATATGCCAAACAAGCCTGCGAAATATGGCATCAAAATGTGGGCAGCCTGTGATGCAAAATCCAGTTATGTTTGGAACCTGCAAGTATATACTGGAAAGCCACCTGGAGGAAGACCTGAGAAGAATCAGGGAATGCGTGTGGTTTTGGAGATGACTGAAGGGCTGCAAGGTCATAACATTACATGTGACAACTTCTTTACATCCTACCGTCTTGGAGATGAACTTCAGAAGAGAAAGCTGACTATGTTGGGAACAGTCAGAAAAAATAAGCCAGAACTTCCCAGTGAGATTCTGAAGATGCAAGGAAGACCTCTGCATTCCTCAAAATTTGCTTTCACAGAGAAAACAACACTTGTTTCTTACTGCCCAAAAAGAAACAAGAATGTTCTTGTGATGAGCACAATGCACAAAGACGCATCTCTGAGCACACGAGAGGACATGAAACCGCAAATGATTCTGGATTACAACTCCACAAAAGGGGGAGTTGACAATCTTGACAAAGTCACAGCAACATATAGTTGTCAGCGCAAGACTGCCCGTTGGCCTTTGGTGGTTTTCTACAACATTTTGGATGTGTCTGCTTACAATGCCTATGTGCTGTGGATTGAGATCAACCAGCAGTGGAATGCCAGCAAACTGTACCGACGTCGACTTTTCCTGGAAGAACTAGGCAAAGCACTCGTCACTCCAAAGATCCAGAACCGGGTCAGGCCAGCTAGATCCCCAGCAGCTGCTGCTGTCATCGCAAAGGTCCAGGGCAGGGCATCTGACCAACCCACAATGGATCCTTTGGATACAGGTACAAAGAAACGCAAAAGATGCCAAGTCTGTCCCTCTCGAGATGACAGTAAAACAACTACCTCTTGTGTGAGATGCAAGAAATACATCTGCAAAAAGCACATAGTCACATTCTGTCCATCATGTGGGGAACGCTGAAAATGTTGACTGTCAAAAACCCGAGAAAATGCGGCAAGTTAAATGCAAAAAAAAAAAGGGTTCGTGAAGAGGGAAAAATTGAAATCAGGAGTTCTTTAATATAGTGTTGGAAGTGTATATCTCTACTTCTCATCTCTTCTAAATATTTGTATAATCTAAAATAAAGTTCTTATTGGTTTAACTTCATTTTATGACTGTTTTGAGTGGATTTACACAATGCGGGTCAAAATGACCCGCAACATAATAAACGTATTTTTTTCTCAACATAATACAAGGGTTAACATTTAAAAATGTGGGTCAGGGAGGAGTCTTTGCCTCAGGTGGAGTAGTTTAACTATCAAGGCGTCTTGCTCCTGAGAGATAGTAGAACGGGGCGAGCTGGATGGGTGGATCAGAGCCTCGTCTTCAGTAAACAGGACGGGGTCGTGGTGCTTCGGTCGATCATGGTGAAAAAGAGTCAAGCAGAAAAGCAAAGCCAAATAACCAAAAGAACCTGATCCTGGATACAAGCGGCAAAATGAGTTTCTTCGTAGGGTGGCCGGACTCAGTCTTACAGATATGAGGAGTTCAGAGTAGCGCCGCTGCCCCTCTGCGTTGAAGTAGTCAGTCGAGGTGGTTCATTTGATTAGGGTGCCTCCTGGATGCCTCCCTTTCGAGGTGTTTTGGGTACGACCCATTGGGAAGAGCCCCTGGGGCAGACCGAGAGCTCTCTGGGGTGATTGTGTATCTTCTCTGTCCTGGGAACGCCTTTGGGAAAGCCAGGTTGAGCTGGCTTCTCCTGGGTGAGAAGCTCGATCATCCAGGAGGGACTCAGAGTAGAGCCGCTGCTTCTCCATGTCGAGAGGAGCCAGTTGAGGTGGCTTGGGCATCTGTTTAGGATGCCTTCTGGACGCCTCCCTGGTGAGGTGTTCCGGACACGTCCCACCGGAAGGAGGCCCAGAGGAAGACCCAGGACACGCTGGAGGGACTATGTTTCTCGGCTGGCCTGGGAACGCCTCGGGATTCCCCCGGAAGAGCTGGCCCAAGTGGCTGGGGAGAGGGAAGTCTGGGCCTCCCTACTTAGGCTGCTACCCCCGCGACCCGACCCCGGATAAGCGGAAGAAAATGGATGGATGGATGGATGGAGGTTGAGCTGGAGCGTGTCGCTGGGGAAAGGGAAGTCTGGGTTTCCCTCCTGGACCTGTTGCCTCCACTACCTTACTACAAATGAGTGGTAGAAGATGGAGAAGTTTAAAATCAAACGGCGGGAGAACAAATACCTGCAAGTGACGAGGAACAGGCTTTTGATTGACTCAAGGTCTTTTTTGAACATCTTGAAGATGTCACCTTCACAGCCCAATCAAAGAGCAATTAACTGGGCAATTTAAAAAAAAGTCCTTAAGTCTATGTTAAACCTTTATTTACTGGAGAAAACAAATCCGAAATAGCAATGTTATTTGAAAATCAGCACCTGTGCTAAATGTCCTCACAGTCTTGGTTCACGATCCTCGTTTTAATTGGATGCAAATGTGTGACATTTAAATTAATTTGGAAGAATTTTAGATTTGATTTTTTTTGTTTATTTTTTAATCAAACGTACCCCTCACTGGAACCCGATGTTTCACCCGCCTACATCCATATTAGATTTGTTTACAGGCTTGTTATCATTAATCAAGAATTCATAGCCTTGCGAGGAGACGAGGGAAAAAAAAAAAAAAAAAACTAAGTTCCAACCAATTAATTTAAAGAGACGGCAGAAAGTTTCCAATCACATCCTAAAAATCGGCAGTGGTTTATTGGTTCGGCGTTTCTCTCAGCGCAGCTTAAACTTTGATTGCAGTAATTTATTGACCTGTGTGTTAGTGACCACTGCATAAAATCCATACTGCGCCTCAGGGCACGATTAACGTTGATGCAATAGTTACAAGTCACAGCCAAAGTGAGCACGAGCAAACATGTTTCCTTCCAGATGTTAGTGATCAAATAGGTTTCGACTGTGTGTTGGTGCCGTGAATGATTTCAACCAATGTTCTGGGCTCTCTATTTGGTATTCAAACATCCTTTAGATTGGATGCTTTACGCAGCACAGCTTCCGTGAATTATTCATCAAAGCTCCCTTCAACATACCTCTGAGGGGGAAACAAATAAACACCTGGGCTTAAACACATCCATAAATAAGGATGGGAAAAATAAAAAGCTCTTCGAAGGATTGTAGAAAAGCATTAAAATGTTGGTCAGGCGAACAGAGGGGGCCGGAATAAAACACAACACGTCTAAAGAGAAACGGCAGTCCTTCTGTATCCTACTGAACGGCTGATTTATTTATTTTATTTTCAAAAGAGAAGCTGATCAATGCACAGCTGCTCTGAAGCACCACCAAATGTGGCACGCTGACCTTTATTCGAATATTATTATTTTCTTCTTTTTTTTTTTGCAAAATGACTAACGCAGCCGGATGATTCATGTGGATCTATGCAGCGGTGGTTGAGCACTTAGCTTCTGTCTCACATTTTATCTCTCACATATTCTGCTTATACAGTTTAACCCTCAATATGCTAAAATAACCATCAGGATTGCAAATCCCAGAAAGTTACTTATAGTGTCTCACAAAGCAGGGCTATCGCCGATACCAATATTGGGAGGGGTAGGCAATTGCCAATAACCAATACAATGGCTGAAAATTTTTGTGCTTTCTCCACCCCCCAGAATCTCAGGAAACAGCGAGCGAAGCGGGGGTTGTTTATTTACACAGCTGTTAGCAATCATAAAGCTAAGTTAATCAGATCCACCTTCAATTAGTTGCATTGTGTTGCCTTTTGTTCAAAGACAGTAATAAGTTCATCACATGAGTAAGCTGCATACATGTGATAAATACGTTCATAGTTAATAATTTAATTAAATTTATGCTAAAAACTGTTAAAATGCTTTGGGTTTGAATTCCAATCAGAGTGAGACAACTAAAATCGTCATATTGTACGTGCAGTACGTGAGGTAGTGAGTGCTCTCACCACAGAACAATCGATGTATTTTTTACGGTAAAACAAGAGCTTCGGAAAATAAGGGAAAAAACAGCTCATATACACATTAAATGTGCCCTGGGAGACTTTTTTTTTTTTTTACAAATTCATAAAAGATCTTCAGTAAAACAAAAAAGCAAGCCTTGTCCGATGACTTTATTCTTTTGCTCCAGTCTAGCTCCACATAGTCACGTGTTGTGAGGACAGCGTACCCACACTAACGTTAGCTTGTTAACTTGAGAGACATGTGGCCAGTGGGCTGGAGTATTGAAGATAATTTATTATTGTTTTATTTTTTAATTTTACAGATCAGTTAAAATAAACTTTCCGTGGTCTGTTCAGCAAAATACGCAACGCAGTATTGCTCGCTGCTTCGTCTGTGCTGAACGTCAAAAGTGAAACTTAAGTGAACGCCCATGACTTGAAAGTTGTCTTCATGCGCCCTCTGCTGGATACATTGTACAATTACGGCTGGTTTCAGCATTTTAGGGGTGAACGCTAGATGCACTTATATTGTCCAATAATGGGATCATTACCGCCGATAGGTGCCCCAACGCCTATATCAGTCAAAATGATTGGCCCCACCGATATATCGTGGGTCTGTAGTGCAGACCATTGGACAGAAGGCCATTTTCTTAAATTAATTATCTTGTTGTCATGGCTACACATCTTTGGTGCAGAATAGGATTCTGCAATTGGTGGGGACTTCTTGTATATCTGTCGTATGTAGGCAAACTGTTACTGCAATAGGAAATTCAAATGTTCACTTAGTCATATCTAAGTCTCTTGCCAAGGTTTGGAAAAGATGGCAACTGTCAATCGTTGTCCCTCGTTTAATTATGTAACACCCACAACTGCATCGCCAAACTTCAACTTCATGCTTGTCGTTACCCTTTAGTTACAATAAAAGCACCACAAATCGTTAAAAATAAGTGCGCGTTCTAGGTGCAAAGAAAGACGTGTTTTCAAAAGAAACCATAGGTTATAATTTTCAACCAATCAAACTACTGCAAATCCATTCAGCGCTAGCTTCAAACGAAATGGTTAAAACAAGATAGTATAAAAACAAACATATCAGAGCATATTTACACACAACACAGTTAGACTTCTGCCATTGGTTATTATCTATAAATGAACGGACGCCCAAGAGGAATCCAGTACTTCTGCCTTTTCCACCAGTTTTATGTTCCATCAAAGCAAAATGCCAGATCTGGAAAGAAATACCTCTATGATTACAACTGACAGAAAGTAAAAGATCACATCTCCAGTTGGCTACAGCTAAACTGCTGCCACAACCAGTGAAGTGCTCCATTGTGCGAATCAGTGACTTTCCTCGCCCGGAACAGTCTCAACATAACCAAAACACAAAAACCACATTTTTACCCAATGAGAACCAAAAGTTGGCATCATTGTGAGAGGTTTATTATCAACCAATCCATTTAATCCATTCAGGTCTCTCTCGTAAATGAGCCCCCGAGGCTTATTGGGATTAACCAGTAGAAATTAAGGTTGAATGAATTTGCCAATTTAGGTGACTGCCTAAACTGGCTGTGTCCCAACAAAAAACATGTCCAAAGGCATTTATCCCCATTTGTTTCCCTGTTTGGTGAAATTCCTACACACTGCGCCCTATGAAGCCGTCTTCCCAGCTTCATTGACACGCTTCTTGTCCAATCCAGACCTTCATTCTCTCACCCCCAATGATCTTGCCCCCCCTTTAGCTCTAAATTGACCCAAAAATCTCAGAAGGTAGGCGGTGTTAACATTCTAGTTATTTAAACCAGTTTAGTGCCAGTGTAACAGGCCATATAAACACCCAATTCGGACTATGCCTGGTGTTAGATGGGCCTAAACTAGATTATACCATGGGTATACTATGGTCTTCAACCCCCCTCAGGTCAGATTATACGCCCTATGATCAGCAGTACAGAGTCATATACACAAGAATAACTTAATTTTCAACATTTACAAAAGGGTTCAGCTTTAAAACTGAAAACGTGGACTTGTATTCTCTTCAACTTGGTGCAGCCAAAGTGAAACAGGAAGTGACATCAAATTGGAACCCCTCTGTATATATTTGTCGAAACAATTTCATTTGAACTCCGACTCTTCTTTGCCTTTCTCTGATAGTGACTCAAAAATAATCTGAAGAAGCTTCAGATTCTTCTCTACCGTGTGTGTTATTGACTATTGTTGCAACGCCTCGTTTACTTGCAAGTGTACCTCTTTGACGTCACTTCCTGTTTCTGCACATGCAAATATCCCGGCAACGGTTCAGCTCAGCGGCGTGAATCAAAAACAAAACATCATTATTGTTACTTTTCCAATACGCATTCATATTTATTACAAAAAAATGTCACTGTCACTTTAAGGTTTATAAAATGGAGTTCACAAGAACAGTAATACATTTTTTTTAAGATTAGGTTGTGCTAAGACGGCCACAGTCCAGCTTGGTCTTGATTGTGCTCGGACTAGCTGTTCGTTTGTCAATCTGGTTCGAACTAAACTAGCTTTCCTCAAACGATGGTATTTCCAAAAGCTATAACATATAAGACACACTGTTCATAACTTTTCCACAAAAATCCATGTTAATAGTTCTAAACTAACATTTTAATAAGTTAAAAAAAAAACGTAAATACCATATTTTCCACCGTACACGTTGTACTGACGTATAAGTCGCATCTATTATGCGTCACCGCTGACAAACCGGAAACGTGGGCCGGTGTTGTGCCAAAAATCAACTGGCTGCCAAATCGCGGTCGCGGGAGCGTGCACGGGAGGACTTTAAAAAGAATTTAACAAGCTTAACACTTTAAAACAATTATTTGTTTGCTCGACATTATAGTAAAGGTGTCTCAGTCTAACTTTTCCTTAATAAATGCACTTTAATGGTCAAATCAGCTGCATTTCAAAAGTATTCGCTGCCTCGGTGACGCGGGAACGCGCAGAGGGACGACTCGCTGCACATTTCTTCGAAATTTAACAAGATAACATTTAAAAACAATTATTTGTTTGCTCGAAATTATCGCAAAGGTGTGCCTCGGTTAAACTTTTATTGAATAAATACACTTTAACGGCCAAATTAGCCGCATTTCGCCAGGACGGCGCAGCGAAATGAAGCTGATTTGACGGTTGCTCCAGGCGAGCTGGACAAAGGTGGCAGTCTACGGCAAGCCGATTGTGTCATTAATAGCCATGACACAACGGCATGCCATCCTACTTGAGTTCCATCTAGTGGCTGAAAATGGTAGTGTTCAATATTTTCAATGTCAGAATTAAGGAAAAATGTCATATCTCAGCCAAAAATTGGTTTATAAATATGGGGAAAAAAACAAATAAGTTGCTTCGGCGTAGAAGTCATAAGGCATGTATATAAAGCAAAAAAACTGCAACTTATAGGCCTGAAAATATGGTAGATGTCACAGTGCAAGCTGCAATTCTTACTATAGTGCACAAAATGTCATATTTTCCGTGCATTGGAAAGGATTCAGTAAAAGCTGTGACTTTATACGAGTTTCATGTTTTAAATGTGCTGCAGCCACCGAGGGGAAATGTGTTACACAAATATGACGGGGAGACATTTATGCAAGCTTTAAGCCTCTGGGAAACCGAGACGGGTCCTGCAAAGCTACAGTGCAAGTCATTACCGCGGCAGCAGGGCTTATTTTTTGCTTTAAAAGCCACATTGTCATTCAGTGAGTGCCGTACACGACCGGGAAGTGTCCGGAGCCTGTATTTATTACCCTCTCCGTTTAATTTACATGAAAAATGTCTTTAGGATTAAAAGACATTTATCACAAAAAAGGCTTACCTATTAGGAAATCATTTTTTAAACTAACAGCCCTTTTTTGCAAGAAGCTGCTCTGGCTGGGGTAACGACACATTAGTTAAACCTGAAGGACACTGCACCTTTATTCTTTAAAAATATACATATATATATAAAACATATGTCAGGTGAATTGACAATAAAACCTTAAATCATAAGCAAAGGTGGAGTTTTATCTTTGAAACAGACTTGAAATTCAAAGGTTGTTTGGGAGCATCTTGTGTTTATTAATGAGTTGATTTCTTGTTTTGTTGTCATCACTTTTTCCTCAGCCACTATCTGCTCCAGCCACGCCCACTTACACCTGTTTCCTGTCAGCATTAGAGTCACCCGTCAGCTGTCTCATCAGCACCTTCCTTCCACTCTGCAGTCCATCATTGTGTTATCATGCCAGGTCCAGCTTTCTTCAGAGTCTCCTTTTGCTTCATTGTCTAGAAGTTGCTGTTTTGTTTCCTTTTTGTTACGAATTATCGTGGACTCTTAGATTTTGGACCCGTAACACAAAACTGGACGTCTCCGGCTAATAGTGTGAATGTTTATGAAGCATTCACTCTATCGTGATCCATTTTTCTCCCGTACGTTTTTTTTTTGGCATGATTCTCGTCCTGCAGTTTTCAGCTATTTCCACAAATCATAAATCAAAACGTCCAGCTCTTTCAGGCGAAGGGTGCTATGTATGACTTGGTGTTGGTGCAACTTTAGCTTTTTGAAATATTTAGCCTTTTCTGCCATTTTTGTCTCATAGAAAATGAATTGAGCTCATTTTCCATCCTTCAAATCTTTAGATCTGTTTACAACCTTTTACTGCTCCTTTCACATTTTGTTCTGCTTCAGCTGCTTTCAGCTACTTTCAGCTACTTTCAGCTAACTACAACATTGTTGTGGCTCTTCTAACTTCTTTCTGTTAATGTCAGCTTGTTATGCTCCTTTCAACTTATTTCTGAAAGTTTCAGCTTTTTCTACCATTTCAGCTACTATATAGCTGTTTTTATGCTAATTTAAGCTTTTTCAGCTAATTCCACATGTTTTGCACTCATTTCAACTTTTTTCAGCCTAATTCAGCAAGAATGTGCTCTC
>NC_056520.1:6929499-6934595 GCF_014905685.2 Nematolebias whitei | reverse complement strand
TTCTGCAAATTTCAGCCAAAATAATTTCATTATGCTATTTTCAGCTTTTTATGCTCCTTTCAGCTTATTTCTGCTAGTTGCAGTTATTTTAGCTACTCAGCTGTTTTATTCTAACTTCATTTTTTTCAGCTAATTCCACGTTTTTTACACTCATTTAAACTTTTTTCAGTCTAATTCAGCAAGAATGTACTCCACTTCCTTCTTGTAATTTCACCTTCTTTCTGCCATTTTAGCTACTTTTCAGCTTATTTTTTTGTTTTTTGTAATTCCAGCTTATTGCCAGACAATTTCCACTTTCCCCTGCTCATGTCGCAAACATGCTCTTTCTACTTTATTATGCTAATTTTAACTTTTTCTACCTTATAGCTACATTTCCAGCCATTTTTTTTAGCTAATTTTAACTGTTTTCAGATACATTTAAGTTTTGTTTGTAATTTCTGCAACTTTCAGTCGAAAAAAAATTCATTTTTGTTATTGTCAGCTTGTTATGCTCCTTTCAGCTTTTTTTCTGCTGGTTTCAGCTGTTTCTGTTATTTCAGCTACTTTTTAACCATTTCATGCTAAATTTATCTTTTTCAGCTAATTCCACATTTATTGAGATAATTTCAGCTATTTCCACTTCATTCAGTTTAAGTTTCTTTCTGCCTTTGCAGCTACTTTTCAGCTGTTTTTGCAAATTTCAGCTTTTTTAAGCCAACTTATTTTTGTGCTCACTTCTGCTTATTTAAAATAAATTCAACAAAAAAGTGTTCTTTCTGCTTTCTTCTGCTAATTAAGGCTTGTTCTTCCATTTTAGCTACATTTCAGCACGTTTTTAGCTAATTTCAGCTGTTTTTCAGCAAGTTCTTCTGCAATAAGCATTCATGCTGCATTTTCACACATTTCTCTAGTTAACTTTAGGAGTCACTCTAATTCAAAATGGCTGCCTAATCCATCTTAGCCAACCCACTAATGTCTATAACTCTGTGATTTTTATGAATATTAGGCTCAAATTGTGGGTGTTGGGAGACAAAATTCTTTCACCACAAATACTTGTCTCAACATTTACCATGTGACCCAAATCCTGCTCAGTGATTTTACTTTAAAATCTGGCACGGAAGCTGCATTTCTTCAAGGAACTCTTGGGCTTTTTAAAAGCAATGCAGGAAGGCAGAGGGGACTAAAGCAGAATCCCTGCTGAACCTCCAGCTGCCCTTGGGTCAAAATGACCCATCAGGTCAATGAAGACCTGGTGGGTCATTTCAACCCAGGGCCACTGGACGGTTGTCCCTTCACAGTCCTCTCCCAGCAGTGAAACGCTCCAGCTGAGCTTCTACACGATCGTCTAATAAAACCACTGAATTAAAGCAGATTTGTTTAAGTGCTAGCTACGGCCAACAGTCCACATATCAAAGGAAACTTGTACAAATATCCATGCACGAATACAAAAACGTTGTATTTCTATGAACAATGCATGCATGCAGCAAAAGTCTGAAAAACCTGTTACCAGTCGAGTTAGGCAGCAACCCCTCAGACCAGTTAGTACTGAACATTTTAACGTTCGTTTGATGGGAACAAAAGAAAATCCATGCTTTCAAAATATTGTGCCTTGTTTCTTGGTCATGGTGTTTAATTAGGAAGGAAAAAACAAATGTATTTCATCCATGTATTCACATTGTTGTGGTATTAAACAGCCCAACGACTTATTTTGCGTTCAAAATAATTAATTTATATTGTTTTCTACATTTCTTTCACTTTACTTTCTCAATCCAACATTATGAAACCAAGATTTTGTTGTTTATCCATCCACCGACTTCCACTTGTTCCAAAGTCGGGTTGTGGGGACAGCAGCTTGAGAAGGCATCGCTTTCCAGACGTGGTCTCTCCAGCGTGTCCGGGGTCTCCTCCCAGTCGGACATGCCCAAAGCACCTCCCTAGGGAGGCGCCCAGGGAGCATCCTTACCAGATGTCTGAACCACCTCAACTGGCTCCTCTCGATGCGGAGGAGCAGCAGTTCTACTCCGAGTCTCTCCTGATAACTGAACTTCTCATCACCAAAGTTCATGCTCAATAATCCAGGTATAAAATCCAACAATGTTCAGTCAGGTCATCTGGACGGTTCCATTTTTGCTGAGACATTTCATCCTTCATCCTTCCACTATGGAGTATGCTGTTTGGGGTAATCAATTCAGACTGGTGGCTTCTTGGATTGAGGAAGTCCTTTGGATGAAGGACGAAACGTCTCAGCAAAAAAAGGAAACCATCCAGATGACCAGATTGACCTTTGTTCTTTGGTCAAAATGACCACTGTGATGTGTGCCGTTACTTTAATTGACTTTTACTCATTTGTTAACAGGTCTCTCTTGTAAACGAGTCCTCGAGGCTCAATGAGACTAACTTATATAAATAAAGCTTGAATGAAATGGCATTTTGAGTTGCCATGGTGACGTAATTTGCCAACAAAGACGCCATTTTTCTCATTGAAAAGCACCAACAGAACTCAACAGCCTCTAACTGCCACAGTGAGGTCACATGGCAGAGTGGAAAGGTCTCTGAACAAAGCACTGATCAACTTTTGGAGCCATTTTGTTTCAAGATGGCTGCCCCAGCTACCTCAGAAAACCCAAAATTGACTATAACTTGGTCATTCTTTAAGATATTGGACTGAAATTTGGTATGGTCGCAGCTGAGAGCGCATTGTCCTAACGCAAATTAAAAATCCAAGATGGCCGCCTTAGCTAAAAGGGAATTAAAATGATAATTCATCAATTTTAAAAGATAATGAGCTGAAATTTGGTGTGGTGGTAGCGGACAGCGATGCACAAGACAATCTGAATTCAAATCTACAAATGCTGTCAAGTCAAATTTTAAAATGGCCGCCACATGGCAGTCCCCGTCAACGTTTCTCCAAAAACTTTCTAGTTCAATGTAATATTTTGCTTTATCTCATGAAATATCTTTTTTTCCCTACTACAGTACTTAGTTATATCTCGTCTAATCCACCATTTGGTTCAGTAGACCCTGGATTAAATACTTCCATATCCACATAGGTTTTGATCTAATTTATAGTGTCTTAAAAAGGTGCATCTTTAATGGCGATATCTAAATGCTCAAATTATGCGTTTGCATTTTGGTTCAGTTTTATTCTTCCATTTTGGATTCATTTTACATAGTCTAAAGTACACCACTGATGTAGACTGTGTTGCACTGAACTATTTGTTTATATTAGACATTTATTCCACATGTGGCTAAAAATAGATATTAAGCATTTAGCAGAAGGTACGACATTGAAAACAGTTAATCAACTGATGCTTTTCAGGTTCAAAGTGCAACCTTTTATGCTGATGACATTTCTCAAACTTTAACGTGACTCTCTTGAGCCGGTTGCGTAACGCCGCTTATCGCGGTAAAAATAAGTCTGCAGTTATCAACGTAGTATCACTTTACATGCGGAGGCTGAAACATACAAAGCAAAGGCAGCCCCTTAACTCATCTGATACGTATGTCAAGGCAATACGTTAAAAAGTTCAGATTTCTTGAGTTGGCCGACTCATAGGAGGTTTAAACGATAAAAATACTCGGCCGTGTAAAGTATTTTAATCCCTGCTATGCATGATAGCAGGGGATGAACAAGAAACAGAGGGTTTTATTATTATTGGGAAAAAATCTATCATTATCTGCTGAGTTTGCACATCTGATTCTGATTCAGTCAGAATTAATACATAGGGCGCACCAGATTACAAGGTTCAATGCTGATTTTTGAGAACATTAAAGGAAAAATGTTGTTAAAGTTCAAATATGTTGATTATTTGATTCAACCATCGTATAGTAAGTTAAAAATCTTTGATTAAATACTGGTTAGGGCATTGTGTGTTTGTGCTTGTGGTGGTAATTTAACTGTTTAAAGGTTCTAGTAAAAGTAAACAATCGAATGTTTAGTTGTTGTGGACATCATTAGTGGACAAACGGAGGACTCATGATTTGTAGACACAGATGTGGCGTTTCTTGGGAAAGTCGTTTTTCTATTTGTTTGTGTACTTGTTCTATTTTACCGTCGTGCTGCAGAGGATGTTCTGTGGTAAAAAGAACAGTGTGATGCAATCAAAACCAACGCACAGAGCTCAGTGAATAAAAATAAATACAGAAAGTAAGGTTAATACAATCTCAAAAATAAGTTTTCAACACACACACACGCATATATATATATATATATATATATATATATATATATATACAGTGCCTTGCGAAAGTATTCGGCCCCCTTGGACTTTTCAACCTTTTGCCACATTTCAGGCTTCAAACATAAAGATATAAAATTTTAATGTTTTGTGAAGAATCAACAACAAGTGGGACACAATCGTGAAGTGGAATGAAATTTTTTGGATGTGTCAAACTTTTTTAACAAATAAAAAACTGAAAAGTGGGGCTGCAATATTATTCGGTTCCCCTTGCGTTAATACTTTGTAGCTCCGCCTTTTGCTGCAGTTCCAGCTGCAAGTCTCTTGGGGTTTGTCTCCATCAGTTTTGCACATAGAGACTGAAATTCTGCCCATTCTTTTTTGCAAAACAGCTCGAGCTCAGTGAGGTTGGATGGAGAGCGTTTGTGAACAGCAGTCTTCAGCTCTTTCCACAGATTCTCGATTGGATTCAGGTCTGGACTTTGACTTGGCCGTTCCAACACCTGGATACGTTTATTTGTGAACCATTCCATTGTAGATGTGGCTTCATCTTTTGGATCATTGTCTTGTTGGAAGATAAATCTCCGTCCCAGTCTCAGGTCTCTTGCAGACTCAAACAGGTTTTCTTCCAGAATGGTCCTGTATTTGGCCCCATCCATCTTCCCATCAATTCTGACCATCTTCCCTGTCCCTGCTGATGAAAAGCAGGCCCAAACCATGATGCTGCCACCACCATGTTTGACAGTGGGGATGGTGTGTTCAGGGTGATGAGCTGTGTTGCTTTTACACCAAACATATCGTTTTGCATTGTGGCCAAACAGTTGGATGTTTGGTGTGTCTCCCAGGTGCTTGTGTCAAACTTTAAACAACACTTTTTATGGATATCTTTGAGAAATGTCTTTCTTCTTGCCACTCTTCCATAAAGGCCAGATTTGTGCA
>NC_056520.1:6916105-6919499 GCF_014905685.2 Nematolebias whitei | reverse complement strand
TGTGACTTTTTTTTGTGTACCTTGTAAAACTGTTTTCCATATTATAACTGAAGGTTATTTGTGCACCTAATAGAACAGCTAAAATACCAAGAGGCAGCTTTTAGCTTGAAATAGTCCAACATGTCTTTCTTTATTGTGCTAGAAATGTCAATTACAAGAGAGGAACCTTTGACTAGTCAACGGTCAAATGTCCACGCCGTCTTTTGTTGTTGGGAATTGACGACTGAAGCAGCAGGACCAGACTTATAGGAAGGGCCATGTTTTATTTTTGGGACCAGGCTATTTCCCCTTACGTGACCTTTCTTTTAAAGCGTGAAATAACTAATTACAGCTAAAGCACCCTGTAAAGTTGCCACACCTGCTCCAGCTTCAACTACAGTTTCCCATTTGATGTGGAGTATTTCCTTACATGTCAATAAGACAAGTTCCTACAAACCCATTGAAACAAGCGATATATGCCCATGTCTGCTTCCGCTGAGGGATTTGAACACTGACTGTTTGTAGTGTTTGGAACAGAGGTAGGTGTTTTTTACTTTTTATTTTGCTTGTCCTAGGCGGTGCAGTGTGGTGGATCTCGGCAAGTGAAGGGAGTAATGTTATCTACGACCAGACATAGTGACGAAGCCATGGAGTTCTCAATGATGGCTTTACCCACCATACATTACTGGTAATCTTTGGCTTTCCCAATCACTTGTGGAAACTACACTTTTAAGAAATATAAAAACTAGACAGCATAGCGGATGACAAATTATCAGGGTGGCTGGTTTACATGGATATATGGCGGTGGCCATTTTTGGATGTTTCTTACACCTAGGTGCAGCAACACACCAAACTGGATGTCAGTACCAGACTTATGTTTTAGATGATTTAGCTCACAAGATGGATGGACGGACAGACAGACAATTGGTTGTCCCCCGTTTTTACTCATGATGGGGGACAACAAAAGCCAAGCAAATGACAGTGTCCTAAATGTAAAATTAACCCATCCATTCATCGATCCATTATCTTTACCCGTTTATTCCTTTTTGGGGCGCAGTGGACACTGGTGACCATATCCAGCAGTTGCTGTGCAAGAGGCGGGGTACACCCTGGACAGGTCTCCAGTCCATCACAGGGACACATGGAGACAAACAACCATTCACTCTCTCACTCACACCTAGGGACAATGTAGAGTCACCAATCAACCTAACATGAATGTCTTTGGTCTGTGGGAGGAAACCAGAGTACCCACGCATGTACAAGAGGACATGCAAACTCCACCCAGAAAGGTCCCGGACCGGGATTTAAACAGACAACCTTCTCGTTGAGAGGACAAAGCTCCACCAACTGAGCCACTGTGCTGCCTAAACATAAAACTTTCCCAAAATTAAAAGCTCACTAAAATGGTGAACTGTACACTTTTCAGACCTTCAAACTCAACAGTCACTGCTAGTTCAACAAGTCTTAGAGCTCCAGAATGAGTCAACACATATTTGTCCATTTGACACACAGCTTGTGTTAAACTGTTTAAAAAATATTAACTGTAAAATATGGATCTCTTACATGACAAAATACCACTACTTCTGCTCCTACTTCTAATAATAACAATGCACCTACTATGAGGCAGCCAAAAAGCTGCTCAAGCAATAGCACGACTAGAAATAATCTCCAAGGAAGCCTTAATACATGGAATACTGCAACCAGGATGATTATACTAAGTAAAACTGCAAGTAATTAGGAGCTTCAATTGGTAGATTATGGTAATATATGTGCGTTATTTATACTCAAAGCAAAAGAAAATGGTCTAACTAATTGCTTACTTTATCACTTACTTAAGATAAGGTATTTTAAGTATACCAGACTGTGGTTTGTGTAAAAATCATTTGGAGAATAACAAGACAAGACCATATCCACAGAAAACCAGCTTGTGGTATTAAAAACAGAATGCCCCTTCCATTGCAACAAATGCCATGAATCAAAGATGGCAGAAAAACACCAGGGTACAGACTTTGTCAGAACTCTGACACAAAACCATTTCGTAGGGTCTTGCTAATAAAATGAAATCTTCAAATATGCAAAAACAAACAAACAATGAAACATATAGTTGTCCCTTTTACCCAGTAGGTCTTTCTACTTTAACCAGCGCTGATGTCTAAAAAATACCACCTAGACACCGATCAGTCATCTCACCTTGTGAAAAACTGGGCAAGTCAAACAAATCCCTGGAATGAGTCAACAAGAGTACCACACACCTGTTGACAAGCTATTTTGCAGCAATGTACAGGATACGTATTACATTTGACCTTGATTTGTGACCTTGACATTGGACCTGAGGCGATGTGGCACTCCATCTGATTAATGATGCACCCTACGTGTATGAAGTCTCTTTAAATTATCTTGAGAAGATCAGAATATATGAACGGTAAAAGTGGAAGTGCAGCGACATACGTACGTATGGGGACCATACCGTAATACGTCATCTTCGACGGGTGTATAAAATGCCAACGTGCATTCAAAAACACAAGAAGAACCAAACAAACAAACAGTAGAAGAGCTAAGAGGGACTTTCCTCTGAGCTCCACCTATAAATATTTGATGATAGGTATTCAAAGTGGAGACATGCGGATGAAACCACCTTTGGCTGAACATCAAAAAGCATGTACACCTAAACTTCTGGAAAAATTACAGGCTGTAGTGACATACAGTAACCAAGTAACAGTGCTGTCAGAGAACACCACGCTCTGCACATGCCTCACACTCTGATTTTTTTCTTTCTTTCCCTGCATCGCCCACTTCCTCCCCTGCTGCAAGCTCTGCAATCACGTCTCCTGTGTGCTGCTCCTTTGATGGCGCCAGCAGGTGGAAACCTACCGAGTTGCTGAGTGTGCACTACAGTACACAGACATCGCCGCTGCCGGACGGATCAGAGCGCATGCAGGGGTGAGTCGACTCACCGGGGCTGGGTGGTGATGGCAGGGGAACGCTAAACAAGCCGCCTGCCAAACGACGGCGGGACGAGGGGGAAACACTTTCATGGAGCTGGACACGATGCAGAGCTAACGATCAGATCCGTATGGTAAAAAAGCACTTCTATAACGTTCCAGAAGAATATGGCTGTTTCACTTTCTATTTAAAGGTTTACAAAGTCCTTCAGCTAGCTTGTTATCCAATTAAAGCTGCGTATAAATAAAAAAGCTAAAAATATATCCACCTCATCAACCTAAACCCAACAGTGCTGAGTGATTAATCTCCGCTGTAATAAACCCAATTATGCCATAAATGCAATTTACATTTTGACGCGTGGCGTGGTTGGTGGAAGAGCAGAGATTAATAAAACAAACAGCCTTCTCATTAAAAAAAGGAATTTGAGACGCAATTTGTTTTCAACCTCTAGCCTTTTAAAAAGAAAATCATT
>NC_056520.1:6915198-6916005 GCF_014905685.2 Nematolebias whitei | reverse complement strand
ATATATAAAGTTTGATACATTTAGATAGTAAGAAGAGTTTCTGGACATTTTCAAAGATGGCATTTCATGGTAATCTGGTTTAGAGAGGTAAAAATGTGACTTGTAGTCCCAAAAAATGCATAAAATGAGATTATTAACTCACATATTGTTATTTAACTTGATGACCATTCATGTTTTTTAGAAGAAGAAAAAATACTGCTTCAAAATACTTTTTATTTGTTTACACAACACACTAGTCAACGTATTAGAGCTACCTCAACCTGAAATAAAAATATCAAATATAAATGATTTTTAATAAATTCCTTGATTGAATTTTCATATAAAATAAATAAATAAATAAAATCTCCAATTTTTTAATTGACAAAATATTCAAGTTCAAGCTCAAGTAGGTTTTATTTTCATTTCACCACATGTGGTACATGTGTACATTCATTTTTTGGAATGACTTAATTAAAAAGGAATTTACTCCATCAGTACACTCAAAATGATTTTTTTTTACATTTATTTATTTTATTTTATTTCTAGTCTGGAGTTAGGTAAGACCCTCCAGCCCACTGGACCCTGCAGACTTCGCAGCTACAAAAGAGTCCTTGCTTTTGGTCAAACTTACAAGTGTTGATGGGGTATGGAGGTTTTTGAATTATTATTATAATTATGATTATTAGTAGTAGCATTAGTGGTGGTAGTAGTAGCAGTATTAGTGGTAGTAGTAGCAGCAGCAGTAGCAGTAGTAGTAGTAGTAGTAGTCTTAGTAGTAGTGGTAGTGGTAGTAGTAGTCGTAGTAGTAGTAGGAGTAGTCGTAGTATT
>NC_056520.1:6908967-6915188 GCF_014905685.2 Nematolebias whitei | reverse complement strand
GGTAGTAGTTGTAGTATTACTGGTAGAAGTAGTAGTCATAGTATTAGTGGTAGTAGTAGCAATAGTAGTAGTAGCAGTAGTAGTAGTGGTAGTAGTAGTAGTAGCAGTAGTAGTAGTGGTAATAGTGGTAGTAGTAGGAGTAGTTATGGTATTGGTAGTAGTAGTAGTCGTAGTATTAGTGGTAGTAGTAGTAGTAGTTGTAGTATTAGTGGTAGTAGTTGTAACATTAGTGGTAGTAGTCGTAGTATTAGTGGTAGTAGTAGCAGTAGCAGTATTAGTAGCAGTAGTAGTGGTAGTAATAGTAGTAGTAGAAGTAGTAGTGGTTAATAGTAGTAGTAGTGGGAGTAGTAGGGATAGTAGTACTAGTAGTAGTAGTAATAGTAGTAGTAGTACACTAGTAGCAGTAGTAGTGTAGCATTGGTTGTAGTAGCAGCGGTAGTAGCAATAGCAATTTATATATATATATATATATATATATATATATATATATATATATATATTTATACATACATACTGTATATATAAAGCATTACTTGTTGCTTAGCGCAGGGACAGGCTGCAGATCAGTACACATTCTTACTACAGTTTATTAAAGGCTCACTATGAATGCATAAGTTTTTACTATTTTACCAGGAAAACATGACATTTTTCTTTATTAAATTTCAAGAACAATCTGGTCAACTCCCTTGTGCTTTATTTTAAAAAGCCCACAGATGTGCTCGATTTTATGAGGCAGATCATTTGAAAATGGCCAAAATCAGCAGAGTTCACATCCAACTGATCAGTGCTCTAATCTAGATGAGGACGTTTAAGCCAGTAAACTGTTCTAAACTGCCCTACCCTTGCATGATTTTGATATTTTCAAGAATTTCTTATCATATGAGATTATAAACTCAAATATTGTTTAACTTGATGACCGTGAATTGATTTGGAGCAATGGCTTTTTTCAGGGTCAAAATATTGGCGCTTTTAATATTGACGTTGCGTTTCCGTTACATTTTTATTTGAATACGTTAAAAATTTGAGCTTATAGTTTAATCTTCAGTTATTGTTTGTGATATTTGTGCATTTATAATTAAATCGGCATAATGTTTCATGAAATGCGCTGCCTAAATAAAACTGCCGTCGCAATTGTGACTCTCGCCCATTTCCATGGCAACCAGATGTTTGAATGGCAGCCCTAATTAATCCACCGGAGTGCCACGGCAGTGAGATGAGGGTTGAGAACAGCACACAGGAGGATCTCAGGATTGTGAGGATGTGAAGATCATAGCGGCAAGCCGAGGGTGCGACTTCACCGCAGCCAAAATATTATAATAAACAGAAATTAAAACCCACAGAGTGTGAACTCTCATCAATTTAACTGAAATGGCATCCAAATAAAAATATACATTTATGGTCGACTGGCACACAAGTGTCCAATCCTGGTGCTCGAGGGCCACTATGCTCCAACGCACCTGATTCAATGGTTAAATCACATCGTCATGCTCTGCACAAGCCTGTTAATCGCCCACTGATTCAAATCAGGTGTGTTGGCGCAGAGAAAAATGTAAAACATGCAGGGTAGTGGGCCTCGAGGACCAGGATTGGACAACCCTGGCCTAGCATTCCCAGGCGGGTTGCATTTTGCCAGCTAGCAAATTCTTAGTTACTTAGGTCAATTGTGTGAACATCTGCAAATAACTAATCTGTTTGAGGAGTTTCGGTCAGGGTTTAGAGCTCACCACAGCACTGAATCTGAACTGGTGAAAGTTACTAATGATATTTTCATGGTCTCTGACAATGGACAGGTGTCTACACTGGTCTTTTTAGACCTCAGTGCTGCATTTGATACAGTTGATCGCAATATTCTATTACAGAAACTTGAAGATAATATTTGAATTGCAAGAATGGCTTTAAAATGGTTTAAATCATATTTATCTGATAGATTCCAGTTTGTATAAGTAAATAATGAATCTTCATCATACACCAAAGTTAGTCATGGAGTTCCCCAGGGTTCAGTGTTTGGACCAATACTCTTTACTTTATATATGCTTCCATTAGGTAATTTTATTAAACAGCATGGGATAAATTTTCATTGTTATGCTGATAATATACAGTTATATTTGTCCATGAAACCCATTGATAATAATGGTCGACGCAGGTGGCCACTTGTCCTGAGCCTGGTTCTGCTGGAGGTTTCTTCCTCATGAGGGAGTTTTTCCTTTCCACTGTCACCTTCATGCTTGATTAGGATGAGATTCTGCGGCCAAGTTGGACTCAAAGCAGTCTGCTTCTCAGATAAATAATGTTATTAATTTACTTTTTATGTATATGAATGTTTCTGTTCATGTACTAGCGAGACTGTAAGGCAGACATGGAAATTTACGAGTTCAGCCTGACCCAAACAATGTGATATCTGAAGCTGGACCTGGCCTTGGAAGGCAGACTATATCAATTTCTCCTTGGGTATTATAGAAACAAAGATGCTCTGTCCTCCCTCCCCACCCACTCCCTTTCCCAAGGTCGTGGACCTGTGAACAGAACTCCTCCGAGCTGGCTGATAAACAAACACCTCTTATCAGGACTATGGCTAAGGGGGTCCTCTGGACTGTGCTGTGCTACGACCTTCCCTCAAACTCAGTGCCTCCACTGGCCTCCCTCACCTCACCTGGCACAGCAACCTAGGAGATGCGAAGGCGCCAAGGGCTACATCACTCACCTGGCAGCCGTGCTGGGACCCCCACCCCTACCCACACCACATGCACATGTGTTATGTCTATTTATGTTGCTTTGCTGTGGTAGAATTTTTTTTGATGCCTCAGTCCATGACCTGTCAAGGACACGGTGTGAGAGATCTTTTTTTTATACCTTTCTCCTTATGTTTTCTCCCCCTTTTCTTATCTAAGCAACAGGGGCAGCACATCTTAGAAGTCACAGCCCCCTGTACACTTCTGTCCATCTATAAGACAGCTGTATGGAAAGTTATTTTGTTGTACTACTGTGCAAGGATAATAAAAACATTCTGATTCTGTTTAGTGCCCTGAGACGACTTTTGTTGTGACATGGCACTATATAAATGAACTAAATTGAAATTACTACACCAAAAACTGGCTTACTATCTAAAAAACTGACCAAGTTATAACCATTTTTGTGTTGGTTTTGGTCAATTACATACGGTGGTCATCTTGAATTGGGTTGACTCCACAAGTTATCCGTTGTAGATTTACATCCAATAAATTACTTTGAGAGTGTAAATCTGATCTGTGCATGAAAACGACAAATATCCAGTATAGCCTTTTCACCTTTGGTAAAGAGCAATAATGAAATTTAACAGCCAACTCGGAGTCTTTACAGTAAAAAAAAAACCTTCTATGATAGAAGAATATATATGATCA
Organism: Nematolebias whitei; assembly: GCF_014905685.2. NCBI lineage: Eukaryota > Metazoa > Chordata > Actinopteri > Cyprinodontiformes > Rivulidae > Nematolebias > Nematolebias whitei. Next base: position 6,911,811 of record NC_056520.1, on the reverse strand, counting down.
TGACAAGCCTAATTATTATAAATAAGTACACTCTTTATTGGGATGACTATCAAATGATTAAAAAAAGGTGCAATAATTACTAAACCTCATCAAACACCTGCTGATTATATGGTGTATCAAATTCTCAAGAAGAAAAGAATTACTTTGGAAATCCACTCTGTGCCTCATCTTCTTTTCCACTGGCACCTTGGCTAAATTAATTATCTCTCACCAATTAAAGGACAAATCATATTCCAATCTCCTTCATATGCTAATGACTCGACTTGGGGATGAAGGAGGAAACCAGTGAAGGCTGCTGAACAGCGCCAACGGTAAATGTACTTGAACCGTCTCGATGTCTCCCCTTAAACGTTCCTGTTTGATAACATGTAAAAACCATTGGCGTGAGCAGTTTCTCCATTCACCCCTGGTGTTAACATCTGAGCTGAGTCTGAAAATAGACCCAGTAATGATTTGTGACAACAACAACAGTAATTATCTCCATCATCGCCACATTATTAAATCTCAGTGTGCGAATTTGGGGAGCAGATTTGACTCTTGCGAAACTATTAGAAAGTGAAAGATGACTTGTTTGTAAGGGTGCAATTTAGGTGTTTGGAAGCATTTAGTCTTGAGCTTATGTTAGCTTTATGACAGATAAAATTTGTCCGGTTTATGTTTAACATTTCCTGAAGATGTTCAAAAAAACAAAGTGATGAGCTCTCTTTAAGGATGTTTCGTGGAAAGATAGAAAAGGTTCAATAGCGCATATTTATTTTAGATTGCCTCTATATAAAGGTAAAAGATGAGCCTTGATAATTATTTGCTTCTCATTATTTAAAATGTGAGAGAATTGTATTGATAGGTCTTTGAGCACCTTCAATTTGCAAAAATAAAGTTTAACTCAGACTAGATGAATAAGCTAAATGCTAAAAGGGAACAGGCCAAGACCAGTTTTACTGATGTTTGTGCTGCTTTACTTTCCCATCAGATGACTCTGGGTGAGGAGATAACATTTTTTTCAATGCATGTTTTGAAGCACTGTTTTCCATAAGGCCTCTTTCACCCTGGAAATTGTTGCTATAATCGCCCCAACCTATATAACCTAAAGGTTATGTAAAAGAACATGGTGGCGACGCAGGAGAGACTGCTTATTTCGGTTGGCCTGGGAACACCTTGGAGTACTCCCAGAAGAAGTGGCTGAGAAAAGAGATGTCTGGACCTCCCTGCTCAAGCTGCTGTCCCCGCGACACGACTTCGGAACAAGCAGAAGATAATGGATAGATAGATGGATGAAATATATATATATATATATATATATATACACACACACATATACACATACAGGTATATACTTTTTTCCCCCGTTTAAACACACTTCATTGTGCACTAGTTTAAAAAGAAAAGCAGGTTAACGACATCAGATCTGGCTCATTAGCTGTAGCGACAGTCTCGTTTTGCACACCTCAGTTGATGCCTCACAGTTCATCTCTGTCCTCTCAATACTTTCTGGTTGTTTATTCTAAGGCATCAAACAGTGTACTTTTCAAAAAGGTAAAAAAACCCCCCACAATTTCCACTTAAAAATGAATGTCACTTCTAATCACTCAGGCAAAGAGCTCATCATTTCAGCTGTGTTCATAATCAAATGAAATCTGAACTTTTGTACCACTGCACTGCTTTGAGAGGGCCTGTAGGCTGTTGATAAATGAGGGAATGGTTTGGTTTTAACAATGAACTGGAATCCTCTGAGAAGGTGATTATATTATCACACGAAGGTTTATATGTCTCAAAGAAGAACCAAGGATGGATCAAAAAGGAAGGTGAGATATGAAACAGTGATTTCTATAAGAATCACTAAATAAAGGTTTTCAAAAAAGAAAATTAAAGGAATAAATTACTAGAGTCAGTTAATTCTGTGCTTTTCCTCCATTGTGACTAATCAAGCCAGCAATGTACAGACAACTACAATATTTGGATCTTGCCACTGATTTAGTGGAAGGAGGTGTTTTTGGTCAAGATTTAAATAAAATGTGTTTCAAAATAAATAAAAAAATGTTAATTTCAGGGTGAGCCAGAAACCCGGTGGTTTATTGGCTGTAGCAACGACATGAACCCAGACCCTTAATAATTCAACAACCCCTATACGTTTCACTACCATTAAAGCAACAGTTCAGAGGTTGTAACATTATGAACATTTATTATCTTTTCTGTAAATAGTTTAAATCTGACTAGATTAAAGAACAGCTAGCACAAGAAGAAAGTGGTTTGCCGTCAGTTTAAAATAGTTACAACCTCCAAAAAAGTCCTTGTTCACATGGAAACACTGTTTTGCCAATGCCACTGTTTTTAGAACTGTGTTTTAGCTATCAATACAAAACAGGTGGCAATTCTAGAGATTTTTGCTCTGGAACCAATTTTGAACATTATAAAATACAATTTCCATGTAGACGCAATTTATTTTATTTCAGTATCATTTTTTGTATTGCATAGTCAAAGTTCCCTTGTGGATGCCACCTAAAACTCTAGTTTTCAAACTAAGGCCACTCAATGACCTAGCTTCAACAAAAATATGTAGTAATTGTTTATAACCTATCCCCAAACCCCAAATGTAAAGATTCCTTTATAGATCAAACGTTGTTGTACCTCTGACACATCAATCTAGTAACACATTCAGCACATTATACGCCTTCCAACTAACAATACAGCAATCTATAGCAATGGTCCGGACAAGCAAAATCCTTAACCTTCAACTGTGATTTGTGACCTTGACTTTGAAGCTGGGGTGATGAAAAGGGCAACAGATAGTTTGATGGATGGATGGATGGATAGATAGAAGATAGTTGGATGGATGGATGGATGGAT
>NC_056520.1:6903560-6908957 GCF_014905685.2 Nematolebias whitei | reverse complement strand
AAGATAGTTGGATGGATGGATGGATGGATAGATAGAAGATAGTTGGACGGACGGACGGACGGACGGATGGATGGATACTTTATTGTCCCCAAGGGAAAATTTGTCTTGGACATTGTGCGCTAACGAAGCTTATTCCACAATTGAATACACTACAACCAATAAAATCATGTGGACCCCATAATAAAATACAAAAATATAAAACGCATCACACAGTCTAGTGGTGATACTAATCATATCGTTTTATTAAATCAACTGGAGTGGGTCAGAAGTTATGGTCCAGACAAGCAAACAGACAAACGTGTGTTCTGCCTACACAGTTAACAATATAACAAGCGATGCATGACGATTCAACGTAAGGTCAATACGTTTTTCAATATCAACTGATTTTTATGAACTGATAAAACAACAGAATTCTTGAAACCTTTTACACTATCTGTCGAAATGTTCTGAGCAGAACATTTTTCAAAAAACACCGCCCCCCTTCTGTATATCTGTGATTACCGTCACGAGTGTAGAGGTGGTGACAGCGCAACAGAACGAGAAAATAGATGAAAAGATGGGATAAGGAAGCTTTGTCGATACGGCAACCAACAAAAAGTCTTGTACAAAACCTCAAAAAGTCCTCCGTCACAAACACGAAATGAACCCAAAACTCAGAGGAAAGCAATTATGTCAAAGAGAAAAAGGAACTGCACCAAAAGCATAATGAAATCTGACATTTCTTTCCACGGATAAAAGCATCTCCGCACTCGGTAAGAACAATGAGCAGTTCTGTTCCTCTTGTTTTGTGGAAAACCTGCTTACTTCTAACAGAGTGTTTATTCATACATTTTTGTAAAGGTTGGAGTCTACTCTTCATGCAAAGTCATTGTTAATCCAGGAGGATCGATCCAAGGCTACACAGAGAAGCTTTTACACCTACAGGCAGAGTGTATGTGGGAGAAAACCCACCAAGACGGCTGCTGAAGGATTATTCCTCTTTAAAAATCGTAAATGCCATTTCTCCTGATGTGGCCTCATCGTTAATCATCTTTCGCTGTTTGTTTTGAAATGCTGAATGTCTCGAAAGTAGATAGAAAGATTAAGACTATTCCCACATGATGACATTTTGAGGATGGTAAAGAAATGATTTAGGGCTTTGCTTAGCCTTCACCAGAGTCTCGTTAAAGGCTCTAACGGAAGCGTATTAAAGGAGCATTTGTGGTGGTTAGGGCGAGACACAGAAATATCGTAGGTATATTATGTACTGCTTTAAAACTGCATTGTTTTATTCTGCAATAACTTAATTTTACATTACTACTAGCTGCACATTTATCAGTATTGTAGTGCAGAGCTTATCGTTACAAACAGTTTGAAACAGAGCATTAGAGCACATAGCGCAATTTAAAACATTCAGCAGTTTTTGTTTCAGGAGTGTCTAACTTGCCACAAAGTATACGCTCTGCTACATAAGTTATTATGTCGTTAATAGAGCTGCTCAGTTGACCCAGTCGGGTTAAAGATCCAGATTCTCACAGTGAATCACGACTCACAGATCTGAGGTCTAAATTAACCAGTTCATACATGTCCTCTTGCAGACTACAGCTGTTCCGAGTTAATAACCAACCATAAATGCTGTGGACTCAGACGACTGTATTAGTTGCAACTGGTTAATAACGAACTAGGGATGCACGATATTATCGGCATGAAGGAGGAGCGATTGTCTGGAAAACACAAAGACATTACGAGGAGGAAAAAATAAAACAAGGACTGGATCGTTACTGTTTGCAACTTGGTTCTAAACGTTTGTTAAGGGCCGTTCAAACGACCAGGATCGTTTGTGAACGTCACGTCTCTAAAAACTCCTGTAAATAGGCATATAATAGGAATATATAGGCACTTTGTTTTTTTATTTTTAGAATGGCCGGGGTGCAGCATGAATGGCTCAAGTGAACCAGGTTTCTTCTGAGCGCAAATCAGATTTACCGGATCCATAAATTCAACCGGCTTTACCAGGTTTAGTTATATAGTACTGTCATTAATAAAGTGTTGGGCTACAATTGGAGAATATAGGATCAGTGTTTCCTTCAGGATAAAATAACTCTTCTTGTGCTGAAATTCAAGGTTTATTCTGTCATTTACCAAACATACACCTTAAAGATTACACAACATCTTAAAGTAAAATCAAAACAGACCACCCCACCCCCCCAAAAAAAATTAAATAAAATATTTTACAAGATTAAGCATTAATTAGACTAAAATAAAAGAAAATATTCACAAATATCTTGATCACAAAGATCACTTGTGGGAACAATACGTTCGAAAAATAAATAAATAAATAAAATACTGTACGGTGCAGCAATGAGATGCGTGTCATTGAGCTGTAAATCTGAGGTTCTCTGTCCAAAATGCTTTGTGTCGGCCTTGGTTGTGAGAGTCAGAGACGAGCGGTCTGTCACCCGCTTCGGGTTCGGGGCTTAAATATTTCAACAGCCTTCAGAAAAAGCGCTGAAGTGGCTACGAGTGAATCCTACCGCTTAGCAATTAAAACGGACACCACGTCACGGACAAAAGAAGCAGGGATCAACTTCATAACATAAACTTCAACTATATGAAGCAACTAAATATGAGCAACGCAGTATACGAAAAAAAACATTTATCAGAAAAAATAAAAAGAGCAGAACATTGTTGTTTTAAAGGAATGTACTGCAATAAACTGTTATATTTCGAGAACTTGGCATTTATGAAACAGAAAAAATAAATATGAGCATTTTTTTTTTTTTGCACTTAAAAGGTTTTAACAGAAGTTTTGATAAAGCTGGATTATTTTTCTTACCTGTGACTGACAGCTTGGTTGTCCTCCGTACAACAAAATTCCCAAACGGCAGCTCACAAGTGTAATTCCCAATGTCGTCTTCCCTCACTTCCTTGATGGACAGAACGTCTTTTCTTCTTTCTATGGTATCCCTCCACTGCATTGGCTTGCATTCCTTACATCAAAAATAAATACATAAATGAATTAAATTAAAAAACAGAAACTTGGTAATGTAAAACAAATATACTGGGCACAGTCCAATTTAAACATTTAGGATTTGTGGGATACTTTTTTTTTAATTGTATAAATGCACCGCAGAGAAGACGGCTTCAGGTGTTTTAATTTTAAAAACGTATAACAAGAGGACTGCATTCGGCACTTTATACACCTGATGAAAAATTATACTACAATAATATGGTAGATCTTTAGCGGCTCAGAAGCAAAGACGTTGTTTTAACCAGAGCCCAACTGTTATATCAGTAGGGCCGATATAGACGTTTGGGGACCCATTGTTATCAGTGATTGTTGTTCCATTACACACAGATATAAGCATTTCTAATTTTCACCCCTAAAATGCTGGAAAACAGCCATAATCGCACAATGTATCCAGCAGAGTGCACATGAAGACAACTTTCAAGTCATTGCCATTCACTTAAGTTTCACTTTTGACGTTCAGCGCAGACGAAGCAGGGAGCAATACTGTGTGGCGTATTTTACTGCACAGAGCAAGTTAAGTTTATTTTAACTGATCAGTAAAATAAAAAATAAAAATTTATCTTGAATCCTCCAACTCGCCTGTCATTAACTACGTGCCTCTCAAGTTAGCAAGCGAATGTTAGCATTCATTTGCACCACCTTCACGACATTAGCCACGTTGTCAGTAGTTATAGCAACAGTCCTGTCAGACTGAGTTTTCAGTTTGTGAGGAAATTCAGTGTTAGTAAAGTTTTCAATGTCATCCTCAATGAAATGTATTGTTTGAAATCTTTACTTCTGTGCAAAGAAAAATAAACTCTGCTGCGGTCAATACTAACTAGACCTTCACCATATGTGATTGTTTAAACAATGAGCAAGGAAAGGCGTTTCTTTGCTTAACTTATATTTTTTTTAACACACTTGATAACTTTATGGTGAATAGTGGAGGATAGAAAATGTGAAAGTACGTTAAGAAAACTGTTTTTTAACCAGTGCACCACGTGTAAACCTACTGTGGGACTAGGTATAGAGTGGATCTGATTAGCTTAGCTTCATGGTTGCTAACAGCCGCGCTAAATAAACAAGCCCCGCCCCACTCGCTGTTTATTTAGATTCTTGGGGTGAACAAAGCTAAAAAAAATTCAGCCATTATACTGGTTATCGGCAGCTGCCTTCCCCTGCCAATGTTGGTATTGGCGATAGCTAAAATTTCCATATCAGTTGGGGCTCTAGTTTTAACTTTGACCTTGATTTGTGACTTTGACATTAAAGCTGGAGTGATGTAAAGTGTGTATACTGTATATATTATATATACTCATATGCACACCAAGTTTCATTGCATGAAGTGGCTCAGATGTTATGTGTGGAACAAAAGAAAGTACGAATGAACAAAAATTTGCAGAATCTACAAACAACATAGGATATTTACCGTATTTTTCGCTGAATAAATTGCACCTTTTTGCATAAATTTGCAAGTCCTGCGATTTATACACCGAAGCGACTAATATAATCCCCCCCCCCCCCCATATTTATAACCCAATTTTTGGCTGACATCTGACGATTTTATTCATTCTGACATAGAGCATATTGAACACTAACATTTTCAGCCACTAGAGGGCCCTCGAGTACTATGGCAAGCCAAGTGTCTCATTAATAGGTAAAAGTGGTTATTAATGAAACACTTGGATTGCCATAGAAACCACCTTCATCTTGCTCCGAACTCCTGGAGCAAACGTTAAATCAGCTGCATTTTGCCGCGCTGCCCAGGTGAAATGCAGCTGATTTGACCATTAAAGTGCATTTATTAAGGAAAAGTTAGACTGAAACAAACCTTTACTATAATTTCAAGCAAACAAATAATTGTTTTTAAGTGTTGATCTTGTTAAATTATTTTTAAAGTCCTCCTGTGCATGCTCCCGCAGCTGCCATTTGGCAGCCAATCGATTTTTAGCACAACACTGGCCCACATTTCCGGGTGGTTACCGGTGATGCATAACAAACACGATGCGTCAGCGGTGAAGCATAATAGATACAACTTGTACGGCAAAGCAATTCATTTGTTTTTTTCCCCCCACTTTATTAGGCAAATTTTAACTGATGCGACTTATACAGCGGTGTGACGTGTACAGCGGAAAGTATGGTATATACATAAATTAGTCTATAACCTTTAAATATTGTGGTAAAAATAGACTGACATGCAGGACAAAAAGCACCAAAGGCCACAGTTGTGAGTAACTGAAGTGTGTGAACAAGAATAACTTAATTTAAAATTGTGCACAGAGACTAAGAGTATTAGATTCCTTATAGTTGTCACAGAATGTCATGGCAAGTTTTAATTAAATGCACATTTTGTTTCACTCACAAGCTAGAGAACATTGTTTTCTCCACAGGTATGTCTACCCTCTGTG
>NC_056520.1:6898729-6903460 GCF_014905685.2 Nematolebias whitei | reverse complement strand
ACCGATGTGTCCTACATGACTTCTCATTCTTTTAAATTTTGAAGAAATTTAAAAGATGGTATCCTCACCTGAGAAATGAACTTAAAACATGTAAAAGAAAAAAAACAAGAAGTTAAGGTGTTTATCTTGAACTAGCCTTGTGTAGACACTGTCCAACATCTCCTGAAAAAACCTAACCTTGACCCCTCAGTCATGTCTAATTACAGGCCTGTCCCCATTTGCCTCTAAACTACTGGAAAAAATAGTTGAGTCTCAGGTGAAATGTTTCTTGGAGGATCATGCTATCCTAGAGTTATTCCAATCTGGCTTCAAATCTCTCCACAGCACTGAAACTGCTCTACTGAAGGTTTTTAACAACATTTTCCTAGCCACAGACGCAGGTGATTCTGTGCTGCTTGTCCTATTAAACCTTAAATCTGCTTTCAACACCATCGACCATGAGATCCTCATTTCTAGGCTGGAGCTGTGGGTGGGCATCACAGGGTCAGCCCTCAATTGGTTTAGGTCCTACCTCTCTGACAGAACCTTTTGTGTCAACATCAAAGATTTCATTTCAGCATCGGCAGCATTTCAATGGGGGATACCGCAGGGGTCCATCCTCGGTCCACTTCTTTTTCTTTACACCTGTTGCCACTAGGTGCTATTTTCCGCAAACACAACATACCCTTTCATTTCTACGCCGATGACTGTCAAATTTACTTCTCCTGAGGCACAGAGGTACACACTATTAAACCTCTTCTTGACTGCCTGGCTGATATCTGGGACTGGATGGCTTTAAACTTCTTAAGTTTCAATGAGAAGAAGTCTGAAGTCATGTTGTTTCATCCCAATGGCACATTAATGAACCACTGCATTAACCTTTACTCTCTAGCTCTGTTAGAGAAACAAAGAGTCACCAATTTGGGAGTAATGGACTCTTCCTTGAAATTTAACAGTCATGTAATCATGATTGTTAAATCCTGTTTTTTTCAGCTGAGGCGGCTGTCTAAGCTGAAGTCCATATTGTCCAAAAATAATCTTGAGACAGTGATCCATGCGTTCAAAACATCCAGACTCGATTACTGCAATGCGCTTCTGTTTGGAATCAATCAGTCTTCCATTGCACGTCTACAACTGGTCCAAAGTGCTGCAGCCTGATTTTTAACTGGTACAGACCATAGAGAGCACATTACGCCAGTTTGGGCCTCCCTGCACTGGCTACTCATTTACCTTTGGATCCAGTTCAAAATACTCATGTATGTTTTTAAATCACTGAACAGTTCTGCCCCATCTTATCTCACTGATCTTCTGCAGCCATATGTCCCATCACGCTCTCTGAGGTCAGCAGACCAAATGCTTCTTTCAGTTCCAGGAACCCGTCGTAAGCACCGAGGTGACAGGGCTTTCTCTGTTGCAAGTCCAAGACTGTGGAATGAGTTACCCCTGATTGTCAGGCAGGCTCCCACGCTCACAGTTTTTAGGTCTCGCTTGATAACCCACTTTTATTCCATTGCCTTTGACACGGTATGATTTGTTTTGATCCAGTCTGTAGTCCACAGTGTTGGCCATTTACTTATTATCTGCTGCTATTTGTATGTATATTTTTATTTTATGTTTTCCTCTCTGCTGTGCTTGTTTGTTTCTATTGTACAGCACTTTGGTTGGCCTTGTTGCTGTTTTAAGTGCTCTATAAATAAACTGGTATGGGAAAAAAATGTATACATTCAAGAAAAATTGCCACTTTTTAGTGAACATAGCTGATTTATGTATGGAACATTTAAAGTTTAGACATTATAAGCAGATATTTTGTAAACTGGGAAAGTTGGAGATTTTAAATTGGAAAAATTTTGGAAAATAAACCATTTAGCATTGAAAACTGAACCACATGGACCAGATTCAAGCCTCAAGTACAAAGGGTTTTACGACTTTACAAGAACAAAGCTTTGCATGATGATATTTACTGATTCAGAGTATAGGAACAGGCACCAAACTGTTGACTTGCAGGCATTATGTAGTCAAAGTTTTCTTGGGAATAAAAATGGAGGGCAGACTGATTAATGTGTCCAAATCTCTGAATTACTGTATCTTAAAATGTAAACCTGTAAAGAAAAAATAAGAGCCAGACACTGAGTGTGTGTTGGTACACATGCAACAGAAAGATGTCTGTCAAACTGTGTGTGTGACTAACCGTTACCTTTGAGTATTGCTGTTTGGATTCGATAGCAGATCATCTGTGAAATTTGCTCTCCGTGCGTATGCGAGGAGTGCCGTTTGATAAATGGAGCTATGTGCTAGCTCAAGCAGAGGAGCTCAGTTAAAGCATGCGTTAGCTGATTGGTTGTTGGTTTAATTCCAAGGCAGGGCCTAACAAAATCTGCTGAGAAGTCCAACAAACAAGACGCAGAATAAAAAGAGAAATGGATGTGTGAGTTTTCATGTAAACTGTTAGATTTACTTAGTGTTAAACAAGCAGTACGCTGATGTCCATGAAGGATTTTAACAGAGAATAACAAAAAAGGTTAAATCGTGTCATCCGGACCGGTTTCGTAAAGTGAGAAACGTTTCATCTCCCATCCAGAGGACTTCCTCGGTCTACGGCCTGCCAACCAGATCTGTCCCACAGGTAGCCTTCACTGCTGTGTTTCAAGACACCCTCATGCTGGAAGTGGCACAGCAGTGAAGATAGTATAGTTTATAGATAGTAGTTTCCTGAAAAGATTGAGGTGGTTGGTTTACACATGCACCCGGGGGCGGGGTTGAAGAGGAGCGCTACGTCTGTAGCTTCTTATGTAGCACTTCTGTATTGCGCTCCACTAGCTTAACACTGTCAGTGTCGGCAGTTGTTGACGAGAACGGGGGTGGTCAATGCGGTAGGCAGGGCGCCCTCCATGGAAAACTGCAGGGAAACACTGGAGCGGCTGTGGCTGAGCGATTAGAGCAGTTGTCCTCCAATGCAAGAGATGGGGGTTCGATTCCACTAGCAGTCACATGCCGAAGTGTCCCTAGGCAAGACATGGAAGCCCACATTGCCTCTGATGTGTGTCCCATGGGTTCAAAAAACGTTCAATACAAAACCATTGTCCCATTGGTGTATTGATAAGATAGAAAGGTGCTATATAAGTACAGTCCATTTACCATTTACACTGAATAAAAATATGGATGGATGGATGGATGGATGGATGGATGGATGGATGGATGGATAGATAGATAGATAGATAGATAGATAGATAGATAGATAGATAGATAGATAGATAGATAGATAGATAGATAGATAGATAGATGGAAAGAGTGGCAGCCATTTTAGATTTTTATGTGGCTAACCAATTTTCATGTATGTGGCTTCATCTAGCTAACATCTAGATGAAGCCACATACCAAAAAAGGAAGTCAGCACATTGCTTATTTTTTAAGTTATCTAATTTAAAGATATACATATATGGCAGCACCGGCAACCGGATAATCTTCCTTATGCCTAGTTGCAGCCACACACTAAAATGGAAGTTGATACTTTACATCTTTTTAAGTTATGCTGCTCACAAGATAGAACGACAGACGGACGGAGTGTATTTCCAAGTCCCTGCTTCGTTATGCGACGGGGGACAATACATAATGAGAGGAAAGTAAATGATAATTTTTTAAGGAATGGCCAACATTTGTCAGGGTTTGGGGCCTCGTGAGGTAAAGAAAACTGGGGCACTATGGGGTCAGCCTCTTAGAATTTAATCAGCCACAAGCAAAATGAGAGCCAATAAATGGAGGGTGAGAAGCGCATACTCATTGTCTGCCGTTTTAATTTGGTTTCTTTGAGAGAGCAAAGTGATTTGGCCATCTAATGCAGCGGACTAACATTTGATGAATCGGTCTGCGAGCTGCTAAGTGCAGCTCGGTTAAAGTGGCCTGTTGGACACAGAGGTTCTGATTGGGTCAGTTACACGCTGAGACTCGCACTTCTCCATTAGTGGCGGATTATGATTAAACCGGATGAACACCAATAAATGTAGCCATTGTATACATCTATGATATTGGTGTTGTAAGGTTTTAGAGGAAACATTTTATATAGTATAGTGTCTGTGTGTGGGTATATATATATATATATATATATATATATATACATATATATGTATGTATATATGTATACATACATATATATATATACACACACACACATATATGTATACATATATGTATATATATATATATATATATGTATACATATATATATATATATATGTATACATATATATATATACACACACACATATATACATACATATGTATACATACATACACACAAACACACACACACACACGTATATATATATATATATGTATATAAATATATACACATATATATTTATACATACATATATACACACACACACATATATGTATACATATATATATATGTATACATATATATATATATATATATGTATATATATATATATATATATATACACACACACATATATACATACATATATGTATACATACATACACACAAACACACACACACACATATATATATATGTATATAAATATATACACATATATATTTATACATACATATATATACACACACACACATATACATGTATACATATATGTATATATATATATATAAATGTATACATACATGTATACATTTATATGTATACATATATATATGTATATATACATATTTATATATGTATACATATATATATGTATATATACATATTTATATATGTATACATATATATATGTATATATA
>NC_056520.1:6890612-6898629 GCF_014905685.2 Nematolebias whitei | reverse complement strand
TATATATATATATATATATATATATATGTATGTGTATATATGTATATATGTATATATATATATATATATATATATATATATATATATATAATTTTTATGTTTCCATCATCATGTATAAAATCTAAGATAAAGCCATTCTGTAGACTTGGACCTCTTTAGATTCTTTAAACCATCTCCAGGTGCTCTCTTGCTGCCTACTGCATCATAAGAGTACCCTGAGTTTCATTAGACTGGTAATTCAAACAGTTTTAGTAGTAATCTACATTTAAAATGGTATTTACAGTCTGTTACTGTAAATAAATTTAAAAAACCTCCAGTTTATAATATTGAACGGGTAGAGCACAGCCCATGGACATTGATGGTGTGCCCATGGCCTTTCAAAATGACGTCTTTGCTGATTGTGTTTAAAATGTTTAAACACTGATGTGTTTTGAGCAAATATTAACAAAGACTTTGTTGCTTTGGTAGCAACGCACAAAAAAAATCGTTAGGCCAGATGGTGCAAAACTGCAGTGAAGGTTAGTGGATCTGTATGTGCTGCTATTGATTTGGATCTTTAAAAGAAGGAAGAAAGAACTTTAAAAGCAATCTCTGAGAATGAATGGTATATGAAGAGCTTACCAGCTCAAATTACTAACATCTGACAGGTAAAATGATTGCTTTCTCTGACTCAATAGCACAAATGTGTCCACCCTTTACAGTAAGTTGAAATGTACCTTATGCAAAATGTGTATGACCAACAAAGATGCGCTGTAACCCTTAGTGGCACCTTTGCAGCAGGCATCTGCCAAACATCTTGTCAAATATCTATAAATGAGCCAACTGTGCTTACAAACACTCCTCTGACACACCGTACATCTGGGATAGCTAAATACGATGGCACGTTGGATAATTAATGCCTTCACTCTACTAATTAGCGCTTGCTTTGTGCTGTAGCTGTTGAGATATGAAAAACGGTGCTAAACTAATGTTAATGTAGCTCAACACCACTGGACTGGAACGTAAAAACACAGAAAGCAAGAGAGGGTGGCATGATGGTGCAGTTGGTAGAGCTGCCACCTCTCGGCAAAAAGGTCACCTGCTTGAATCCCAGCCAGGGGCCTTTCTGGGTGGAGTTTGCATGTTCTCTCCATGCATGCGTGGGTTTTCTCCAGGTACTCTGGTTTCCTTCCAGAGACGAAAAACATGCATGTTAGGCTGATTGGTAACTCTAAATTGTCTCTAGGTGTGAGTGAGAGAGTGAATGTTTGTTTGTCTCGTTTGTCTCTATGTGGCCCTGTGATGGACTTGTGACCTGTCCAGGGTGTCCCCCGCCCCCTCACACAGGAAATGCTGAATATGGGCACCTGCCATTTGTTCAACCTGTGCTGAACCTCTGATGACCTCATTCCTAATCTTAGCCATTCTTGTCACTCTTAAGGAGAACCTCAACATCTTCATTTCCACCACTTCCAGTTCTTTCGGGCTGCTGCATTCTGGACCAGTTGTAGTCATGCATGCAACGTAGCTGGTCTCACCACTGTCTTGTAAACTTTTCCTTTGACCTTTGCTGACATCTTTTTGTTGAAAATCACTCCTGAAACTTTTCTCCATCCACTCCATCCTGCCACACCATGTTCCTGGACAGTGGACCCCCAAGTATTTGGAAGTCCTGCACCTTTGTGACCTCTGCTCCTTGTAGCCTCACTGTTCCACCGGCCTCCCTCTCATTCATACACATGTACTCTGTCTTACTACGGCTGACTTTCATTCCTCTTCTTTCAAGTGCATACCTCCAGCTCTCCAAGTTCCCTTCCAGTTGTTCCCTGTTCTCACCACAGATCACAATGTCATCTGCAAACATCATCATCCATGGGGATTCCTGCCTGACCTAATCTGTTAGTCGGTCCATCACCAGAGCAAACAAGAAGGGGGCTCAGATCCGATCCTTGATGCACTCCCACCTCCACCTTGAAGCTATCTGTCACTCCTACAGCACATCTCACCACTGTTCTGCTGTCGTCATACATGTCCTGCTGTCCTCATACTTGTCCTGTACCAGTCTAGCATAACTCTCTGCCACTCCAGATGTCCTCATACAACTCCACATGTCCTCCATCATCACCCTGCCATACGCCTTTCCTAAACCCACAAAGACACAATGAAAATCTCTCTGATCCTCTGCATTTTTCCATTAGCAGCCTCAAAGCAATGACGGCATCAAGCAGTAGCAATGACATACTAAAAAGGATAAATGAGTGCTAATTTAAAAAAATGCAAATAAATAAATAGATTAAAAAAGTACATGTTGAAACATTTATACATATTTTTATTTTTTTAATGGGTTTTGTTAGATTTTGATAATTTGACGGTGTCTTGCCCTCCTTGATACCATAAGTACTACTTTGTAGCTTTAAAGAGTCTCTTCCTCTCCTCCTGCTTTTTCTGCTCCTGACGGTTAGTAGAAATGTCCCATCAAGGACACTTCGGCTGCATGTCAGTCCTCTGATTCGGAAAGAGAGATAAGATGATGGGACAGAGCAGCGGCTGAGACTCCTGCATAATTTATAGTGAGCAAAAATCAATTTTGTGGCATAAATTACTTTGATGTTAATTAGTTGCAGTTTGGTCCTTTGCAAAAGGTGCCTTTTATATCAGTTCAGGAAGTGATTTATTTGTCTGGTGATCTTCTCATAAAGGGCTGAATTGTAGAAAACTGCAAGCGAGGTATTGATTATCGCGATATCTTTTCAGACAAACTTACTTTTCCTTCTTTTCTTGTTTGCCCGTTGAAGGCCAATATATCAAGCTGACATAAAGAATATATGTATATTCAAAATCTATTGGTATAACAATATTCCATTCCTATCATTACAGACAGAAAATGCCAGAATTACATGATTGCATTGCTAGTACATACAGTGCTGTGACCATAGGGTGAGTTTATTGCAACTTATATCTCGGTATATCATTACCCCAATATCGTGCAGTCCTATTTTAAAGCTTGAGTTTTTATTCTCAGACTTTCAGCAGGTAAGACTTGTACACTTTTTACTGCTCTCAAACACAGATAGGCCGCCGCACAAACCACCCTCGGTCGAGGAGACCAGTGCTTAGTTCAGTCGCAATGCCCAGTTGGGCCTTGATGTAATGGAAATTGATTGCTCTGCTCCCAGGCTACACTGTCATGACAAGTTATTTTAATGGCATTAAAGCAGGCTTATGCCGAAGTTTAAAAGAACGAGGGCGGTCACACAGCAGTGACTCGGGGCGTCTTTGCAGCATTGCCAGACTTGTATTTATTTATGAGATAGCACAAAGTTTGATATGAATAGGGAGTGTGGGGGGAGCCGAGAAGAGAAACTGAAAGTGATGGGACAGGGATGGTGGATGCGGGTGACAGTTCATAACCATTTTCTGCCACTACCTTAAAAGTGCTTTTGATGACTGATGTAAACCTCAAAGGTTATAATTAAAGGATGATTTGTGCTATTCAGTGTGCACTTAGGAGTTTCTACAACCCTACAATATAGTCCATGTGAGCCATATACAGCACGTTGCCCATTTATTCCAGTAGTTACCTGTCAGGCAGGGAAGGAGGAAATTTTCAGCTGAGATGAGATCTGTTGTTTATTGTTCTAATGCAGGCAATGCAACCTAAGAGCAGTGGCAGTCGGAACGTTCCGGGTTTTCTTTGCACCTCCAGTTCTTAACAGCCGAGACTTTTGCAAGAGAACACTTTAACGTTGCCATTTTCTGGTGGTGATGCCTGGTCTAAATGTAAGATTAGGTTATTTGAGGCTTGTTAAAACTATCGACCATGTGTGTAGCATCTGCAAAACATGTCATGAACCAGAGCACAGATTGTATTTCAACTGTAAGCAATCATTGGATATTCATCTATAAGTGATTATCATTTGGCGTCGAGCCAACTCGAGGTGGCCGCCGCAGCTAACTGACCGTGGCAAACATAAAACGGTTATAGCTCAGTCAATTTTACAAGGACCAAGCTAAAACTTAATGTAGTGCCTGAGCACATCTCGCAAGAGCGCACAAATTGTGATGTGCACATTTCCAAGGTTTGACTAAAACCTCCCCAAATTTGTTTTTTCTCATTGCAAAACAATCTTAGTCTACAACTTGGTATGTAAGACTTTCTTCAATGGATGCTGAGATGTGCATTTATACGAGGAAAACTGTTTGAATCTGTAATTCTGCTTTTGCCACACATCATGGAGAACAGAGGGGAAGTGGAAATACCATCAGCCTTGTGAGCTGAATAACCCGAACAATAAGTGATGTACATTTTGATATGTGGCTACATCGAGGCGTAAGAAAGGTCACTAATCGTATATTGGGTTGCCAAATCAAATCCAGGTCTCTCTTAAAGTGAGTCCCCGAGGCTCAATGGGATTAATATATATAAATAAAGGTTGAATGAAAATTTGAAGATGGCTGCCACCATATATGTATCTTAACCAGCCACCCCTTTCATTTGAATAAACAATGATTTCTAGTTATTTTGCTTAAAAGTATAGTTTCCTCCATAGGCGTCACAACAATTATATGTGAAGGAGACGTTTCCCCCCTAACATTTCAAAAATATTTCATACGGACCCCCCCACACACACACATTTACCATGAAATTAGCTCATCCAACGCTTTTTCTATTTCTTCCTGAACAAATCCATTCCTGATTAATAGAATACTCAAACCAATAAAAGTCCACTCCAGGTTTTCCTGGTTACCTACAACAACACACCACATGCGGTGCTTCCCCTTCGTCACCTGCCTTGGCAGCAGGGTGTTTGTGGGGAGAAGGGGGGGGGGGGCACTACTGTTTTGCATGCTAGCTTAGGGTGCGTTCACACCAGCCCTGTTGTCCCAAACTCTAGCCCGTTTGCCTAGGAAGTCCAGTTCGTTTGGGGAGGTGTGAACTCGCCATCGAACTCTGTCACGGAACAAAAAGGCGAACTCTGGCCCGGGCTAAAAACCTAGGTCTCGGTCCGGTAGAAGAAAACTCGAGCAAGGTTCGAGTACAGTGTGAATGTTAGCAGACCAGGCACCGCTCCGCAAGCAGGAAGAGGACTACAACGCAGGGCAAACAAACACGCATTTCTCTTTGCCTCATATGGAGCCGGCAGCCGCCTTGTGTGAAAAACAACATTCTCCATAGTTTTCTGCCTCATCTTCTGCTCATGCTGAGTCCATGGTTGAAAAATGACAAAACAGAACTCCTAAAACCGATAAAATTTGATGCCACTCCATTTTTTGTTTTTATTTCTAGAAGAAGAAGTGTCTTCAGAGGTTTTTGTGTCGTTTCTTTCAGTAGTTCTTGGTGCAGCGCCCCCGCAGGCGAGTGGGGGAACAGGTTGGTTCAACGGGTTGGCTCGACTGCACAGTGCAGTGTGAACGCAAATGCACCAGCTCAAATGTAAACAAAATTTCATGAATATTGTTCCCCAACCGAACCGAGTCTACCGGACTATCAGGTGTGAAAACAACCTTAGTGCCACGTTTGTGCTGGTAGTTGTTGACTGGGGTGGTGGATTAGGATGTGTGAGAGAAGCAGAGTGCTACATCTGTAGCGTCTTAGCTAATATGTCTGGATTTTGTGCTGCTAGCTTAGGACTGCGTTAGTTCCGACAGTTTTCTTGTTGTGCCGTGCTCTCTAAAATAGTTATTGAATCAAGTGTTTACTTATGTAGGTAAACGTTGATGTTTAGCAATCTGTTAAAATACACCAGAATTCAGAAAATGGCATGTACCGTATTTTCCGCCGTATGCGTCGCTACAGTGTATAAGTCGCATCAGTCCAAAAATGTCTAATAAACTGGGGAAAAACATAAATTAGTCACTTCGCCATAAGTCTAATTTATTATGCGTCACCGATGACCACCCAGAAACGTGGGCCGGTGTTGTGGCAAAAATCAAATGGCTGCCAAATGGCGGCCGCGGGAGCTCGCACAGGAGGACTTTAACGAGAATTTAACAAGATTAACACTTGAAATTATTTGTTTACTTGATGTTACAGCAGTGTGTCTCAGTTTAGCTTTTCCTTAATAAATGCACTTTAATGGTAAAAACAGCGGGGTAGAGGAACAACGGATAAAAGCCTAGAGGGCCCTCTAGCAGCTGCAACTGGTAATGCTTACTGGTTCACATTTATGTATGAACATTTCAAATGTCAGTCAAAAATTGGATTATAAATATGGGGTGAAAAACTTATATTAGTCGTTTCGGTGTATAATTCAATTTAAAAAAATACTAAGACAAAAAAAACTAAATAAGTCGCAGGACATGCAAATTTATGCAAAAAGGTGCGACTTATACGCTGTAAAAAAAACAGTACTTTATTCAAAATTTTCTGGGGGAGGACCCCCCTGCCCCCCTAGAACACCCCACCCCACCAGTGTATCCACCCCACATTAAAAATGTTTGACGCCAATGGTTTCCTCAAATAATTGGGGTGGCCAAAGAGCAATCTATAGAGGCCAATGCCCCCATTGGTCACCCCCTGGCTCCACCAGTGCACCTGGTTGTGGTCAAATTTGCTCCCTCTGCACCAACACAGACCAGGAAATTAAAAACACTTCCTCTGTTCTTCTACACAATTCAACCCCCACCCACTTTGAACATCTTGCACCAAAAACATTAAGGTTGTCTTGCATTCCCTCGGCACCCTTGTACTCACAGCGTGTTAAACAAAACGATTCGTCTTAAAAGCAGAAGACAGCGAGGACTACTTAAGAGTCTCCCAACACAATGGCTTCCTAATTTATTTTAAAGTTTAATGGCGTTTTGAGTTTAATGGCATTTCAGATAGCTTTGACTCCGTAATAAATTCTAATGGCTCATGCATGAGCACTTCAAGTAATGTGTTTTCCTCGCGTTTTGTCCACATGCCAATTAAGACTCACTGCGTGGCATTCTGGCCAAATCAAAGGTTCATTCAAGGTTCCTGCATTCCTTAGTGGCTAAAGCAGACAATTAAAATCCAGCACGCAGTCTGAAGCTGCCGTCGCCGCCCACCACGCGTGATCATTTTCACACACGTGGGTTGGCTAAAGTCAGCAGGCGGCATATCGACTGCGACGAAGGGAGCTGATCCTGGGCTCCTGGCCTCGAGGAGCGAGCTCCATTAACAGTAAAGAAAGTCAAATTTCCAAACGCTTACAGGAGAAGGTGCGCGTCTCGCTGTGCCGCTGGTTCCTGCCGGCGTCACTGTCCGCCGCGCACAGCGGTGAGCCTCATCACACAGGTCAGCAGAGCCGAGGCCTCGCTCACACACTGTTGATCATCTGGACAAGGACGGAAATTGAGTTTGGTTCGGAGCGTGTGTGCGGGAGCTGCTCAGAACGACGAGGGCGATCTCACCTGGTCGGCGGCGGCGCCTGCGGTCGAAATGACTTCACTATGTGCAGAGATGTAAAGCGTGAGAGATCGAGAGTCCATCCCTTAAGAAATAAGCTCCACTCTCACTGGAACAGATACTGAACTTGTCTGAAATAGAAGTGTAATTTCAGTGGAGTGTCTCTGGTTGTGCACACGTGGGCAGACTTGAAGTGCCCCCTCGGAGGCCCTCTAATAACCTTTCATTTGTTGGTCTTCCTGTGCTGGTGCATTTGTAGTGTAGATTAACGATGAACTGACATTTGCACAAAACGGTGAGCCACAGTGGCAACTGGCATCAACAACCCACTGTTATACAGTACCAGCAACAAAATGATGCGTATGGACCGGTTCTGATGAGAATATGTTAAATCTACAAAAATCCAACAATCCTTGTTGTGAATACACTGAAAGGAGCAGAAGTCCTCACTTTGTGCTTAAGTTCTGGTGGAGCTTTTGTTGTCCCCCATCGCTGTACCGATAGTTTTTTTGGGGGTTTGTTTGGGTGGCGGAGGGTAAGACAGACAAACATGAGCCGTGCACTGTTTGTACCTATAGTTTGAGTGTGTGTGTGTGGTGGTGGTGGTGGGGGGGGGGGGGTCAGCGTGAGGGTTCAGCATGAGGGAAGGGAGGGCTGTTTTTTAGA
>NC_056520.1:6890244-6890512 GCF_014905685.2 Nematolebias whitei | reverse complement strand
TCTGTACGCGGCAGTATACTGGGGGCTTTAGTGTGTGTGTGGGGGGGGGGGGGGGTGTCAGCGTGAGGGTTCAGCATGAGGGAAGAGGCTGCTTTTTTAGCTAGTGCACCTGCATTGCAAGCTGCTGGTTTAACGTTAATACAGTGCAAACAGGTGGTTGGTGGCAGGGGGGGTTTGGTAGATGGGGCGCTCGGTTCTGTTGATGGGGCAGTGCGCCCCGCTTGTATAATGGGACGGGAAACACTGCATATATACACACACACTATAT
>NC_056520.1:6885448-6890144 GCF_014905685.2 Nematolebias whitei | reverse complement strand
TATATATATATATATATATATATATATATATATATATATATATATATGTTTGTAAAGATTATTTCTCCTTCTTTTAAATATAAACAAAAAACTGCAGTGAGGCGTTCGCAGCCGCTTCAGCTCACCACATCCCAAAATTTCAACAATTACCTGCTCTTCTCATCAAAGTGCCTAAATTAGGTCAAACATGCACATCCAAGCATCTCTGCATTATTATACACGATGCACACGTTGTGTGAGATCACACAGCTAATCCCGCACGACATAAATCCGTGTGGCCGACAGGCAGATTTCACAGCCTTCAAAAGCTTCTGATGGAAGAAACGTACACCAAGACTTTACTAATTCCTGAGTTTCAGCAGGAAGAGCTTCAAACCGTAGCATTAACCGAACGTTACACGAGCTGGGTTTAAACATGAATGTACAACGTACGGAGACAAGAGGCTCAGACGGTGTACAGTGGCGCTTGTTGCCTTTATTCAGGCTGACACACTTGTTTCCCTGCTTCAGGCACTGGCCGCTTTTTACTGCATGGAAAAAAGGGGGACTCTCCATGGCAACAGCTTCTGCAGATTGTAGGTTGTAATGCGTCTGACGACATCATGCAACACATCTAAAAAAAAAAAAAAATGCTGCTACGCGTCACTTCATCGTGCATTTTAGACTCATATGGCAAAAAAACAGCATTTTTTTTAATTTATAAAATAATATGCAACACGTTTAAAATGATAACCTTGTGGTTTTTCCCCACATGGACATATCCTATCACTGTAGCGTATATCGTATTTTACAGACTATAAGGCGCACTTAAAATCCTTTAATTTTCTCAAAAATCAACAGTGAGCCTTATAATCCTGTGCACCGTATGTGTTAATTCTGGTTGTGCTTACTGACCTCGAACTGATTTTATGTGGCACAACTGAACAATGTTGAGAGTAGTAGTGAAAGAGTTGAATAAAGTTTGACTTATCTGTTTTGTTTCACTTAATGCGCCTTATAATCCGAAAAATACGGTAAGTATCAGATACTTTCGCTGTACAAATAGAAAAACAGAATTATAAATGCTTATATTTGGTTGTTTTTCTGGAGAAGTTTGGCTTGTTGAGGCCAGCTGGGCCATTTGAGATCAGTTAATACTAGGTCTGTCACGATAAACAATAAATCAATTAATCGCATGATAAATGAAAATTATCTACCTGATTTTCATTTATCGGCTTTATCGTTTCTTCAAGTGTCTCTCTTTCTTCTGAAGACACTGGATGACAAAAGACTCAACTCCGGTGCTCTTCACTGACCCCTTCCTTTCTCTTTAAAATTCATTTTAACCATCCAAAATCAGGTTTTTGGATCATTAAAAGCAGCTAAGCTGAGAAGCTAAGCTACGAGCTAAGCTAACGGGTTGACCTCGGGTGGGGGGGGGACCTCCGTCTTGTTGAATCTCCAAAATTCACGGTTGAAACCCATGCCTTTGTGTAAAAAGTTGTTTTTCTCTGCAAAAAGAAGCTGAGAACTTGTTTACTGATTTTTTTTAATTAAAAGCTTTGTGTGACAAATGCTATGCTGAAGAGCTCAAACCACACTGAGCGTCCGCCATTTTGAGAACCGAAAAACAGGATTGAGAGACAGCACGTCACATCAAGGGGCCTCCCCGCATTTTTCTTAGAGACACGCTCCCTCACTATCAATCCAGTGGTCAAAAAAAGGTACTACACACAAAAATTAACAATTTCTTCTTAAATTTGACAATTACTAATTATTATTAAATTTCAAACGATATTATTGTTTATCGCAATAATTTCTGAGACAATTAATCGCCCAGAAAAAATAGTTATCACGACAGGCCTAGTTGATACATTGATAAATCTCACGTTTATTGCAAGATCTTTGATTGAGCTAGTCAAATGCTTGGTTACTTTAAATTAAAATAGTCAAACAAACAGCTATTTTTCTTGTTGCATTAGACGAATAAAGTCCTAACCTTTGAGCCATAAAGTTACCATATTTTTCAGACTATAAGGCGCACTTAAAATCCTTTAATTTCTTCAAAAATCAACAGTGAGCCTTATAATCAGGTGCACCTTATATATTTATTCTGGTTGTGCTTACTGACCTCGAACTGATTTTATGTGGTAAAACTGAACAACGTTGAGAGTTATTGTAAATGAGCTGAATAAAGTTTGACTTATCTGACTTTTTTGTTTCGCTTAATGCACATTATAATCCATTGCGCCTTATGTATGAAAACAGACCCGTTCATTGATATTGCGCCTTATAATCGTGCACCTTATAGTTAGAAAAATACTGTAGTTGGTAAACTAGTTTCCTGCACTCATATATTTGTGCTGAGTGATAGTGCGTCAGCAGCATGTTGTTCTACGCCTTCTCAAGGTTCTCGTGGTTGTACTTTTGGAAACGGTACCCTGGCTGCTGTCTTCAATAGAATATTCCCCCTACTACACAAATCAACCATAGGGATATTTCTTCACCGTGCAAAAAGATTTATTTCAGGTTTTCTGTCTTAGAATACACTTTATGGTTGCTTATTTTACAACTGACCACTCTTAAAATGCCAAAGTTAATGCTCAATAATCCAGGTCCAAGTACTAACCAGGCCCCCTGCTTAGCGTCCGAGAACAGAAGAGACTGGGCGTGCTCAGGGTGGTATGGCCGTAAACAAGGAGCTCAGTCACAACTAGGACTTTAAAAGGATCATAGCAAACAAAGACTAAACTTATGCAATGAGAAGTTCCAACATATACAGTATCTATATACAAAACACAAAACAAAGCACAACTAGCAACCTCCTTGGACCTGGCATCCACATATGTGGACATTATAGGAATTAATAATGCAAAGAGTTCGGGTCTTTAAGCATCAACTATTTAACTATTAATGTTTGAATGCAAAGTGTTTGTAACACAAAACCCCGACAGTGTTGTCGGAGGAAAAGTGGGTGGAGCTCCTGCAGGTAAGTGGCTTCCTTTGAGACAAACCGGAGTCGCTGATTGGTCAGTACTGGATTGATTGACAGATGGCGTTGAGGATTCGACTCGTAAATAATAAATCAATAAATCATAGATTTTACTGGCCCGTTTAAAAGCGTCGTCATTTATTCCATATTTATTTCAAATTTATTCAATATTTTGGTGAATCTAAGGTTTATAAGAACCAAGTTTCCTTACAAAATCCTAATGATGGCTTCTTTATTTTTCAGGGGATCAGAGTTAAAATTTAGAGGTGCTTGAGCACCCCCAATAAAAAGGCTCAAATCACCACTGCTGTTTAGCATTAAAGATAGAAACATAGTTTATTTTTATTTATTTTTTAGGTATTACGTGTGATATAACATGTTTTTTAGTGTTATACACTTTTATACCACAATTTTATACAATTTCCAGTTGCATCAGAACATTTTACATAGAGTGGTGTGAGGAGCACAGCTACGTGTGCACAGGAGACATTTTAACTTCAACTGAACTGCCTCACTTCACAAAAATAAAGCTTCTTATGTTGCAACACAACTGAGCTCCCACCTGAAGGTGGCTATGAGCCGCCTCTTGTTTGCAAAACGTGCACGTGTCAGGCACGGACAGAGTAAAGCGCCAACAAATGTGAAGCAGATGCTCCTTCTATTAGACACAAACACGCTGAACTGCCTAAGCAGAAAACACAGTTTAAAATCTAATTTATGAATAAGATGTGAGGCCTTTAAACCTTTTGTTGCTGTGATGCAACAATCTGAAAGCTTTAAAACAAAGAGCACGACTCGCATGTTCGTGGAAGGAAAAGTGTGAAACGTGGCAAGAAGAGACGCCACGAGCGCGAACAGATGGCAGGAAGAGTCGAAAAGAGCAGGACAGTGTGAAGACGATAAAAGAAATCTGGATCAGACTGAACAAAAAGGTCTCAAGTTCACTTTTTGGGAATAGACTAAGTGGCACGGACGCACAAATAATACGTCCAAAAAAGTGGACCCAAAAATAACTCAAAGGAGAATCAACTGTTTGAGCTCTGGTGGACGGTCAGTCCTCAATTCTCCACTTTAAGACAATTCCTTCTTCGGGTTTCAGAATTTACCCGAAGATGAGACGAGCACAGAACAGGGCTGGAAAAACTCACTTCAATTCAGATTCAAAAATACTTTATTAATCCCAGAGGGAAATTAAACGATGGTAATTTATGCACATTTAGCAATGTGGGGAAATGATAAAAAAGTGATGCAAATAAAGTCGAGTCATCTGCGTATGTGAACATGTGGTCATGTTATTAACTTTATATAATAGAGAGAAGAGAACTTTAATAGTTTAATTTATGCTGAAGTGGGGAAATAAACACATCACTGATAACTTGTCTAATTAAGGGCTAGTTCGGATACTTTAAAGTGAGGTTCTGTGGAAAATATACAAATGATTATCATAATATAGTAGGAGTGCACCAATTGCAGTTTTCTGGCCAATCACAATCTCTAAAAAGTTTGACCTGCCAATTCTGATTTTGACCAATACCGATAATGTCGTATAAGCGATACTGTCAGGTGTTATAAGGTCACAATGCACCCTCAATTTTCCAATCTTATTTTAATGAAAGACCCTTGAACAATATCCTAGAAACAATACAAACTTGTTTTTACCTGGCCATGAGGTAGTGCTCTGAAATATAAATGAAGTTTAGACAATTGTTAAAACTACAAAAAAAA
>NC_056520.1:6884024-6885348 GCF_014905685.2 Nematolebias whitei | reverse complement strand
ACAGTCTCTGTCCATCTGGTATATTTGAGGTCATCTGGTTCACTACATGTATATGACCTGAGCGGTCACGGTATATCAGTTGTAGCAAGTAATTTTCTGCTACTGTAGCCGACACTAAATCTGCCTAATGCATGAAAACAAAAGGCCTCATCAATCTACAGGAGGTGTTGATATTCAGGGCTGTTGCTTCGTATTACCCACCCATGTCCTAGTCTTTGAAATGTACACATACCCCACAAATTTATGTATAAACAGAACAAAGCTGATGTACGCTCATTATACGTTCGTCTCACATCAATAGTAGAAAACGTTGGATTAAAATGATAATGTGACATTCAGTTTTACATAAGATATTTAAAACACGTCAAATTGTAAGTTTGTGTATGTATAGATGTATTTATAGATCACTCCCTTAGAAGGGTTTTCACCACAGAAGAGTTCATAACTTCACTTTGATTTGACGTGTACTTTACAGAGCGTTTTCCTGCGTCCGAGAGCTGTAGGTTTCCACGTTTATTTCTCTAAGATTCATTTTAATAACTATCCTTGCAGGAACTCCACCTACTGCATGAAGGTGTCCATGTCTCTCACGGTGGCGGAGAACGACACGGACCTCTGCTACAACTCCAAAATGAGGTTCTTCGAGAAGGCAGAACTGAGCAAAAGCAAGGACATCAACTGCCCAAACATTGAGGATTATGTACAGCCGGGAGTGGAACCTAAAATTGTGTGGTACAAGGTAAATCTACGTTTTTTCTTTTATTTAACATTCGTCTAACCCAGGTGTGGGCGTCAATAGTGAAGGTTCTAATGATTGGCATGGCACTTAAAATGTAACAGTCTATTATTTATAATATATATATATATATATATATATATATATATATATATAAATACACACTGTAGTTCCTCACTTATCGTGGGGGTTACATTCTAGACAGTATGGTGGCCCTAAGGTGTAAATGACCAACAGTTGGGAAAAAAAATGGCATTACATTAAGCCAAAGCGGAAGTTTTTTTTAAATTATTTTATTAACAGCATAAAACCGAACAACAGAACAATATACAGAAGACACACAATGGAGGTACAGTTAACAGGCTATCTTTTTAACTGTATCTCCGTTGTGTGTGTTCTGTATATTGTTCTGTTGTTCGGTTTTATGCTGTTAATAAAGTAAAAAAAAAATAAAAAAATAAACTTCCTGTTTGGCTTAATGTAATGCCATTTTTTTTTTCAAATGTTCATTTACACCTTAGGGCCACCGTAAGACACCCCCTCAATATGTGAAAATCTGCAAAGTAGGAGTGTTATATTTGTTCGGGG
>NC_056520.1:6880750-6883913 GCF_014905685.2 Nematolebias whitei | reverse complement strand
CTATCTATCTATCTATCTATCTATCTATCTATCTATCTATCTATATCTATATCTATATCTATATCTATATCTATCTATCTATCTATCTATCTATCTATCTATCTATCTATCTATCTATCTATATCTATATCTATATCTATATCTATATCTATCTATCTATCTATCTATCTATCTATCTATCTATCTATCTATCTATCTATATCTATCTATATCTATATCTATCTATATCTATCTATATCTATCTATATCTATCTATATCTATCTATCTATCTATATCTATCTATATCTATCTCTTTATATATATATATATATATATATATAAAGCTAAAACATGACTAACGCATGCACTGATAAATAACCTACACAGGCTACTACAAGTGTTTCTATGACTATGGTTGTTGTAGTCCTTCACGTGACTAATGTTCTATAAGTACCATGAGAAGAAAGAACTATTAAAGCGGTGCCACTAATTTTCTTGCAGCTAAGTAGTTTATTTACTGTTCCAGTTTATTTCATACTGATTATCCATTCTGTCCTTTGTGCAAAGGTTTCTTCCAAAAACTGATCATATGGTATATTTTAAGCCGAAAGTTAGTGCCCTAATGTAGAATGTGTAATGGTTTATACCTTAGTCAAACTCAAGGCCTGAGGGCCAACTCTGGCCCTTTTTAAGATCTCATCTTGCCCTCTCATGACAGTTGGTCAACGTTGAAACCAAGAAAAAGTTTAAATTTTTTCATTAATGTTTTATTTTTGATGTTGAAAGAGCAACTGAAAACCTCAAATGACAAGTTAATGAATACAACTGGCCCTTGGTTTGAACTAAGTTTTTAATTTTGGTCCCCTTTTTGTCCCCAGTCACGGAGTGAAAAGGCGGAATTGGAAATAAACTTCGTCCATCTGTGAATATAAAGAGCACGATAACTTGAAAAATAAGCGAGGTACAGACTTGCATTTTAATGTGTGGCTGCATTAAGACATAAGTAAGGTGCTTTGTAATTTTTATATTGCTTAAAAGTAGTTTCCTCACACGATGACGCCACATAGTGTAAGTCCAACCCACTTGAATACCTTGCACCGAAAACATTAACGTTTACTTGCGTTCCCTGTTCAATTCCAGTCCAGAAAAAACACTCATCTCAAAAACTACAAACTTTCTTTACCCAAACCCCTCAGTGATGAGGCATACCAGCATACAACTTGTAACTGAGTTTGACATCCCTGGGTAGGAACAGTTCTTTGTATGATTTTCCTCAGAGAGGATTGTAAACTGATACAAAATCAAGATCATTCTCCGTACTATATAAATAGCTAGGTAGTCGCCAACTGGGTGAGCAGAAGAAAAAGTATATTAAGAATAAAAAAAAACTGCTTTTAATGCTGTATCAGAAACGAGGAATGGTTAACCAATGCATTTGGGTCATACTGAAGAAGCAAGAACCGATTACAACAGCAGACAATGAACTTTGGCTAAAAGCCAGTTTATTGTTAATTTGAAATGCTTTATACCGCAAGCGTTAAAAAATTTAATTCTTGTCACATTGGTGTGTAGCACTGATGGGAACCATAACAATCAGGAAGACCTATGAGCTGTAAAAATGATGGATTCGAGCTACAGCACGCACATTTTCATGTAATCATCCTCTGACATGTAATGCTATAAGTAATTGGGCACCGTATGTTTCGTACAGCTGCTCCCCAACTTGGCCAACATGTTGCGTCGGTCTTTGCTCCCATCCATTCGTTCGCCGTCACTCTAAAGCAGTGAGTGAGACTTATGACCAGGGACTGGAAGGATAACACACATTAGCTGTGTTTATCCTACTAAAAGGGCAGAAGTTGCAGAAGGTCAAGACAGTAAGTGGCCTGATGAAAGTGTCACTCTAGGGAAATTTCTTCCCCGCATCGGCAGAGGGTCAAAAGGGCCTGCTGGCAAATTCACCCTGATAGCTTTAACTCGAAGAGATAATATGCGGGAGGGCGGGGAAAAATGGGGGGAGGAGAGAGTTGACTGCAAATGCGGAGCGTCGTAAATCTTTCCTTTGATCACAAATAAAGACGTGAGTGGGTTTGTTGTCTCTGCCAGCGTTGCCTTTGGAAGTGTGTCATGTCATTTGCCGCATGTCTCCCCTCTCTTGACAATCGCTGTTCGGGGCACTCTTCATCTCTTTCTTTTCATGAATACGCTGAATGAGACTGACTTTTAAAAAGACCGATGTTAAAACAGCTTTCTTTTCATGTTTACTTTTGGCACGTTGACCTTTTTATTGCGAGTTCCGTATCTTTTTGTGGAGAGCCCGATATAGCTTTGTATTTATTTATTTATTTTCTTGCAACGCTTGGCCTTTTTATCCGCCGTCCTTCACCGTTAACAAAGGGTGACGTCAGAGCCTACTTCTGTGATTAATTCCTCACAAGTGTGGCCGGGCATGAAGCAAGCCCCGTTGCGAATCCCGCTGGGAAAGTTTTGCACCCAGACGAGTTATTACGAGTAAGAACGTAACGTGGTTTCTCCTACTGCTTGAGCAGTTTCGGCCTTCTTTAGACTCTTCTTTGAGCGCCGTTTTCTGGTAAAGAGGAAGACTTTTCTTCTGGGTGTTGCAGGCTTTGGCATCACGCAGAGATTCAGGGTGAAGACGGTAGCCATTTTGATCGTATTCGATTCCGTTATGGTGTGTCTGATGGGATACTTACGGCCAAATGTGGCAATTAAACTTTAATAAAATATTTTTTTCCATCCCCTTGCTGTGTAGTGGGTTGAATCCAAGTTCTTTTAGTAATGCCTCATTTAGGATCCACAGTTTTCCCATTTGGGCACTCAGGCTCATTTAGGACCATGACACACATCCTGTAGCTGCCGTCTTCAGCAATAAAACCGTCAGTGTGTCAGACAGTGGCCTGAATGAGTGTGCACTCATTTTTATAAATATTTGGCACCATTGTGGTTGTCCTTGCCACATCGCAACGGCAAATGGGATGTTTTTGATGAATACTACAGCACAGATCGATCCATGCAGAGGGGGTTATCACTGCTAAGTTTTATACTTCTCATCCAAAAGTCTTCATCGTTCTGGCTGCCTCATCTATCCCGTTCATTCTTACCAACATATTTATACGCATAGTGGTACTTATTGTGGAATACTCTGTACATACGCAAACATTC
>NC_056520.1:6848813-6880650 GCF_014905685.2 Nematolebias whitei | reverse complement strand
TGTAGTGAACCAGATGACCTCAAATATACCAGATGGACAGAGACTGTTATTTTCATTGATCTGAATAAGTCTGAACCATCTGATGAACTTTCTTTCTTGAATTAATCAAGCAGAAAAGACAATCCTCTATAATCATTACTGTCTTACAAATGTTTTGATAATCAAATTGTGTTAGTTCACTCAATGCTTTACAGGTTGAAAAGAACTACTAATTTTTATTTTACATAAACAGTAAGTAATGATTTTTGTTCCTCATTCAGAGAAGAAATCACCTGAATATGCCTTTCTTGATTTTCTGTCTGAAATGAGCAAGCTGTCGTAAGTATGTTAAAGGTTGGTTTTCGGTCAACTAAAATGTTTACCGAGAAAAATGTCATGTTTTAACATTTGAAAAGATTACAAAGTGTGAGACTCCACGAAGTCTGCTGTTGCTGCAATAATCTTTTCTGTATGTTGTAAACAATCCTTGACTTATGATAACATCTTACGTCACAAATCCACTCCTCTTTCTGGTCCTTCCACGAATCAGAAAGCTCTAAATTGAACAGGAAGTCGACCCAAATAAAATGTGGCAACTTCTCAGTTCATAGGATAGAGAAGAGAAGAATAGAGATTAGAGAATTATGAATTCCAAGAGAATGAGAGTTCTGAGAGATGTTGGAATGAGAGCTGACAACAGGTCCGATAGTCCAACAGAATGAGAGTTCTGAGAGATGCAGCCGGTTATGAAGAGTTTGGAGTTATGAAGAACCAGGGACGTTTGGGATTATACTTCTGTTTGAACTAACCACGCACGACTCTCCGAGGATTTCTAGCTGTTCTGAACGGAGGCGCTGAAACAGTCTGAAGGACTCTTACTGAGCTGATCTATCGTCAAACCAGGTAAAGATTTCCTCTTCGACTCAAGTGTACCGTGGACGGGCTGAGGATCTGACGAAGCGTGCAATTTCTGGTTAAACAGATTAAACTTCCCTCACACAGTTCTCTGTAAGATAATCTCCTTTCACTCTAAAACCCACCTCTCTCTCTCATAAATCAGTACAGATATTTTAGAAATATCTTAAGCAAAGTCCTCAAATCACCGCCGAGTGATTTGAAGTTCATTTTCGGTGAAACTGTCTGTTATTATTTTCATATTTTGCCAAATTAATGTAAATGTTTGATGTTAAACTTTGATTCTGAAAATAAATGATTCCATTCATTTGATGGGTCAAAGATAAACAACGTCTCTCGTTACATTTCTGTTAAATTCAAT
Organism: Nematolebias whitei; assembly: GCF_014905685.2. NCBI lineage: Eukaryota > Metazoa > Chordata > Actinopteri > Cyprinodontiformes > Rivulidae > Nematolebias > Nematolebias whitei. Next base: position 6,879,395 of record NC_056520.1, on the reverse strand, counting down.
GCACGGCATTACACAGTCAGAAAAATGAAGAACTCGTGAAAAGTATGCATAAATATATACACATATATTTGTCATACTATAAGTGACACGTACCTCACGTGACTCACTACATACATAAAGACGGGAATTTACAAGGCAAAGGAGAGTAGGCGTAAAAATGCAAAATAACTTGTAACATCTGGAGACTTCATGCTTGCCTGTTTCCAACGATAATGGTTATGATTCATTTTAGTGGCATAAACATTAAATATCACTGTTCAGTGGTTGGGTATACAGTACCTATCTAAAGTACTTTGTACACAAAACCCTTTTTCTTGCAGTGCATTTAACCGTTTTGAACAGAGGTTCCTGTGGTGCCTGTGTCGCATCAATTTCTGAAGAGGTTCTACCATTTTAAGGGTCATTACAAGTCTCGTGCATAATGTGACGATGCCATAAAGATGGTATTTAACTGGACTGCTGATGAGCGACATTTAAGGGGACTCTCCAAAACGTCTCGAAGCATTTACGATAAGAGGGTTCACAGTTTCTTCACGCAAGTCACTGAGGCTTATAATCTCGTAGCTTAAATTTTTCATTATTCTATCTGATTTAGATACTCAAAGCTCTTTACAACACAATCTGTGCTCATTTACCCATTCATACAACACTCTACTATATCTGTACAAAGAATAATCAGTGCCTAAGATCGCATTCATACACTGAAGGACACACATCGGAGGGGTTCAGTGTCTTGCCCAGGGACACTTTGGCATGTGACTGCTGGTGGATTCGAACTCTCAACTCTTGAATTGGAGGACGACTGCTCTAACCACTCAGCCACAGCCGCCTAATGTGCATAACAGCAGCAGGTTGACTTTAATACGTAGCCATACATAATTATATACCTTACATAGATCACACCGATAAAGGAAGTAAATATTTGGGGCTTAATTTGAGAATATTTTGTTTACGTCTTGCGTCTTGCTAAATGAATGTCCAGTTCTTAAGTTCTCACTTTAAATTATCCGACAAGTTGTCAACTGAATTTAGGTCAGGGAAAATACTTGGCTAAGTCAAAGTCTGATTATTTTTCTTCATTATTTTAATGGCAAGCTTGGGACTGCAAAAATGTTGGAAGATTCTTTCTCTGCCGTTTTCTTGGGAACTGAAAGTCAGCCTGCCTCAGGCTTTAGAGGCTTCATCAAATGAGGCCATAGGTTGGGTTAAATTATGCAAGTTTCTTCATATTGTCAGAACTGTCACACAAGTTGCCTAGTCTGAAGCATCTGAACATCTTTTTTTTTTTTTTTTACCAGAGCACAAAGAGCTGTGGCCCATTCTCTTAATACCTTCTGATTTTTGCTGCAGTTTGATTCCCACTGGCGATCAATAGATCTGTGCGCTTTTCTGTCTTTAAAATGCTTTGCAATCAGGATTCTCCTTTTCTTTGTCAGCTCTGGCATACCAAGTCTCAATGAAAACATGAAAATACTGCAGACATGCCCCTTAAGGAACTTGCACAGAATTATACTTATTTTGGTTATAATTGCTAAAGGCAAAAAGACAAGAATGCTTTTGCCCCCGTTTGTTTGCCTGGAATGTTAGCAAAACATCTAATGAACCAGTGGACAAATGTTACTGAAACTACAAGACAGTAGTCACTGGAAGCACATCTTGATTAACTTTTGGATTCAACTCTGCTCAAGATGGCTGCCACAGCTAAGAGACCTTAGTAAACACAAAAACGGTAATAACGGTTAATTTTACAGGCATAAGGCTGCAAACTGTGGTTGTAGTAACTTAGAGTCACAATACCGCCTTTAATCTTTCACAAGTCTTGACCATGTCACCTGAGGTTGTGCATAGCGTCATTAAAGGCCCTGTCACAATATGTTTTAGACAAAGTGTGCCAAGTTATGAAAATTTTGTCTAACACGCTGGTATACACTGAAGATGGAATAAATAAATAAAAAATCAACTGGAAACCTTTTTAGACGTATGGGTACCATATTGCTAATGGGCTGAACAAATTTACACTGAGGGATATTTATTTCCAGAGGCTAGGTGATGCAAAGTCAGGGTAAGCTTCACGACAGGCTTGAGTGGCTTCCAGTACCACGAATGCTGCTTGGTTATCCTTGGATCCACTTGGTCTAGCAGCTCATCAAACATCTCTGGAGGCATACGGAGGAATTTGCTGAATGACGCATAGTCCTCCTTACGGATTTCCTGCATAAGCTGTTTGTCCAAGCCAGACTCCCGTTGCCTCCCGATCCATGGTCTCAACTAGATTCTCCTCCTGCACTGACTTCTTCTCCCCCTCCTAAAGTGCCAAGTCAACCATGCCATTTTGATGCTAGAGAATGGCTATTAGTATTCTTGTCGCAGTCTTTCAGGGTCCTCCATCTCTGTGGTGATAGTTGTAGACTTTTGCATGTAATGGATCAAGCAGGAGTGATGAGTTGATCATTCGAACCCTATATTTATTGTGCACCCATTGTAATGATTGGCAGTCAACAAAAGCACTACAAGGACAGTCTCAACGTGTCGCTGACATTTTACATCAAAACGGACACAAGGGAAAGCCTTGCACAGGATTGATCAGAGTGCAGCTATATACAAGGGAACAGACGATGCTGAGACAGCACAACTTGATAAGTCTAGGTGGAGATGCAAGATCTGAAAGGTGAGGGTGGCGACCACCTTAACAAAAGCCCCCAACCACATAAGTTAGGTATGTGGGAGGTTCTATTGTGCCAGGACTGACTTGATAAGCCATCTCCAGACACAAACCAAGAACTACAAAACTCTGAATGCCGTTGGTCATCTTTGCAATGCGATGGATGGACATCACATTTAGCTGAACCCCAAAATGCTGGCAAAAGCGCTAGGTGTTAGTTATAAACACGTTCAGCAAGTTCCAAGATCATCGGCTATATGATGAATATGCCACACATTGCGGAAAAGTCTGATATAAGTTACAGATATGTTAAAAGTAAGTTGCTTATAGGTTGTAAATAAATTACTTGCACATTGCGCAACTCTGCAGCTAGTTTCCAATGTATGTCACCTTATGAGTAACTTACATGCAACGTGTGTGAACTTCTGCATAACATCCCTGTTGCATATCTGCAACTTGTGCATAACTTATCAGCAACACGTCGGCATAAGCTGGAAATATTATACATGTACAAAATTGTGGCTGTCATCTGCATACAAGAACATTTGCCATTGTGTATCAGCGTTCTGGTAACTTATTTAAAACCTTCATTTTGCAACTTACACCAGTGTCTCCCATTTTTTTTTCTATACGCTTGCATACACTGAAGGCTTTATTTCACTGTGCGTCAGCTTCTTTACAAGGTTTGACCAAAATGGCTTAAATTTTGTCTTTTGGCAACATAGGTTTAAAACCCTGGCACGAAAGGCGGTAGGTTATATTCCTTCATTTAAGAAATCTAGGCCTTCAGTTATAAATCGTATTGCCATTTTCTTGGGAACGCTTGTCATTAATATAAAACCAATCCAGTCTGAGCAGTCTCCTGTGATTCTGCAGAAGCTTGTAACGATCCTGATCACATCTCTTCCGCCCGGCATAAAGTTTGAAATCAGACCTGCTGTCTGAGTAATTCTTAACAGAACATGAAAATCCATTTCCATATTGATCCACTGCGAAAGTTGTGCTATTTGAAGAAGGAGATAAGAAGCAGAGGTTCTGGATGATCAATGAATTCGATGGAGGCACCTTTTCTTTGCCCAAACCGCCTAATAAGAACGTCATAGCAGACAAGTGCTCCAGCCAGACTGCAGCAAATCCCTCCTGCTTTAAAGACCAAACAAATTGGCAGTGTTTAGGAAAATCTCGCTGCTAATTTTCAAACTAAAGCTGGTTACACAAATTGAGCTGAATCAACAAACAATTACAAACATGTTAAATCCCAGCATAATTGTGCGGTATTAACCGCCATGTGGATTAGGACAACATCCGCTGGTCTTAGCTACAGTATCAGCTTTACAATCCCCCCCCCCGTTCTTCGAACCGGCCAGCTCCTCTTACAATAAGCATGCTGGTTTTTTTTTTTCATGCAAATGTGACAAGATGTGAAGATTATCTCAGACAACTTCTACCAGATGGACACCTGTGCAAATGAGATCCCACGGGTGAGCTTTTTTTTTCCTGTTAAATATTCTGGGCTGCACTGATAAACTCGCTGGCTGAAAGAGAGAGAAAGAGAGAAATGTGTCATCTGCTCCGCATGAGTGAGTGATGGCGTGAGCCAACATTTTGTCCTACGGTGTCTTTCCAACATTTCACATCCGTCAGAATGCTTTTGGAGGCTGCAGAGTCAGGCGATCTCCTGCCTAGGCACTCAGCAGGTATACAGTCAATTCCAAGCTAATTTAGAAGGAAATAAAAGCCTAGCCTTCCCTGAAAGTATGCATATCATCCGCCATCTTTTATAACATTCTTTTAGACAAAGATTTCTTTAAAATAAAAAGGAATATATATATAATGGTTTTGGTCAAACCTTAAAGCATCGTTATGTGCATTTTACCAATATGGAGTTAGCACTTGGAGTAGGCTATGTGCATGAAAATGACTCAGCTATCATTTAACCCTTTTATTTTCATTAAAATATTTTCAGGAAGAAAATCCAACCACATATTTTTAATTGCTTTAAAATACTTTATATACTGTATTTTCCGGCGTATAAGTCCTTCCTTCCTTCGTTCGTTCCTTCGTTCGTTCCTTCGTTCGTTCCTTCGTTCCTCCCTCCCTCCCTCCCTCCATCATCCATCCATCCATCCATCCATCCATCCATCCATCCATCCATCCCTCGCTGTTGCAGTTCTTTGAAATTTAAATTGTCAGTCAAAAATTGCATTATGAATATGGAAAAAAAGGTACACAAGTCGCAGGACTGACAAATCTATGCAAAAAAAACATGTGACTTATATGCCAGAAAATATATTTTTATATAATAATAATGAAAAAAAAAATGTATATATATATTTTATCCCCCTCTCCCACACACACATAATAAACTAAGCTCCAAGCAAGATGGCGCCTGTGTTTGGCCTCGCCGCTGCTGGTTGTCCCAAAACTGCAGATGGCCGTTATTTTTCGGCATTTTTCATCTGTTTACTCCTGTTTTTATTTTGTATTGGGGATGTTCAACCTATACTGGTCTACGATCGACAAACGCTGCTGTCTATTCGGGGTTCCATGCAGAGGAGCCGCGCCGCACCCTCAGGTACCAGCTCATTCTCACCAGAGAGCGGCTTCCCATCCGGCGTTCTCTGCGACCCTCAACTGTGTTCACGCGGATCTCGGAGAAAGAGGAAGAGAGGCAAGAGAGACGGTGTCCAGGTGAAGCTCAGGCTTTTCTGGAAGCGTGGGGTCGTTGGCAAACGAGTCCATAAAACTCTTCCCACTTGTTGCGCTGGCTTTTGGTCCAATGGGGATTTACAAACACATCCCGACCCGGCTGTGTTCTATCTGGACCTCTGCGCTGCTGCTACCTCCGCTCTGTGTATCCAGAAGCTCCGGACTCATCACCATTTCTTCCCTCCGTTGATGGTCTACGTGATATCCATGGATCTAACCCTCAGTCTCTCCGTCACCTGGAACGGGCCGCTACGGCAAGTACCCCGCCTTCTTCCCCGCTGCGTATGGCTCTGTTTAATGTTCGTTCAATCACTAACAAATCGTTCGTGCTGAACGACTTCATAAAATCTCGAAATCCATATTGTTTCCCGTCCAGAAATGGAAATGTTAATTCATGCATTTGTTTCATCTCGCCTGGATTATTGTAATGCACTGTATACACGTTTAAACAAAACCTCCCTAGACCGGTTGCAGTCTGTGCGAAATGCTGCGGCTCGACTCCTGACTGGATCATCAAAGTATTGCCATGTAACACCACTTTTAAAGCAACTGCACTGGCTCCCAGTTCAACATCGAGTGGATTTTAAGGTTTTGGTTTTAACCTGGAGAGCTTTACATGGTGAAAAACCAAATTACATAACAGAACTTTTGCATCCGTACACACCAATCAGAGCTCTGAGGTCCTGTGATCAAGGCCTGCTGACTGTCCCCCAGACAACATTGAAAACTAAAGGAGATGGAGCCTTTTCTTCCGTGGCTCCAAGACTCTGGAACTCTCTTCCTCCAACGCTCCGATCACTGGACTCCGTGATTTCTTTTAAAGGTCAGCTAAAAACTCATCTTTTTAAATCTGCTTTTGCCTGAATTTGTTTCTTGCTTTTGTTCATCTGATTTGTTGAAGCGTTTTGTGATTTTTATCTTGAGAAGCGCTATATAAATAAAGTTTTACTTACTTACTTACTAAACTAGTCACAAGCTTTTAGCGCTATCTCATCTAAAATTAAAGTCTCAAGTTTAAAGTATCTCTTTAAGGGCCTTTAGCTTAAAAAAATGCTTTTTTTTTTGACAAAATATGTTACTTTATAGCGATATTTGAATGAACGAACGAACAAATAAATAAATAAATAATTGGCACCCCATTAGTATGCTCAAAATGATTTTCTGACTTTATATATATATATATTTAAATCCAGTCCTTTGTTTTGTAAAGACCCTATAGCCCGCTGGACCCTTCAGATCCCGGGTGGTCCAAGATGAGGCTTTGTTTCCGGTCAAACGTACTCTTGTCTTAATAACTTTTAAAACCTCCAACTACTTTTTTTTTTCCATTTACCCTTTATTTATACAAGTAGTCTCACTGAGTCACAAGAACTCATTTTCAAGAGAGACCTGTTTAGGGAGCAGATGGTGGGGGTTAAGTGCCTTGCTCAGGGGCCCAGAGTGGGGCGAATGAGGATGGAGGCAGGTGTGTTTCACCTTTTCCACCCACATTTTTGATGATGATGGTACCGGGGGTTGAACCTGCGACTTTCCGATCACACTCCAATCTTTTCTAACCTCTGCGCCACCACTCCCTTAATTATTATCCCCTATTTATTATTTTCTCAACTCTCCTACTGATCAATGCCAGATTCAGTGTTTTTTATTAATTTTTTTATTGTTTTGCCTTTACTGACCCGGATATACTACCAGCTGCAGGAGCACAGTGCACCGTTAACAATGTTACGGTAAACCAACGGGAGTCAGTTGTTCTGAGCCATAGAGAGTCCGGTGGATAATAATAGGTGGCTGCCTTCCCCCCCCCCCCCCCCCCCAATAATAAAAACACGGGACAAAAAATTGTGCAAAATTATTTCCCCAATAGACCATACAAGGGTTAAACGTTAACTCAACAACCAGACATTTGACTGAGTTGTAGCCTTTCTTGTGTTAGTCGAGGTTGATTAAATATGGCGGGTATCTTGAAACACGTCTCACTAGTAAATGAGTCTTTGAGACTCGATGTGATTTAAGAAAACGTCTCAGTGTGAGGGATACGACATGCTACATCTGTAGTTTTTTTATCTAGTGCATCATTGTGCACCACTAGCTTAGCGCTATGACAGTGACAGTTGTCGATGGGGGGAGGGGACACTGAATAGGATCAGTCTAATAGTTATTCCAACAGAATCTTTCAAGGATTATTTTCTAGGAGTTTTGTTTATATCAGTCAAGTGGTTCATGAGCTATTTTGCTAACACAACAGACAAACCCCACACATAAACAGGTAGAATGATGATAGCTTCCCTTTAGCGGTGGGCGACAATAGGCTGAAAATCTTGCTTCTGCATCACACTCCTGACGTTTAATTGTGCGCCACACCTTGAGCATTTGTGAAACCGGGTACAGCTCCGGTGATAACAAGCTGGGTGACACCATGGCGTTAATGGGTGAGTGTGTCAGTCCAACGTGTCAAAGGGAAGTAGATATGCGATACTGTGGCAATGATAGATGGCATCCTGCATGCATCATCCCAGAGAGGTGTCAGGCTGACAGCTAAGGGATACAGCTGGAGGGCAGGCAGAGGATTTGAGATGCAATGTGCAGCAAATCCAGTGAAATTAAGTGCAATGGTCACGAGTTAAAAAGGCTGTTGGGAAAATGTCGACTGTGGAAACCACCACCGGCTCCTCTTCCTGAAATCCGCACATACAATTAAACCAAATTTAATTTACCAGAGATCATAATTCTACATGAATCCACGACTTTGTTGTCACTCCATTTATTGGTAATTAATTTTATTCCACCTGAAGATGAAACCGAAGGAAACCTGCCCTTTAACGCAACAACTCCATTAGATATTAAATAATGGGGCTGCAGAATTGATTTGAAAAATCTCTCGAGAACTCGGGGCACCTGTGGGGAAATTAATGAACTAACTTAATGAATCTCTTAATTAAACTAACTCCTCCCTAACACAAACTGGATGATGAAATAATTGCTGATTAATTATTACAGCTGGCTTTCAAATAATTGTAATGTTCCTGGAGAGGCATTCTAGAGACAGGCAGATGGTACGGGATGAAAGGGCAAAAGGTTCTTTTAGGACAATACACTCACGGGGAGTACAACGAGCCCGGTACAGATGTTAATCTTTAGAGGAATCCACATAACACGCTGAACTTTGCTGTGCACTATTAGGTTATGAAGAAGATCTATTGAAGCGGGGTTCTGTGGAAAGGTTATAACCAAATAACATCTTACCTAGTAAAGTACCAAAACGTGGAAAATATAAATATTTACAAGGTCCAAAAGAAATACTGCCTAGCCCCCAAAAAAGTAGTCACCACCTGGATTTAACTAAGCAAACAGGTCCGAGCCTCCTATTGGATCATTACTGCATGGGTGATTATCTTTCAGCTGACAACAAGTTATTTAACCCCAACTGGTGCAATGAGATGCTTCTCATTTCTTAAACAACCGTGTCGTAAGACAAATTGCCTGGTCGTGGAAAAGATTGGCATGCATCAAGCAGAGAAAACATCTAAGGAGATTGTAGAAACTACTAAAATTGGGTTAAGAACTGTCCAACGCATTATTAAAAACTGGAAGGATAGTGGGGACCCATCGTCTTCAAGGAGGAAAAGTGGCCGGAAAAAAATCCTGAATGATAGTGATCGGCGATCACTTAAAACGTTTGGTGAAATCAAGTCTAAGAAAAACAACAGTAGCACTCAGGGCTGTTTAATAGTGAAAGTAAGAACATTTCCACACACACAATGTGAAGGGAACTCAAGGGATTAGGACTGAAAAGTTGTGTAGCCTTAAGAAAACCACAAATCAGTGAGGCTAACTGGAAAAAAAGGCTTCAATTTGCTAGGGAGCATAAAGATTGGACTCTGGAGCAATGGAAGAAGGTCATGTGGTCTGATGAGTCCAGATTTACCCTGTTCCAGAGTGATGGGCGCATCAGGGTAAGAAGAGAGGCAGGTGAAGTGATGCACCCATCATGTCTAGTGTCTAGTCATCAATGCAAGATCTTGGTGAAAAATTAAAGCAACACTGGATGGAAATAGATCTTGTGACGTTGCAGAAGCTCATCGAAACAACGCCACAGTGAATGCATGCTGTAATCAAAGCTAAAGGCGGTCCAACGAAATATTAGTGTGTGACCTTTTTATTTGGTGGCGACTTTTTTTTTGGCCAGGCAATGTAGTAAACAACATGGTAGAACATAACGTTGCAAGTAAGATGAATTGGTATAAATAAGTATTTCACAGGTAGTAATATTAGCTTAAACGCACATGATATGTAATGCACATAACATACAGTGTACTACACGGGTTGCACGACAGGTTATTTCACAGGTAGTGAGTAACATGGAGATGAATTGAATTGTGATGGTAAGGTAGTGACACACTTCAGTTCTGTCGAGCCATTAGAGAAGTCGTCCAAAGCCACAGCACAGTCGGAGATGGACGGCTCCAGCCATGAATCGGCAAAGGCAAAGACACAATAGCTCCTTGTATCCCACTCAGAATCAATTTGTGTGCGCAAGTTATCCAGTCTATTCCTCAGAGACTGAACGCCTGCAAGCAGGTCAAAGAGTAGAGGGGTTTTGCAAAACACCGGCTCACTTCCCTCTCCATGTTTTCCTCTTATGGCGCCCAAGTAAACGAAGGACCCAGGGAAAAATGTCAGCCGCGGAGTCCGCAAAAGTAGGCCCAAAGTCCCTACTTACTCATGATCGCAACTCCAAAAGTGTGTTGTGGTCATACCCGTAGAGTGGGAGTGCAGTGCAGGTGCAACAAGGTAAAAAAAAAAAAAAGATTAACAAAAAAAAGCTAGTTGAAGCAGAGCTCTCATCACTGCTGCCATACTGAGGCACACGTGACGTGTCTAGGCTGACAATCTAACAGTTAGCCTGAGTCTGACCAAGCTAAAGTGGATTCCTGCCATCTTAAAACCACTCCAATCTCAAATTTGTAGGCCCGTCTGCACACTACTACACAGCAATCTATAGCAATGGCCTGGACAAGAAAAGGCCTTGTATAAACTTTGACCTCGATTTTTTACTGGCCTTAGAGCTGTAACGATTAAAACATTGCATGGCACGCCATCTAGTGGTGGTACAAATGTGTATCAAGTTTAGCAAAATTTTCTCAAGTGGATTAAGAGTTATGGTCCAGGCAAGAAAAGACCTAGTTTAAATGTTGACCTTGATTTATGACCTTGACATTAAAGCTAGGGTGATATGTATACGTGACACTCGGTCTGGTGTATGAAGTTTCATTAACTTATGTGGTTCAGAAGTTATAGGTGGGACAAGCAAAGGCTACATAATACATCATATTTCAACGTGCATGTATTCATAGCGATTCATTCTTACATTTTATTTTGAATCCTATCACTATCAGCCTTACATAACATTAGCATGTAACATTCTGTAGTCATTTGTGAGTAGCTGCAGCAGCCTGAGCTCAGACTAGCTCTTGCTCATCAATCTGACTCAAACTATGTCTCCACACTACGTCTACGCAAAAAAAAATCTACTTTTATTTAGTTTTATATTATCTGTTCTTTACCTTTACACAGAATTCCTTCTTTTAAACATCCAAACTTGTGTTTCTAGCTATAAAACAAGCAGATGTTTACAGATGTTATGCATTATAGCAGCAGAAACAAAGTGTAGCTCTTTTGTTAGACGTGGATAGCCTTCATTCATAGGAAAGTATTCACATCGTTGTGAAAAAACACAAAGAAAAGTGACCTTTTGATAGTAGGGAAGAGATTGGCTTTATCTATAGTTCAACCATTAGCGCAACATCTACCATGATACACCTCCAGATGCTTTAACTACCCAATGTCTCGCACCGCCCATCCTGCATAAAGCCACGATTAACCAGACCAAGATAGAGCCTGTCCAGTTATCCTAAATCGGTCTTTTATGGTCCCTGCATTATTTATGGCCGGAGCGAAGGTCACAGCAAGCAGTGGGAAGACTGGGGCTCCTACCTGTTGAGCTGGCTCATAACTCACTTGTCAGCTCTAACACCAAGCCCAGGATGATTAAGCACCCTGGCTCCCCAAATCTGACTTGTGGGCTTGCTTGCTCCTGCTTAGCCCCTCTTGGAAAACGTAGCGCTCGTCTGCCATGCTGGAACAAGAGACTCTGTCCTCAGTTACAAACCATTTGTCTCCTCTCACTTAGTGTCTCTGCTTACAGTTTGTCCCCCTCCCTGCTTCCACCACTTGGCCTTATTTTCTTACATGAATTCACAGGCACAGACAATGTCCCCTACGGGTGGTATAGCCTTGTATTGTGGTGAAAACCCATTTGCATCCATCTACAACCTTGTTTCTATATTGTCATATTACAAAAACCCAATCAGATGGGCAGGCTGTATATCTGCCTCTGCAATTTAATTCCTACAAATTCAGAAAAAAAGGTCCACACCAATATTTAACATGACTGAATTCTATAGTAGATTTGGCACAGATGTCTGGTATCTTAATGCTTTTTTTTTTTGTCTTCAACACGTGTAAACTTAAATTTAACTCAAAGAAAGTTCAGTAACACCAAAAACAAATATTGCCTCAACCTTTTCTACCCTAGCTTTTACAATGCTTTGACGTCACAAGTGAATATTAATTCAATAACAAATGTTTTGAGACATTTTGTACACTCCCTTGTGAAAGCTGTTCTCCAGCTAGACTGGGGGTGTCCATCAATCCTGGTTCTTGAGCATCGTTTAGATGTCTCGATGTTCCAACACCCCTGATTTGAATCAGTGATCAGAACAGGCTTCTTTAGAACATGAAGAAGTAATCCAATTGTTGAACCAGGTGTGTTGAAGCAGGGAAACAAGTAAAACATGCAGGATAGCTGCCCTCAAGGACCAGGATTGGACACCACTGAGCTAGACACCAACTGTTACAACCCGTTGAGATAGTGTTGAAATGGCAATAACTTCTACCTAGGTTCTGTTTTCTTGTGTCACTCACAGAACCTTGATTTTTGCCTATTTTAAACCTTTTAAATTAAAAAGGGTAAGACTAATTTTCTCTCAAAACAGTCACGTATTTTTCCTCAGTTTCCTTTCCATACATCGCACCCAAGGTGTATTTCTTTAGTTATTTGGGGATATACATGCAAGCATCTGCAAATATGGCTCTAATTTTCATAGGGAGTTTGCACAAACTGTGATTCCAAGTGAAAATATGTGTAATTTCTCAAACTTGTGTGTCTCTAACTCAGGGCTATTCAACTAAATGGCTCAGAGGGGCACAGTTACTGAAAGCCGGGAGCTCAGGGGCCGGACATCCAGCAGTTATTGTCATTAAGTAAATTTGCTTTATGGTTTAGAATCTAGTTTTATTTAAAGACGAACCCATTGATGGGCCAAACTGGAGCTCCCCTTTGGGTCTGATTTTGCCCGGGCCGCCAGTTGAATAACCCTGCTCCAACGCATCCAAAAGTTAGATATTGCTCGAAGATGAATTGACAATGGTGGAAAACTTTTGATGAAAGAAACCTTTAGCTTAGTGTTTTTGTTTGTATTTTCCACACGATGAATGACAGAATGGTCCAACCAGATAGATGTGTCACTCTTTAAAGCTCTATATTAAAATGGCTCACTGGGTAATAAATTAAAATTGTTGTCCATCACTGATGTAAAATGTCATTTACAAACACTAATCACCACTTTCCAGTAGACATGAACATTGCCTTAAGGCAATACAAATGGAAAAAGAAAAGTTGAGTTAAATAATAAAATCTGTGGCATTTAGAAATTCACTTTGATCTTGACCTAGTTCGGAAAACTGTTTTGAATTTTCATGATGAGTTTGATTTTTGTAGGTGAAAACATCAAACTGAGTCAATTGTGACAAAAGCTTAAAGGTGTTTTGTTCTTCAAAGTGCAACTTCTAACAAACTACACAAAACTGGCACTTGGCTTTAGGGATCTAAGAAGCACAAAAACTCGATTTTAAAGGAAGCTCTAAAAGAACTCCCACAACTCAACATCCTCGGTTACGAAAACTGCAAACGCATCTCGATACAAGGATCCACTTTTGTCAGAGAACCAAACGAGTCAGATTATACCTCCAAGCCTTCCTTTTAGTTGTACAACTCAAACCGACTAAAGTACTTTGTGTGCAAATGCTTTACCCAGTCGTTTTATATTCAATTCCTTCAGGGAGCTCATTTTCCATTCCCTGACACTCACAACTCATCTTCATGTTTGCAACCTGATTTCATAAAGCATAAACAATTTGTCTCGATTGTATTCTGTTCTGACTCCATCGTGACCTCATTCATTGGTCCCCGGGCCTCTGGCTGTAATGAGTGAGCAGCAAAACAGCCATGCCTATCAAGCAACAACTAACCATCTCGTGCTGGCCACGCTCTGCTCCTGAACAGAGCTGTAAATGAATAAGGCTTCCACAGCGGTGGATGTGGATTGGAGAAAGTAAAGAGTCAGTTCATTCACTTTATGGTTCCTTCCTTCCTTGGTTACTTGGTTCCTTCGTCCCTTCCTTCCTTCCTTCTTTCGTTCCTTGGTTCCTTGATTCCTTGATTCCTTCGTCCCTTTCTTCCTTCGTCTCTGCCTTTGTTCCTTCCTTCTTTTGTTTGTTTCTTCCTTCTTTCATTCCTTGGTTCCTTTGTTCCTGGGTTCCCTCCTTCCTTCCTTCTTTCTTTTGTTCGTTCCTTCGTTCCTTTCTTCCTTAGTTCCTTCCTTATTTCCTCCCTCTCTCCATCCATTATCTTCTGTTTATTCCAAAGTCTGGTCTCGGGGGCAGCAGTTCGAGCAGGGAGATCCAGACATCTCTTTCCACAGCCACCTCTTCCAGCTCTTCTGGGAGGATTCCAAGGTGTTCCCAGGCCAACTGAGAGACATAGTCTCTCCAGCGTGTCCTGGGTCTTCCTCAGGGTCTCCTCCCAATCGGACATGCACGAAACACCTCCCTAGGGAGGCGCCTAGGAAGCATACTTATCAGATGTCCGAACTACCTCAACTGGCTAATGATGAGGTGGTTTTATTCAAAAGAATAAAATAAATATTTCAAGTAAGTAAGAGCACCGCATCTGGCACTTTATATACCTCAAAAGCAATGGCCCAGACAAGCAAAGACCTTGTTTTACCTTTGACCTTTATTTGTGACCTTAACCTTGAAGCTTGGTAAGGGAAAAACGTAACACGCTGTATAGTGGTGGTACAAATGTGTATAAGGTTTTGGTAAATTATCTTGAGCAGATCAGAAGTTTTAGGAGGGACAAGCAAAGACTGTTTTCTTTTTACCATAGACCCTGATTTTTTTTTTAACCTTGGCCTTGAAGCTGGGGTGATGAAAATTATACGCAGCACACCATCTAGTGACGATGCATAGGCAAAGAAAGTTTCATTAAATTATCTTTTTATTTATTTATTCTTTTATTTAACCTTTATTTAACCAGGCAAATCCCACTGAGATCACAGATCTCTTTTGCAATGGAGGCCTGGGCTTGAAGGCAGCCTAACATGCATGTTTTTGATCTGTGGCAGGAAACCGGAGAACCCAGAGAAAACCCACGCAAGCACCAGAAGAACATACAAACTCCACACAGAAAGACCCCAGGTCCAACAGGGGATTGAATCCAGGACCTTCTTGCTGTGAGGAAACGGTGCTAACCATCTTCAGTGAATCAAAAGATTTGGGCAGGACAAAAAAAAGTTTATGTACAGATAGAGAATTTACCATAATATGTCCGTTTTTAGACGTGTGAGACAAACTTGTTTTACAAAAATACACCCATCCATCCATATATTATCTTTACCTGCTTCTTCCTTTTCCGGTCGCGGGAGTCACTGGTGCCACTGGTGCCCATATCCAGGAGTCACTGTACAAGAGGTGGGGGACACCTGGACAGGTCTCCAGTCCATCAGAGTTACCAATCAGCCTAACATGCATGTTTTTGGACTGTGGGAGGAAACCGGAGTACCCGGAGAAAACCCACACATGCACGGAGAGAACATGCAAACTCCACCCAGAAAGGTACCGAACCGGAATTTGAACCGACAACCTTCTTGCTGAGAGGCAACAGCTCTACCATCTGCGCTACCGTGCCACCCCTTTTACTAAAATATCAACAGCAATACATCCATGTTATACTTATCTGCTCCAAATGATTAAATACGCCTTTTATAAGTAATTACCTCTTAGACAAATCCTGTGAATATGATCAAATGCTACACAAAGTTCAACACCAGTAAGAGTGAAAATAGTTCTTTAAGTTTTATCAAATTCTCGTGAATTTTCTGTCCCAAGTCCGGTCCACTTCCTCATCATTTTCACCCCCATAGGATTCAGCCAGGCTGTGTGAGTTCTCCTCTATACTATGGTTTGACTGACAGCTGTGCTATTGCGGATGTCTCGCTTGGAGCTCTGCTGTTCACAACCCGGTTGGGAGGAACGGGGGAGGGAGGAAACGTCGGCAGCAGTGCCAAAGTGATTGGGCATGGGGAATGGTATTTCTGACATTTGTCTGGCAGATAAAAACCAACATCAGATATGAGGAAGAGAAGGTCAGTGTCCCTACTATCAGATAGCGATGGGTTTGGCATCTTGTCTGATGACTTCCTCCGTTCAGAGAAGACCAAGAGAGCCAAGAGGCTAAATATACTGGAAGGCAATGCAGAGGATTTGACTGACTAAGTCCTTTAGCCTGAAATGGAAACATATTTACCCTGGGAAATGATTTGACATGTATCAAAACGTAGCTGAATAAAATCCTTGACGGTATACTGTTCTACACGTAGGCGCAGGAATAACCAATCTTCTGATTTCCTTGCGCTGTAACGCAGACGCGACAACTAATATGAGTCTCTTAGAGCAAAGTCTTCACAGTCACCCTGCTCTAGTTTTTGCTCCCTGGAGCCAAGAGCAATTGGGAGTTTAGCTTAATGAAATGGAAGAGAGTATGGGACAAATGCCCAGTAAGGAGCAGCATGAAGGTCGTGCAGTAAAATTGGTTGAGACTAATGTACAGTCATGAGAAAACAGATTTCATTTTAAAGGTATCAGGACATAATCTAGTTTGAACGTTAGATAAATAGTAGCACAGATAAGTTAACAGGAATAGAAACATACATTTGAACACATTAATTTAAAAACAGTGAAGGACTTGTATTCCCTTAAGAAATGCACTTTAACTACCACCCTTCAAGATAAAATTTCAGACTTTTATCGGAAATGACCAATTTGTGTTCATTTCCAATTTTTAGCTCAATAATTGTGAACTGTACTGAGAATCCGCAAGTTTATGTGTTTTTTAATAGATGATTAGCTGTGATGGCCATCTTCAGTTGGGATCACTTTAACATTAATCAGTTATTGATATACATTTAGTGATTACTTAAGGTTTTATTGAAAGATGATCAGTGAGACAGGGTTGATGCCAACAATCAATGCTAAAGTTTGGCTCACTTTCACCTACTACTGAACATTCAGCTCAATATCTGTAAAACTGACAAAACTGCAGCCACTGCTGTGCGTTTCTATTTTACGTCAGTTTTCTGGGGCAGACATTTAGAATTGTCATTGTTTCAGAAGTTACACGGTAAACGTACATCCAACATTTACTCCCTGAATGTTTCATTAAAAAGTGTCAAGTGGCTTTTTGAGACACACACAGACAAAAACTTTAACTCCCGGCTGCGCCTTTCGTTAGCTGGCGGTAAACATTGTTTTGTTTTTTTGTACGTTGACTGTTGCAGACTAAATACTGTACTTGTACCAGTGGTTGTGAATCAGTGGCGAGACCGTGCTGGTAAGAGCACGGCTTCATGCATCGCATGCCACTTCACACATACATACTAAATCAGTCCTGTGACTACCTGTGTTGCCGGCTCAAATGCTCTAAACTTCAACATGTAGCAGTAATGCGCAAGAAGACGGAGAGTAACGATTGTCACATGTATCACCAGAGGTAAGTTTGGGCACAACAACCTTACTTTCCAGTGCACTATTTTTAAATAAATGCATTTGAAAATCACCAAAAAAGGGTAAAATCATGTAATCTAGACAGTTTATTTTTGGGAGAAATGTTTTATCTTTCATCTGAAAGACATCATCAGTTTGAGGCCTGCCAACCCAGAGCTGTCTTATAAATAGCACCTCCTTGATGTGTTTCAAGCCACCCTCTGTGGAATTCCCAGAAACTAGCGTTACACATGCAAAAAGAGACCATCCGTCCAAAATAATCAATCATAACAATCAAATGTTATAGGTCAGATGGCCAACTTGCTACAGAAACAGCCTGAGGACACCTGGCCAAAGGTGTTCAGAAAAAGGTTTGAACGCTCAATCATTCAGGTAAATAAATCATCAAAAATGAGTTAAATCATGTCATCTGGACAGTTTCCATTTGGAAGAAATGCTTGGTCTTTCGTTAGAAAGATCAGGAGTTTGAGGCCTGCCAACCCAAATCTGTCTTAAAAATAGCACCTCCTTGTTTTGGACGGATGGTCCCTTTTTGCATGTGCAAAACCAGTTTCAGGGAATTCCACACATCAAGAAGGTGCTTTGAACAACTGGGAGATAAAGTTAGAAAGGTCAGACTGAGATGGTTCGGACATGTCCAGAGGTGGTACAGTGGGTATACTGGTAGAAGGATGTTAAAAATGCAGCTGCCAGGAAAAAGACAAAGAGGAGAAATTGTATATGGATCCAGTTAGAGAGGTCATGGAGGTAGTTGGAGTGCGAACAGAGGACAGAGGATGCAGAGGGCAGAGTGAGATGGAGGAGGATGACTCGCTGTGGTGACCCCTGAAGAGGGAAAAGCCAAAAGAAGAAGAAGAAGGAGGTGCTATTTATAAGACAGATTTGGGTTGGCAGGCCTCAAACTGATCGTCTTTTGGAAGAATGACTAAACATTTCCATGAAAAACAAACAATCCAGATGACACAAATTAACCATTTTTTGGTGATTTATCTACCTGGATGTTTGAGCTTTCAATAATTTTTTTGTATTTGAAAATGCTATAATGAATAATGTTAACCAATCCCGTAGTAAAATGTCATTGATTTAGTAGAACAATGACTGAATGCATTTGAATGTGATGTGCAAAGGGAAAAATACCCTCTTCAAATCATTCGCTGCCACATTGATGGGAAAATTCTACCTAAATGTAAGAGATTCAACCAATAACAGACAAAAACATAAAAACCAGATTTAAAAGCTGTATAAAAAATGTTCTGAATAAGTTTCTTTCATAGATGCACGTCTATTACAACCTAGTATTGAACCTTAAAGTGGTTTCCAAAACACATTTTTTTGGACAGTGCCATTGTAGCGTCAGACGTCCACAGTGAATACCTGGCAAAGTTCACGCAGCCACATCACAAGGCTGAATAAAGCACTGTGTGAAAGGTGGCCTAAGCCCAAACAGCAGCCCATACATCATCAGACAATGGCTGCTGGAAAACAGCCTATACTAAAGCACACAGAGCCAATGAGCAAGCTGTCCAAACAGTGTTGACAGAGCACTCTCTCCATACAGGTACAAAGAATACTGAATGAAGGGGAGGCATCATCAATAACCCCGGACTGGTAAATGAAGCCGCTTGGCAAATCCATATCACACAGTTAACTAAAACCCCACCTGAGAACTGAAAATAATTGATGACAACACTTTGCCTTCATCCTTCTCATAACCTCTTCAAGTAGAAATGCAGAGGGGGGCTCATTTCTTCCAAGACAGCCAGCTCTGACTGCTCTTTTTCCAACCAGCACCATGTGGCTGCTGCAATTACAGTTCCATAAGTTTTTCTTTTGTTTGGAATTTCTTTTATTATGACCGTCCTGACTGGTTGGATTTTTGCACAGGTGTATACAAATAACCAGCATATATATTACAACGGTCAAGCCCTTACTTTACATACAGCCCCACCTGCAGGTCAAATGTCAATATATTCTGTGATAGTGTCTGACCACATACCTGAAGAACATGATTTGTTAAGCAATAGGACAGCGAGTTTGTCCTACTGCACTTGAACGCAGCCCACGCAGTGTAGTCACATGATCTCACCTGGCACATTCAGAGACAGGGCTAGATGCAGCTTTGGGCTACCGGAAGCAAGATGTGCGATGCCCTGGGTCCTGATATACAGTAATATAGTTTTATTGGTGGATTCACGTTTGTAAGTTGTATACGTGTACTTGTGTAGGAGTAGGAATGTTGTTTCTCTTACCACACAAGTTTATCTGGCCTGAGCCAAAATATATGTTATATCTGAATGTATATTAAGCTAATGCTAGCTTGTGCTGCTAATGCTGTTACCGCTTGCTTAATTTTGCACCATGTGTTGTACCTTTTTATAGATATACTGATTTTTTTCTTTATTTTGTACCTTATTATTTTGTGAAGGGAGTGTCTGGGAAATGTTCTTATACATCAAAGGGGGAGCCCAGCAGAAAAAGTTTGGGAACCCCTGGTTTAACCCATGGCTGGTGAGATACACCCGAGTGGAACAGAGGACCACTATTTAAGCACTCAGGGAGTAGTTAGGGAATGCGGCCATGACGGGAGATTCAACCTGCAACTTTCCGGTCCCTAATCGGTTGCTCCATCACTGCGCCCCCCTAATCCAAACATCAGTGGTATTCTCAGCATATGGCAACGGCTTATAGCCCAAACACCTTCCATTCGTCTTCAGTTATCCATCACCCGGAACATATGGCAGCACAAAGCGTCTCTGCTGCTCCTTAGTCTGGTGTCCCTCATTGGCTTTGACAGCTGGGCTGGATCAATTGGACAGGCCCCGACTGAAGCTGAATGACGGAGTGTTCCAGACAGCCCATTCTGACTGTCACTTCTCTGAGAAATCACCAGCCACTCCTGCCCACGAATACTAATACGCTCGACGTGGCCGCAGCCCGGGACAGGTGGGAAGTGCTCCGTACCGTGTGTGTGTTCTCTATAGACGCCAGTTGGTGTGCAATGCCACCAAGGAGCGAGATGGGTTGCTCCCACACCAGGCATTTAAGCCTAAGTCAACAAACGGAAGCACAACTTTTAAATCTCTACCTCCTTTTGTCCTCCGTTATTGACAGCCCAGGTGTTGCAGGGCATGCAGAAAGCCCATTTATAAACCTGAGGCGGTGGCGGTGGCGCTGGCAGGATGCCGGTGCCTGTGAACAGGGTCAAAGGTGGCTATCTGCAAAAAGTGAGATCTCTGTGTGTTATGCCTGTCCTTTATTTGAAGAGCTGCACTTCCCCCCCCACAGTGATCCATTTGATCATTTGTTCCTCAAAACTGTGCTGCGTTTGCTTGTGGTTATGCCTGTGCGTTTCCATGGCAACGCTAGTAAAAGAAACAGGAGGTTTTAGGTATCCTAGGGGTTATCTTAGCAATAGATTTGTTTAAAAAATATGCTTTCAATAACATACAGTTAGCCACTACAGCTAAATGACCACTCCATGCTGCAGTAATATTCCAACTACAGACAGAGATAAACGTGTTGGTACCATTCATTTCATAACCTAAAAATATGTAAAACTGATGTGACTGACAGAAAAGCTCCAGTTCTATTCTTTCATTCAGTCAACTTTTATTGACAGGTTAATCCCATTGAGCATCGGGGACTCATTTACAAGAGAGACCTGGTTTTAACATAGAGTGATGACAACGGTGGACAACAAAGACAACAATAGACAATCATAAAGGATGCATAAAAATTGAAAATACCAAGTGAAAATAAAATGGTATTTACAAGAAAATGTAACAAAAACACAGCTACGTTGTAAGGCAATGTAGAAAACTAAAAATAGGAGCATGCCTGCATTGTTTACCTTGTTTACTACATTTACCTACATAAGTAATCACTCGATTCAGTAACTATTTCAGAGAGCAACAAGAAGTAGCCTGACCAACAGTTCTCCTTGTGTGAATAGAGCACGCTCTGCTTCTCTCACTTCTCTCTTTTTACGCCGGATGCCCTTCTTGACGCAACCACAGACCACCGAGCTATCACAGCCCTCTGTGTGGAGCAGAGAGCTGCTATCTAGGACACCCGGAGGAGCAGATGGTGGGGGTTAAGGGCCTTGCTCAAGGGCCCAGAGTGGGACGAATGAGGGTGGAGGCAGGTGTGGGTGCTTCACCTACCCCACCCACATTTTTGATGTTGTCAGTACCGGGGCTTGAACTGGCGATCTTCTGATCACAGGCCCACCTTCTCTAACCTCTGCGCCTCCACTCCCCTAGCATGTCAATATGTACTGTAAATAGAAAATGTAGCTCTTACGAGGTGGCTGAGTGGTTTAAAAGAAGGGAGAGGGATTTTCTCACAAGGAAATGGATAAAAAACAAAAAAAACAAAAAGGCGAAAACCTCTGGGAGCACCTCGGACAGGATGGATTATGAATTGGGTGCTTTAGCCAAATATGTTCTACTTAAAACGTGAAAACCTTTTATAAACCGCTGCTGTTTGTTTACATTTTGCTTAGATGTAAATACTTTTGGGGAAAAAGTAAGAAATTAAGTGTTTTTTTGGTCGTGTTTTCAGCAGAGTGTGTGGCTGTGGGGAAGGCATGCAGCCTTACTCTTCATTCATAATTTAAGGGGCCGAGATGGTGTAGAGGAAGGGCAGCAAACTCGTGACCCGGAAGTCCCAGGTTCGATCCCCAGTCATTGCACATCTCGTGGTGTCGCTGAGCAGGACACCATATCCCCAGTTGCTCCCCGGGTGCTTTCAATAGCTGCCCGTTTCACCACCTGGGGGTAGATGGGTTAAATGCAGAGAGCCAATTTTGCCATTGTATGGAAACATACAATGATGACAATACATTATGATTATTATCATTATTTACTGTACATTCAAATCAAGATGACAGTAAATCTGGTGTAGAATAAGATTCATGTAGTTTTTACCTTTCATTAGAGCCCTCACTGATGACTGCTGAGTTACAGCTTTATGATGTTGGTGTCCAATGTTGTGGATATGTTGGACTCCATTTGGAAACTTAAAAAATGCTTGGACATACGCTCATAAAATTATGTCCAGAAAAATTCACTTCAGTGCTATTGTTACCAAATTTGAAAGGGTTATAGGCAAGACTTGATGCAATAGCCTCATTTAAGTTTCCAGTCCATACTTCCTTCCTTTCATGTGCAACAACATAAATAAAACAAAAACCTTAAAGTGAGAAAAAAATCCTTTGATTTGTGTGCGTTTCAATTTCAACAACTACTTTGTAGTTACAGCTACTATATGTATGACTGCTGAAGTTAAAACTTTATAGTGTTACCTTTACATAGAGACTAAGGATTTGAATCGACTCCCAAGGGTTCAAAACAGCATTTAATTAAATTTGGGTGTGATTTTTTTTTCAGGCGATTTGGGCAGTTTGGAGTGGACGTTAAAGGAGTTAAAGTGGCATCAAGCACTACCTTCAAAAAAACTTGACACCCTTTATCACTTGGCTATTAAGTTTTGCGTCCTCACCATTATGATCTCTATACACTTGTTGGTTGACCTTTCCTTCTAACCTGATGGCTACATCATTGACTTTACTTTGTCTAGAAAGGTAAAACACCCATGGAACATCTCTTCAGACCGTCCATCATAAGTATTGTTCTATATAGAAGAAACCCAAACAGGACTCCAGTCAGCCATCAGGTGAAAAGGAGGAACCCAGACCCAGACCAGTGGTCATTCCATATGTTGAGGGAGTATCAGAGAAACTGAGACATTTATTTTCTAAACACAACGTCCCAGTGGCTTTTAAACCCCAAAATACATTACGGCAAAGACTGGTTCATCCCAAAGATCCAGTCCCCCGGCACAAACAGAGTAATGTTGTGTATGCTGTTCAGTGTCAGTAGGGTGATCAGTCTTACATCGGAGAAACTAAACAACCACTGGCCAAAAGGATGGACCAACACTGAAAAGCAGCATAATCAGGCCAGGACTCTGCGGTCTGCGCTCATCTCCAGACCAGAGATCACTCTTTCAATGTTGAAGATGTGCACATCCTGGATAGAGAGAAACGATGGTTTGAGAGTAAAAGAGGCCATCTTTGTAAAAATAAACTGTCAATCATTAAACAGGGGTGGAGCCTCCGTGTTCAACTGTCCCCCTCTTACAATGCTGTTATTGCTAGTGCCACTCAGCCTCCTGTGAATAGGAAGCAACCATCAGGGTGCTAATGATCCATTGTTAGGCTGATGGTCCTTCTTTATCATGAGAACAGCTAGTTCTCGATGTCAACAACAAACTGGTTGATCCACTATGAGAAGGTGCTTTTTACAAGACTGAGTTTGTCGCAGTTCCACGAACTGAAGAAGTCTTTTGGATGAAATACGAAACAGTTCAACAAGAAGAATCCGTCCAGAGGACCTGACTTAACTTTGTTAGATTCTTCTACCTGGATTATTCAGCATGAATCAGGACATCAGTAGTTTTGCTGCAGCAGGCAACAGGAATACCTTACAAACATGAACTCAACTTTGACATCTCTCACTAACTTTAAGCACAAACCTTAACCGTTAACTGATCTTGCTAATTAATCTTGGATGTACTTTGGCACATTGCTATGCGTATGTATGCACAATGAATTGATGTGATGTATTAATGTACCTGTTTCGTGCAGGAATTCCTTCACCGGGCCATGCATTCCTCCAAACGTGAGCAGAAACTGCACATTCTGATGATCTATATAATGATGCTAATGCTAAGCAGGATTTTGTTTTCCCTGTCTGAGGGTACAGTCATGTTTAACTTGACTTCCTCAGCTGTCAGCACAGCAAGGACTAGTAGGAATTTAAATTATTTTAATCCTCAACGGCTTACAGAGACATGCGCAACAGCGCAGGGGAATTACTGGTATCCTCAAAGTCGTGAGGTGGCTTTTAGGTGCGACTTTGTGTTATTGTTGAGTGAATGACACGCCGCTGCCGCCAAGCTTTGTTATGCTCTGCATATGATGAAGCGCCTCGGGGTTTCAAGTCTGAAACAGCTGTGAGCTGACCGCACTTTGAAGCGTGGCGCTGTAGCGTGCGTGAGTTCAACCCCCCTGAATCGTCCATGTATACATAAAAATGAGCTCATGCGTTGCTTTCAAATACAGAACAGAGGCAAAAAAAAAGCTCCTGTAAGTGGCAGCTAGTCTCCGGGGAGTGGAAAACCGACAAGTTGCGTTTGTGCGTGCGGGTGTGTTAGCGTATAGATATGCCCTCGAACAACCTTAAGTGCAGCAGAGCGAATAAACAAAGATGTAATGAGCGCAAGCCTATTGTTATGCAGATGTGGGTCAAAGGAGATGCAGTGAAAAGGCCAGGATGAATGCACGAGCCGTAACGCAACGTATAAAACAAGCGTAAATGTTGGGTAGTTTTGTTAAAAGTGCAAAGAACCATCAATACTCGTTTAATATTACTGTAAAACAACTGTTTAATGGGAACATGAAGAACGGATATAACGGCTGCCCCTGATATCTGTGTTAAATGTAAAGTGGAAAAAGGCACAGTTAACCCCGAACAACACAGTTTATATTAGGTTCATACCCAGAGAAAAGAACCAACAAATATTTAGATTTAGGCAAAAGAATAAAAGTTCTTTTAATGGAAAAACACCAGAAAATATAAAACAAGTACCAGTAGGTGGTTTTGGAAATATCTTCAATAGCAAAGGCTTTTTTTTTAACCGTTGACCTTAATTTATGACCTTGAACTTGGAGCTGGGATGATGAAAAGTGTATGCAACACTCCTTATAGTGATGATACGTATGTGTAGGTGGTTTATAATAAATTATTTGAGAAGATCAGAGGTTGGGACAAGAGAAAGTTTACGAACCAAGAGACTATACAATAATACGTCCCGTCTTTGACAGATGTAAAAAAATAAAAGACAGCTAAGTAAATTAGTTGTTGCCACATGCTTTTTAACATGCATGGTTTTATCTTTTAACATATTATGTTTACTATAACACGATTTCATCTTTTCCCTTAGATGCCTTATGGACTTACATATGGGTAAGAAGTTTTGGTAAAGTATCTTACGATAAGGAGTTATGGGCCATACAAGCAAAGATTCTTGATCTTTGACCTTGACTTTGGAGCTGATGAAGGTGAAAGGTGTATGCAACACCTCCAACTCCAGCTAGTGATGATACATATGTATAGTGTTGTTTTTTTGAGCAGGATCAGAAGTTATGATCCTGACAAGAGAACGCTTTAGGAGACCATATCAATGCGTTCTCCTTTAGATGGGCGTATAAAATCTAACAAAATACCTTCCAACACCAAAACAACAAGACTTTGGGATTAAAATAAGCCTTACAAATACCCTTTTCCACTTTAAAGTATGTGAATAAAACACACTAAAGTCACATTTGAACTAAAATTGCTTTCAAGACAGAAAACGAACAGAGAAAGGGTTATCAGATTATTCTCAGTGAGGATGTGTCAGAGTATTTTGCCACATGGTAGCCAAGCTGCTCAAAAACTCTTCCTCGTCTAATTGGGTGACTCCAACAGTAGAATATGCATTAAACATAATTGGCTGTGGAATATGTGCAAAATACACACATGCAATATTTCATCAGAAAAATCGGACTGATGTCTTTTTAACTATTTAATAAATAGCTTAAATATTGTCACAAACCTTTGAAAAGAAACTTTCTCATGAATAAAAATCATGCTGAAACATTCAAGAGAACTCATGCATGAGTACTTGGGACAGCTGTGGCTGAGTGGTTAGAGTACCGTATTTTCCGACCTATAAGTCGCATCTGTCCAAAATTGTCTAATAATGTGGAAACATCCATAAATAAGTTGCTTTGCCGTTGGCCGGTGTGGCAAAAATCAATTGGCTGCCACATGGTGGCTGCGGAAGAATGCACGGGAGGACTTTAACAAGAATTTAACAAGATTAACACTTAAAAACAACTGTTTGTTTGCTCGAAATTAAAGCAAAGGTGCGTCTCAGTCTAACTTTTACTTAATAAATGCACTTCGACGGTCAAATCAGCTGCATTTCAAAAGCCGATACGCGGAAGCAGGAGCACGCACAGGGACGACTCACTGTGCATTTCATCGAAATTTAACAAGATATCCACCTAAAAATAATAATTTGTTTTGGTCAAATGTGTCTCAGTTGAACTTCTCCTTAATAAATGCACCTTGACGGTCAAATCAGCTGCATTTCGTCGGGGCGGCGCAGCGAAATGAAGCTGGTTTGATGGTTGCTTCAGGCATGTTCTCAGAGAGGGACCAAGGTTGCAGGCTATGGCAAGACAATTGTGTTACTAATAGCCACTTTTACCTATTGCAGGACACAACAGCATGCCATACTAAAGTGCCATCTAGTGGCTGAAAATGGTAGTGTTCAATATTTTCTATGTCAGAATGAATGAAAACGGTCATATCTCTGTCAAAAATTGTTTTTTAAATATGGGGGGGAAAAAAATCCATAAATCAGTCACTTCGGTGAATAAGTCGCAGGGTATGCAAATTAGGTACAAAAGATGTGACTTATAGGCCGGAAAATACAGTAGTCGTCCTCCAATGGGAGAGTTGGGGGTACGATTTTACCAGCAGTAACATGTTGAAGTGCCCCCTGGCAAGACACTGAACCTCTCATCGCCTCTGATGTGTCCCATCGGTGTCTGAATGTGATAAAGCACTGATTAGTTTCTACCGATTCAGATAAGCTTTTCAGAGCTCTAGTAGAGTGCTGTATGAATGGGTAAATGAGGGCACAGATTGTGTTGTAAAGTGCTTTGAGTATCGATAAGACAGAAAGGTGCCAAGTACGGTCCATTTACCATTTACTTGGTTACTAACATCTGCTTTGAAATATGACCATAAGGGAAGTCCTGGTAAAGGGGACTGAAAGTTTTCATCGTGCTCTAGGGTGAAATGTTTTCACAGCGGGTTGATTTGTTGTTTAATTCTCCAGGAGCCTTTGTGTTTGTAGTGAGGTAGCAGCTGCCAGGACTCTAATCCAAACATAACTCGTTAACATGTGTCAATCGTCTACACGACCCAAGACAAAAAAGAGGATCCTCTGACTTGACCGTGGTTCATGAGAAATCGAGTGTGTCACGCCGACACTGGAGCTAAACGTGATTCGGAATGGTTGGAAAATGGGATGAATCAATTACGCCTAGTTTGAATACGTCATCGACTTTCAACCCAAAAATAAGGAGAATACGTGTAAGAGAGGTTAGAAAGTGCCAGGAGTCATTCTCAGCTTTTTACTTTATTATTTAAGCACTGCTAGTACATAAATACTTCATCAAGCAATAAAAACCGAGGCAATGTAAAATTAAAGATAATTTAAGAACACCAAGTAACATCGTAGCTCCTAAATCGAAGACTCTGCCAAACATTTGAAGCGGTCAGGTTTTTACAGCTACTGTTTCAAAATGTAACGCCTGTGAGGTTGGATGAAACAACCAACGGCGAGCAACACAGAAGTCCTCAACACCCTAATCTACTCAAGCCTTTGAAGCAGGCCTTCCTCTTTTCAAACTGCTCTGAATGTCTCTGACTAATGAGCCAGTCAAGAAAAAGAGACGCCCTTTACCTACAAGGTTAATAAGTTATTACTATATCATCAAGCATGTGCAACTCCCCACACCATTCAGTCTATTACTTCAACTCAGGTGTTGCACAGCTGACAGTAAACACCTTGTGACAAATGGATGTGTTCCCCTTGCTCTGTTTTACCCTTTATGAATGAGTTAAATGAATATGTCTGATCAAAATATGGTAAGGTTGTGAAGATTTGATAAAATGCTCATAAAGACCAATCAAATCCACGAAACGACAGTGAAAGACTCCCAAAAGTTGTCGCACATTTGAGTGAAATTACGTTGCACACGTTTTTTTGGAATGTGTTTAAAATCGGTGACATGGTGAATCATTTGGTAGAGCTGTTGCCTCTCAACGAGAAGGTCGCCGGTTCAAATCCCGTCCTGGGACCTTGGGTGGAGTTTGCATGTTCTTTCCGTGTATGTGTGGGTTTTCTCCAGGTACTTTGGTTTCCTCCCACAGACCAAAAACATGCATGTTAGGCTGATTGGCAACTCTAAATTAAGTAAAGTGCTATGTGTTATCATTGTATGTTCCCATTAAAGGACGAAATTGGTTCTCTACATTTAGCCCATCACACCTGGGATACACCCAGGTGTAGCAGTGGCAGCTACGTAAGCACGTGGGGAGCAATTGGGGATTGGATGTATTGCTCAGAGACACCACTCACTCATTCATTCAACCTTTATTTACACAGATATATCACATTGAGCCTCAAAGACTCATTTACAAGTGAAACCTGTTTAGACAGACAAAAAGTAATGACAGTGACATGTATAGGATTTGGAGGAGAAAAAATCTTAACAGACTCTCACTCCCTGGCCGAGAACAAAGAGCCTGAAATAAAAAAAATAAAAAAACACCCCGCACATAGACAGTAACGCAAACATTCTGCAGGGGAGGGGAGACGACAAGAGCAGTGAGCATGTCCAAGGACACTCCAGAGGCACTGTAGGAGTTCTGATAAGAATGGTACAATCACTCAGTTCCCTCTGGTGAGACCCGTAAACACTCTCGAGGTGTGCCGAGGTCGACCTAGAGCAGCGCCAGAGAGAATCCAAGAGTCCTGAAATGATGACATAATGTTTATTCAGCTGGGTCCCTCTGATGGGTCCGCAGACTTCCTCGGTGGGAATGGCTGGGGATTGAACCTGGGACTTTCAGGTCCCAAGTCAGCTGCCCTGCCTTTACCCCATCTCCGAGTGAGAGAGTGAATGGTTTTCTCATTTGTCCCTATGTATCCCTGTAATGACTGTAAACCTGTCCAGGTTGTCACCGACCTTTGCACAGTGACTGCTGGACATGGGCACCAGTGACCCCGTGACCTAGAAAGGAAGAAGCGAGTAAAGATAATGGATGGCTCGTTGGTGTTACAATTCTAGAGACATGGGAGCGAGAGAAGAACCCTCGATCGCTGGGTCTTCAGCTACGATGCAATGTAGCAACCTGATAAAGGCTAATGTGAAAAATACTAAGCCACTTTACTTTCAGTTTTACGGTTCAGTCCCTCCCTGACCAGGAAGTGCATTTGTCCTTTTCATTTTCTTTTTTATAAAGCCGATACAATACACTCATGGTGTCATATGTTTAGTCACTAACAACAACAGGAACACAAATGTCAACCCAACACTAAACAGAACCAAGAGGGACGACCCATCTGAACGCAACCTGACAAAATCCTGATTCTGTCCCAAGATTACCCAGCAGCCTCTGCGGCTCACCCAGCCTATTGCATTCAGTTATAACAATAATGTAATGTGACAGTAATCCACAGAACTTACTGTTTCTCTAAAATAATTTCCTATAATGAAACCAAAAAAACTAAGACTAAAAATGATCAATGTGAACCTACATGTAATTTTAACTTCATATTTTAAAGCTACTACAATTTCAGTGTGGATTAGTTTACAAGTTGCAATTGAATAAAAATCTTCACACGATCAAAACAATTTTATAATTTTTTTTAAATGACGGCAGGGGATTCCCGAAGGCTCATAGTCTAAAGTTTAGGCTCCACCCACTCTACAGCAACGCTGCGATTGGTTACAGTTCCTGTCAGTTATTAAACAAACTCCTCCTGCAGAGCTTGAGCTGAGCCTTCTCTCCTGACAGTGAAGTCCAACGAGGAAGAACCTTCAAACATATTTCAGCCCGGAGACAGACATTTTAAAGAATCTGATCTCAGTGAGCGTATTTTCATGAAATCAAAACGTTTCTTGCGCAGCTCCAAACAAGTTTACATAAAATAAGAGAATTAGGCTAAAATAAAATAAAAACTACATTTAATAAATATACATTTCATATGAAATAAAAAAGTAACATTCTAGATCTGTGGAACGCTTAGGCCTTCTCTGAAGGCGTAGAAGACCCTAAGCATTTCCTACTGCTATAACATTAGCAAAGCATTTAAAGAGATAAATACAATTTATAGTTTAGAAACATTTTAGAACATTTTTTTGACTGAAGAGATTAACGAAATGTTAAAGTTAAATTAAGGCAAATATTCAAATTGTATTTCCTAGATTAGAAGTAATTGGTTATCTTAATGAACTTCACATAGGGATGCACACTATTATCGGCATGGTATTGGTATCGGCTGATATTAGCAATAAAGTTAAATATGATTATATTATATATATAGATATTCAGATC
>NC_056520.1:6836771-6848713 GCF_014905685.2 Nematolebias whitei | reverse complement strand
TATAAATGTATACTGTTCGAGTGTTGTCTTTGTATTAGTGAGAGTAAATGTCATGAATAAATTTGCCATTAAACATATCCAAGTTGAAGTGTTACATTATTTTCAGTCCCCTTTTTGGCATCTGCATTTGTCAGCAGGCCAAACTGACAAAGATCATGCAGAATAATGTATTTTAATTCCACAGCAGAGAAAGCTATGTGGTCTCTGTAAGTAGGTCTTGGGGAAAAAAAAAAATCGGTATTTGTATCGGTTATCGGCCAAATAATTTTAACATATCAGATATCGGCCAAAAATCCAATATCGTGCATCTCTAATTTTACATGTATTTTTTTACTCATTCGCAAGATCAAACAATGCAATGTCAAAACTGTTTGGTTTTATTTGACTATATTGGGTAAGAAATGGTCACAAATGAAAAAAGAAGAAAGAACAGTACTCTGTATACTTATTGCTCTCCTTAAGGGCAAATAAGAGTTCTTCAAGGTAGAGAGTGACGGCAAAGCAACCGTGCTCATCCAAATCACATCGCAAACCTCCAGTTTCTGTGTGATTACACAATAGATTGGAGCTGACTGATTGTCTACCTGCAGAAACTGCTGCCAACATGGATGAATAGAGAATTGTTGAACTGGTGCGGCCTGTGTCTATTCACGGCGGCTGCCACGTCGAAGGCGAAGAGCGCTAATGGTGTGGAATAGTAATAGGCGAAGTCTCTTAGAATAGAGCTTGTGAAACCAGGAAACCTGTGCTGAACGCTACGGCTCAAGTGGACATCGTTTCTTCTTTTTATAGCACAATCCCTTAAACCATGTACTGTAAGTGTCGCCAAAGTAAAAGGAGACCACGTTAAAGTTTATCTTCTTTTGTAGAAGAAAAAAGGAAACCGTCGCTGAGGGATTTGAATAGTAAATGTCTGTCGTTTTGGAGATGAGTTTAATGTTTTTGGGTGCAAGATATTCCTGTTATGAGTTCCAAGAGGAGGACACAATTTTATCCACCACTGAGTGCAAAGGCAGAGCCATGGAGTGGCTAGTGGTGGCCTTGGCCACCATAAATTAATCTTTGGCCACCCCACTGGCCACTCCAATCATTTGAGAAAACTATACTTTCAAGCAATATAAAAACAAGAAAGCATAGTTTCCCCAAACGATAGGGGTGGCCGGTTTACTATATAAACAGGTGCTGGTCATAAAATTAGAATATCATGAAAAAGTTGATTTATTTCAGTAATTCCATTCAAAAAGTGAAACTTTTATATTATATTAATTCATTACACACAGACTGATATATTTCAGATGTTTATTTTAATGATGCTGATTATAACTGACAACTAATGAAAACCCCAAATTCAGTATCTCAGAAAATTAGAATATTGTGCAAAGGTTCAATATTGAAGACACCTGGTTCCACAGTTTAATCAGCTAATTAACTCAAAACACCTGCAAAGGCTGCAATCATCTCAGTCTAATTCTGTAGCTACCCAATCATGGGGAAGACTGCTGACTGGACAGTTGTCCAAAAGAGACCATTGACACCTTGCACAAGGAGGGCAAGACATAAAAGGTCATTGCTAAAGAGGCTGGCTGTTCATAGAGCTCTGTGTCCAAGTACATTAATAGAGAGGCGAAGGGAAGGAAACAATGTGGTAGAAAAAATTGTACAAGCAATAGCGATAACTGCACCCTGGAGAGGATGGTGAAACAAAACCCATTCCAAAATGTGGGGGAGATTCACAAAGAGTGGCAGCTGGAGTTAGTGCTTCAAGAACCACCACGCTCAGACGTATGCAAGACAAGGGATTTAGCTGTAACATTCCCTTGTGTCAAACCACTCTTGAAAAAGAGACAGCATCAGAAGTGTCTCGCCTGGAACTGCTGCTGGAAATCCAGATCCCAGAGTCTGGAGGAAGAGAGAAGCGGCACAAAATCCACGTTGCTTGAGGTCCAGTGTCAAGTTTCCACAGTCAGTGATTGTTTGGGGGGGGCATGTCATCTGCTGGTGTTGATCCACTGTGTTTTCTGAGGTCCACGGTCAACGCAGCCATCTACCAGGAAGTTTTAGAGACTTCATGCTTCCTGCTGCTGACCAACTTTATGGAGATGCAGGTTTCATTTTCCAACAGAACTTGGCACCTGCACACAGTGCCAAAGCTACCGGTACCTGGTTTAAGAATCATGGTATCCCTGTTCTTAATTGGCCAACAAACTCGCCTGACCTTAACCTCATAGAAAATCTATGAGGTAGTGTGAAGAGGAAGATGTGATACACCAGACCCAACAATTCAGAAGAGCTGAAGGTCACTGTCAGAGCAACCTGAGCTCTCAGAACACCTGAGCAGTTCCACAGACTGATTGACTCCATGCCACGTCGCATTGCTGCAGTAATCCAGGAAAAAGGAGCCCCAACTAAGTATTGAGTGCTGTACATACTTTTCATATTCATACTTTTTAGTTGGCCAACATTTCTAAAAATCCTTTTTAATTGGTCTTAATATTCTAATTTTCTGAGATACTGAATTTGGGGTTTTCATTAGTTGTCAGTTATAATCATCAACAATAAAATAAATAAACATTTGAAATTTATCAGTCTGTGTGTAATGAATGAATATAACATAAAAGTTTCACTTTTTGAATTGAATTACTGAAACAAATCAACTTTTTCATGATATTCTAATTTTACGACCAGTACCTGGATGGATGGATGGATAGATGATGGCAGCCATCTTGGATTTTGACGTGACAACCCAATTTTTGATATTGACCATTTTTACACCTAAATAAAGCCACAGCCCAAAATGGAAGTTAGAACCTCACTTTTTAGAAATAATTATCCAGCTCACAAGACAGACGGACGTTATTTCCAATCTCCCTCTCCGCTCTGCGATGAAGGACAAAAGAAACACTCGTATACCTGTAACATTCATTAGATGAAGGCGGACGGTAACCCTTAACCCTTACCCTCTGTCTTTATGTACTGAATTACTCTGTATCGTCTTTCATCTCATTCTTTGCTTTTCCATGGTCAGAAA
The DNA here is from genome assembly GCF_014905685.2 of Nematolebias whitei. Lineage (NCBI taxonomy): Eukaryota > Metazoa > Chordata > Actinopteri > Cyprinodontiformes > Rivulidae > Nematolebias > Nematolebias whitei. The sequence goes on along the minus strand of NC_056520.1, from coordinate 6,845,685 downwards.
TGGCTTATTGCCCTCGAGCAGGAAATAAAACATAATATGACAAATAAAACGATACAACAAAGCCTCACAGAGTAGGCTCTGTGGACTACCGACTCCTTTAGCTGGAGATTGGCTTCAATAGAAATCTACAGGGGAAAACTTTCAACACCCAAAGGGATCCAGACAATGCTACTTACAGACGTACTGCTGGAGAGATAAACCCTTAAAATGGCAGATTTATTCACAGCTTAAGGTCGAGATGAGCTTCTTCAGGTTTACAAACACATACCTTAAAACACAGGAGTAGTAGCCCACATCGTCCAACTCGGCAGGTCGGAACCAAATAGCGTCTTCCTCTTTGCTCATCCTCGCGCCGTCGAAGCTGATGGGCTCCTCGAAATCCCCGTGCCCGGCACTTTTGTACCACATCAGGCTAAGTCCTGTGCTTTGCGCATGGCTGTAGTTGGCCCGGATAAATCCGTAGAATAAAGCGCACTTGATGCGGACGGGCTCCCCCAGAAGCACTTTGTATTTCAGGTAGTCCACGGACCAATCTGTGCAGCCTTCCACTGGGGGGAAAAGAGACGGAAAACGGAACGTTAGGCGGGAAGGTTGCAACATTCGTTCACGTTTTTGACAGTGGAAAAGTTGTTTACTCGTGACATGGCTGAGCAAACGAAGCAAGCAAATGGACATTAAGCTAATTTCTGTACAGGGATATTCACCTAAATTACTCAGGGGGCTTCAGTTACTGAAAAAGAGTTCAGGGGTCGAACATCCAGCAGTTATTCTCATTAAATAAGTTAGCTTTACAGTTTAAAATCTAGTTTTACTAAAAAACTAACCCAATGGTGGGCCGAACTGAGCTCACCTGTGGGCCTGATTTGGCCCACGGGCCTCCACTTGACGGTACAGTCAATTCAGCCACTTTCTTTTAGTGTCGTAAAATAAACTCACCAAATGTCAAATGTCACACCAATAAATCACACAATCACTATTTTTATCATAAAGTAAATAATAAGTAACTAAATTAAAACGAGCAATCAACTGTCAATCAAAAAGAGCTACTTTGAACCGTAAACAATAAACTTTGAAGTCTTTTTTCCACTCTTAAGCTTTGGCGATCAACTTTTAATGGCTAAAGCACAAAGCTAAAAATAAAATAAAAAAACAACTAAAATTAATGGCATCTTTCCATAAATGCATCCTAAAACTAATCAGTAAATAAATAAAATAAAATAAAAAACTAAAGGAATTGCAGTTCCTGCGAAAATGCAGTGTGAATGGTTATTGCACAAGAACTTGATGAAAAACAGCTGAAATTAGCTTAAAAACAAGCTGAAATGTTGCTAAAATGAAAGAACAAGACTAAATTGGCAGAAGAAAGCAGAAATAACACATTTGTTTAGTTTTAAACAAGCAGAAATTAGCCCAAAAATAAGGAAACTAGCTAAAAAAAAAAGGGCTGAAATTAGAGGGTAAAAAGAGCTAAAAAATAGCTGAAAAGGCAGAAAGAAGCTTAAATTACCAGAAGAAAGTGAAACGAGTTGAAATGAGAAAAAAAAAAGTGGAATTAGCTTAAAAAACTAAATTGAGCATAAAACAGCTAAACAGTAGCTGAAACAAACAGAAAAAAGCTGAAAGGAGCAGCAACAAGTTAATTAATCTGAAAGTAGCCAAAATTATCACAAAAACTTAAATTTATCTGAAAACAGCAGAAATTAGCTAAAATATGCTAAAAAGTTAGCTGAAAAGGCAGAACAAGCTTAAATTAGCAGAAGAAAGCAGAAAGAACACGTTTGCCCAATTAGGCTGAAAGAAGCAGAAATGAGCTCCAAAAATCTGGAATTAGTTGGAAAAAACAACTACATTTAGCAAAAAAAAAAGCTAAAAAAGTACCTGAAATAGCAAAAAAAGCTGAAAACTTCAACAAAAACAAAAGGAGCATAAGAAGCTGAAAGTTGCTGAAATAAGTTAATTAGGCTGAAAGTAGCAGAGAATACTACAAAAATAAAAACTTGAATTTATCTGAAAACAGCTCAAATTAGCTAAAAATGTAGCTGAAATGATATAACAAGCTTAAATTACCACAGGAAAGAAGAGAGAACACAGGTTTGCCCAAATGGTCTGAAAAAAAGCAGAAATGAGCACAAAATTGCCTGGAAAAGCCTGAAATTAGCAAATAAGCTAAAAAAAAAAAGGGCTGAAAGAAGCTTAAAGACAAAAGTTTAGACGAGTGCCAAAAATGAAGAATTAGCTGAAAAAGCTTAAAGTAGCATAAAAACAGCTAAATATTAGCTGAAATAACTGAAACTAGTAGAAATAAACTGAAAGGAGCATAACAAGCTGAAATTAGCAGAAATAATTTAGAACAAGTACAAAAATGTTGTTCGCAGAAAGAATCTGAAAGGAGCACAAAACAGCTGAAATTAGCTGAAAACAGCTGGTAAAAAAAACAGCTGAAATTAGCAGAAAGAACTTATAAGAAGCACAAAAATGATGTTCGCAGAAACAATCTGAAAGGAGCTGAAAACAGCTGAAACATGGCAAAAATTTGCTGAAAACAGCTGAAATTAGCTGAAAGTAGCTGATGCTTTTCTTGTTGCAGCAAATGATTTCTTATAGTAAAGCCTAAAAAACGCCTTTAAATACTATTATTTTGTCTGAATTTGTCCAGCGTTCTCAGAAAAATCATAGCAACTTTACGACACTCGTTCTTAAAGGGGACCTGAGCACATTGCAATCCAATATAAAAACAACTTTAATCCCGTTTTTATCGTATCGGTAAATAAAATGCTAATGATCAGTAAAAACAGCTAACTGGATCAAATAATGAATATATAACATGTTTTATTTATCTGATGATGTTAAAAGCAGGTTTATGGAAGGCTGGGCCTTTTGGATTTTTTTTTTTTTTTACACTCAAAACTTGAAAATAATGTGATAAATTATCACAAATTATTTATCATATGAATTATAATTAAACGTGATAAATTATTAGATTATTATCTGAATCTGGGGATGGGTAAACATAATGTAGGGCTGGTTCAAGTTATTATTTAGCTTTAAGCTAGCATTTTAGCGTCTAGCTTCCCATTGAAGTCTGGCTGGTCACACTTGGCAAACTTTTTCCAGAAGTAGTACTTTTTGTGTTGATTGTTTCAGGCTTGTCGAATAAATTAAAACTCATTAAACTGAAACAAGTTGACATTAATAGACTTAACTTATTGGTTCTGGCAGCAGACGGTTCAAACGTTGTTTAAACTCAAATTGATGATCAAAAAGTTGATCAGACTCACAAACAACAAAATCGCTTCATTATGAAAAACTTTCATAGAACTGTGATAAATTTAAAAACTCATACCATTCAACACATATTTAAGTAGCAAGAGTAAACAATTACAAACACCTAAAACCTAAATAGTTGTCATCCACATTGATGTCTAGCCAATATACTGAAAAACCTGCCTGTTTTAGGAGTAAACATAAAATAAAAGTAATTTTCTGAACTTATAACCGGTATTTTCTCAAATGTTCGCTTTTTGGAATAAGTTTTACCCAATAAAAAAATAATCCAACCACGCATACTGCCAAAAGACTGACGCACATCTGCATAGGAGCTGATCGCTTTGGCCACGGCACCAACTGAGGATGATTTACGTCGGGGATCGGATCAACACATGTACTCAGAATAAAATATTAAAAATTCAGTACCACGTCCTGCAGGGATCAAACGTGGACGTCCATGTAAAGATCCATAAGAGGACTTTAAAGACTTGGAGGTACATCGATTATGTTATTACAAATATAACTTTGGTATAGAAAGATGAAAATAACAGACAGGAAGTGCCTCATGGTGCAGCCAGAAGAAGTTAAAACAGCTTCAGTTGAACATCTGTCCATACTTTAAAAAAAAGATGTAGACAAATGGCACTTTTGAAGACATCATGAGAAAAGGTCAAACTCAGGTCAACCACAACGTTTAGAGCCAGTCACACTTTATATACATATATATATATTTATAAACTGGATTCCAAAAAAGTTGGGACACTAAACAAATTGTGAATAAAAATTGAATGCAATGATGTGGAGGTGGCAAATGTCAACATTTTATTCGTAATATAACATAGATGACAGATCAAAAGTTTAATCTGAGTAAATGTAACATTTTAAAGGAAAAATATGTTGATTCAAAATTCCACAGTGTCAACAAATCCCAAAAAAGTTGGTACAAGTAGCAATAAGTGGCTGGAAAAAGGAAATTGAGCATATAACGAACAGCTGGAAGACCAATTAACACTAATTAGGTCAATTGACAACATGACTGGGTATAAAAAGAGCTTCTCAGAGTGTCAGTGTCTCTCAGAAGCCAAGATGGTAAGAGGATCACCAATTCCACCATTGTTGCGCAGAAAGATAGTGCAGCAATACCAGAATGGTGTTACCCAGCGTAAAATAGCAAAGACTTTTAAGTTATCATCATCAATCGTGCATAACATCAAACGATTCAGAGAATCTGGAACAATCGCTGTGCGTAAGGGTCAAGGCCATAAAACTCAACTGGATGCTCGTGATCTCCGGGCCCTTAAACGTCACTGCACCTCAAACAGGAATGCCACTGTCAAGGAAATAACAGAATGGGCTCAGGAATACTTCCAGAAAGCATTGTCAGTGAACACAATCCACCGTGCCATCCGCCGTTGCCAGCTGAAACTCTACAGTGCAAAGAGGAAGCCATTTCTAAGCAAGCTCCACAAGCTCAGACGTTTGCACTGGGCCAGGGGTCATTTAAAATGGAGTGTGGCAAAATGGAAGACTGTTCTGAGGTCAGATGAGTCACGATTTGAAGTTCTTTATGGAACACTGGGACGCCATGTCATCCGGACCAGAGAGGACAAGGATAGTCCAAGTTGTTATCAACGCTCCGTTCAGAAGCCTGCATCACTGATGGTATGGGGTTGCATGAGCGCTTGTGGCATGGGCAGCTTGCATGTCTGGAAAGGCACCATTAATGCAGAGAACTATGTTCAGGTTCTAGAACAACATATGCTCCCATCTAGACGTCATCTCTTTCAGGGAAGACCCTGCATTTTTCAACACGATAATACCAGACCACATTCTGCAGCAATCACAACATCATGGCTACGTAGGAGAAGGATCCGGGTACTGAAATGGCCAGCCTGCAGTCCAGATCTTTCACCTATAGAGAACATTTGGCGCATCATAAAGAGGAAGGTGCGACAAAGAAGGCCCAAGACGATTGAACAGTTAGAGGCCTGTATTAGACATGAATGGGAGAGCATTCCTATTTCTAAACTGGAGAAACTGGTCTCCTCTGTCCCCAGACGTCTGTTGAGTGTTGGAAGAAGAAGGGGGGATGCCACACAGTGGTAAAAATGGACTTGTCCCAACTTTTTTGAGATTTGTTGACGCCATGAAATTTGGAAACAACAGATTTTTCCCTTAAAATGATACATTCTCTCAGTTTAAACTTTTGATCTGTGATTTGTGTTCTATTCTGAATAAAATATTAGATGTTGGCACCTCCACATCATTGCATTCAGTTTTTATTCACAATTTGTTTAGTGTCCCAACTTTTTTGGAATCTGATTTGTATATACATTTACACATGTATATATATATATATATATATATATATATATACATGCTCTTTCTGACACCCATTTCACCTCGGTGCTCTGCTCTTCCTTTAAAACATCTGGCGGGCACAGCTGTCTCCAACTCAACAGGCTTCAATAATTGAGCTTCTATAAATATTTCATTTAACAAAGAGGCGACTCGCTCGGCAATCAGCGGGGCGAATCGGACGCTGCGGCCGTTGTGGGCATTTCACTCAAACTGGCTAAGAGTGTTTGTTGAGGCATTGTGTTGCTTTTGTGTGGAACTGGAAATGTCGCGCTGTGAACAATGCAGCTCGGTGCTTTATGTGCCGGAGAAGAGATCAAATAAAAGAAGAAGAACGCAATTTAAGAAAGAAAAAATATTGATGACGACGAAACAGCAGCTATTTCAAGGTAAGCATGGCTTAGTTTAAGAGTCTGGTGTAGGATAACCTTGAGAAAAACAGTATTTAAACGAAAAGGACAGTATGAGTTTATTGCTTACAGGTCGGCTAATGTTAAAGAAATATAAGAAATGCTAAAGACGCAGTCACTACCAACAACCTGAACATAAACACCAACCCAACATTAAACTGAACCAACACCACCCATCTGAACAAATTAACTCCAAAAAGTCCACCCATTCCTGTACCAAGATTACCCAGCATGCCCTGCAGCTCACCCAGCCTCCTCTGTTCAAGTACAACATGTAATTTCAGTCATTCAGACTGAAATTTTACCGTAATCCAGGCTAAAATGTTTCATAATATAATGAAACCAAAATTATAAAATGTAATATTGAAAATTCCTGAAGGCTCAGAGTCCTGTGTTTTAGCCCCGCCCACTCAACATCAACATGGTGATTTTTTTTTCTGTCCAGCGTTCTCTCCTGACAAGTTAAAGTCCTAACTAATGAAGAAACTGCAGTTTTCGTCCAATCCGAAGCAGATCTTTAGCCCGAACCTCTGAACTTCATTTTGATTGTTTCAGTTTATCGTGTCTTTCTGGTGATCGATAAACGCTAAAATAAACCCTACATTGCGAGATCTTGGCTGGAAACAGACTTAGTCCGATAGAAATGCAGGCGAAGGCGGAGAGTGTTGTGTGAGCTGCCCGCCAGCGGGATTTTTCATTGTGATTAGGCCCGTTACCACGGCAACAGTGGGTTTCCCCCTCGCTTATCGAGAACTTGCTAATTAGTTTGTGGACGATAATAACTTGAAGGCTTAAGGTAAGACGACCACTGTCAAGATGGTTTCGGTTATAATTGAGACTCTGAAGTGTTAATTCAAGCAGCTAACAAAAACAGAAGGGGGGGGGGGGGGGTCAGAGGTCACATGCGCAGGAACACAGAACATTGGCAAAGGGTTATACAAGAAGCAAATGAAGAATTCTGATTAGTCTGAGATTTTCAGAAAATGCCCAAAGAAATGTAAAACCACAAATCCTCTCCTGATAAATGTTTTTTTTCTTGGCCAAAACAGATGAAAACCAAACACATAAAAAAAAAAAAAAAAAAACACTTATAGAAATGTAGCATGAGTATAACCAGGGGCGATTCTAGGATCTGACATTAAGGGGTGCTTAGCCCCCGGTACTGAAAATGGCTATTAGCTTGAACAACGCACGCCACGGTGAGGTTTGTGAGAATTACAAAAGTTTGCAGCAATAAGGAAAAGAAAAAATTTACTCTAATAGAAATATTAAATCTCACAGTTTGACAAGTTTGCTTCCGAAGGTAGATTTAAAAAATATAAGGACGTCTGCTGATACAAACCACGCTGTTGCTATTAATGCACATCAGTGAGCATTTAATAAAAATAAAAATTCAATAGAAAGCAACAATTGTATTTTTTATGTCCGATAACAGCGTATGTAAACTGCGTCTTCCATCCTAAAAAAAAAAAAAAACGTTTCCCTGCGACTTGAAACTTTCAATTAGAGCTCAGGGCTTTGACTTCACAGTCTGAGCACAAAAACAAAATTGAAATTAATTTTCTTAAGAGCGAACTCCTGCCAAACTGCTTCAGAGGCTGTTTTTTTTTTTTGTCTTTAATAACTTTACGAGGAGCTCGGCAGTGCCACAGAGCCTTATCTGCACCTATCGGAAAATTGCCCCTTGCATTGGTTTATTGTTCCTCTCTCGGAGGGGATTCTGGGTAATCTGTTGGCTGACTACAAATATGGTACGAAGCCTAATTGAACTTGATTATCATTTTCCTGCTCACCAGATTTCCGTTTGACTGCGTGGCAATTGGTGAGGGAGCGGGCCAATCTGCTGAGTGATAAAACCTCCAGCAGCTCTTTAGCAGCTAAACCCACAGCGGCTCGTGGCCCATAAATTAAATGGAGTGAATCCTCAGTCAGTTACTCAGAGTGTCCAAGGTCTCGGCAGCAGGAAAAAATGGGAACCGATGACTTTCAGCCGTCATGTTCGGCTAAATTATCACAAAAATGCTTGTCTGAAGTTTTGCATGAAAAGGGAGATTTAAGCAGCTTGTATTGAACTGAACAGAGGAAAGTGGGTTTTATTCTCATAATCACGTTGTGAAACAAGAACCGGGGCTGTTTTGTCATAGTTGTCCTGCTTTTAAATCGGATACGCTCAAATGTCTTGCTGCACATAAAAGCAGGTCCTCACTGATAAAAATTAATAAATAAAAACACTTATATCCCTACTTTATGAGAGGAAAGTGGATAATAAATGTCAATGCCCTTTCTACAGAACCCCACATCAAAAGATCTGAGCATTTTAATTGTATCCAAAGTCAAATCTCAAGCTGTTAAAAAGATTTAGCACAGATGTGACCAAGATGCTAATAAAACGCGACTGTTGAACCCTCGTCCTTTAACTTTATGACGATTCATGATCCTTAGTGGAGAAACCGAACACCTTATTTAACTGCTTTAAAATACTTTACTTTTTGGTGACGAAAAAAAAAAACCCACCTAGCTTATCATTTAAAACTACTACAGCATAAAAACAAATCAAATGTAAATGATAAAAAAAATAATAATAATTTTAAACCCTCCAGATTTTAGTTTTTAAATAATTTTGTCAGAAAGCAGGAGAGGCAGACGAAATGAGGTGGGCAAGATGAGGCAGGCGATATGAGGCAGGACAAGATGAGAGGTGGATGAGATGAGAGGCAGCACGAGATGAAGAGGCAGCATGAGATGAGAGGTGGATGAGATGAGAGGAGGGACAAGATGAGAGGTGGATGAGATGAGAGGAGGGACAAGATGAGATGTGGATGAGATGAGAGGCAGCATGAGATTAGAGGCAGCATGAGATGAGAGGCAGCATGAGATGA
>NC_056520.1:6821578-6836671 GCF_014905685.2 Nematolebias whitei | reverse complement strand
GATGAAATGACAGGCAACACGAGATGACAGGCGGGCGAGATGGGAGATGGACAAAATGAAAGACTGGTGAAGTGACAAATGGGCGAGATGAGAGGTGTGACGAGATGAGAGGTGGATAAGATGAGAGGCAGCACATGACAGGCAGGCAAGATGAGAGATGGATAAAATGAGAGGCTGGCTAAATTACAGATGGGCGAGATGAGAGGCAGAACAAGATGAGAGGTGGGCAAGATGAGAGGCTGGTGAGATGAGAGATGGATGAGAAGAGAGGCGGGACAAGATGCGAGGAGATGGGCGAGATGAGAGATGGGCAAGATGAGAGGTGGCATGAGATGAGAGGCAGGACAAGATGAGTGGCGGGTGAGATGAGAGGTGGGCGAGATAAGAGGCAGCACAAGATGTGAGATGAGAGATGGGTGAGATGACAGATGTGACGAGATGAGAGGCAGCGCAAGATGAGAGGCAGGCGAGATGAGGCGGGTGAGATGAGAGGCAGGCGAGATGAGGCGGGTGAGATGAGAGGCAGGCGAGATGAGGCGGAGGGATGAGATGGGACAAAATGAGAGGTGGGACAAGATGAGAGGCAGCATGAGATGATAGGTGGATGAGATGAGAGGTGGGACAAGATGCGAGATGAGAGATGGGTGATATGAGAGATGAGAGATGGATGAGATGAGAGGCGGGACAAGATGAGAGGCAGGACAAGATGAGAGGCAGGACAAGATCAGAGGTGGGCGAGATAAGAAGCTGGTGAGATGAGAGGTGGCACGAGATGAGAGGCGGGACTCCACAGCGACATTTACCTGAGAGAACGTAATGCCTCTAAGATCAGTTGCAAACACCTGTTAGTGATTTTCAGTCTCTTAAATGTAAAAACTGAGCACCATCTAGTGAGCTAATATTAAAATCTGAAGTACAGCAACAGAAGTAAAAAGCACAAGAAAACAAACAAAAAAACACAGTATAGAAGTATAGAATGCATGAATATGATATGATGAAAATGTGAACAACATTTGTATTTACAATGTAATTCAACGTGGCCATTTCCCCCCTCTCAGGAACAATTGATTGGAGTTAGTTACCATGATGTTATGAGAGCATTAGAAAATTCAATACAAACTAAATAGAAAAAGAAGGATTTGTAGGTTTTGTCAGAACAAGTTGTATATGGAATGTGCTAAAAAAATAAAAAATTAAAACATTAAAAAAACGTGGCAGATTTTTCTCTAAACAATAAAAGTCTTAATGTACAGTATGTAATGTATGTATGTAATGAAAGTAATAGTATGTTATTGTGTTCCTTGTACATTTACTGTCTTCCCTGCTGGAGATGAGGCGGTCTGCTCGTGAAATGGGTTACAGGTCCACTGAGGGCTAATCATATGCAGATTGAGTCAGGTCACCACAGAGACTCCCTCAGAGTGTCTGCTCTCTCATAAGCACTCAACAAGATGGTTCACCACTATTTTTCTCCATAAAGGCCTGGTGTAATTCAATCAGAGCAGCATGCATACATCAGGCCTCGACTGATTGAATAAACACACAAGAATCTGCGCTCACGTCCGCACAGACGCGCCTACAATCCGTGAGGTGGAACCAGCGGCAACCTTTACTTGCCCTAAAAGAAGTGTAGCAGTGTCTTAGCCCAATCCTCACATGAACTTGTCAACTTTACTGCCACTTTCTCCAAAGGGAAAGAGGCTTGTAGGGAGGAAAAAAAAGATGTCTTGAAATGTTGACCTGCCATTTTCCACCTTGTGAAAATGCTGTCGTGGCAGAGTTGGTTTCAATTAAGAGGAAAATAGCTCCGATGTGTGGGGAAAGGTAACCTCTTGGCTGCCGGGGTGCAGGTGGAAGATTACCTGCATGATTGAAGTACCTCCAAGCAGGTGGAAAAATAGAATGAGCCAGCCGTCAATACGGCAATCAGCTCTGGCCATCTGCAAGTCCTCACAAAGCAAACACACACATGTAGGAGCAAACAACGAAATGAGCCGTATAAAAAAATGGACCTGAAAAGATGCATGAAGGGAACAAAATCCTAAATTACAGGAAGGTAATATAAGCTTATTTTCTTCTAGAAATACCAGTCTTTTTCTTTTATAAACCAAATGTCCCTAAAGTTAATGTAGCTTTTATATCAGAAAGGAAAAAACAGGACTAAGGTAAAGTCTGAGGTGGATATCGGTTTTTGGAATTTTCTTAAGGTAGTCCTGGTGCGTAGAGTCTGCCCCACACAGCAGGACTGAGAAGTAGCTTTCAGCCAATATGTTCACTGGTAATGCATCTTTTCAGTTTCTTTATCTGCCACTTCTATGCTTCACAGCCCTTTCAGTGAATACATGCAGCTCAGTAATATATTTTCTTGGGTGCAGTCACTTTTGGAGGTCGAGACAAGACTGGTAAGCCACCCGAGTGTCAAGTGGATAAATACCCTCAATGTTTTTGGGGGTTGACATTTTCACCTGGGGCTGTATATCAAGCCATAATTAATAATCAACATTTCTCGCTGATTACAAAACAGTCTTTTTCATGAAGCACTTTGAAGCTAAGGCTAAGATGCCCGTTTCTTTTCTGAATGCATTTGCGTAAAGAAAATGTGTAATAAGGGCTGAAGTCAACTCATTGCTGTTGCACCTCTGAGCCACTAAGGCAGGTAGTCCATGTATCCATCCATCCATTATCTTTTACCTGCTTCTTCCTTTCTGGGTGGCACAATTCTAAATAAATTGGTATTTGTACAGCTGAATTACGGTTGTTCAACATGACGAGGCAATGGCAGATTATGAGATGCTCTCAGAGTTGAGTCCATTCCTCCTTTGGTTCGTCAATGCTAGCATAGGTTGTGTAAGATTGCCTTGTCGAGGGGAAATCGGCTGGATTTGCGATTTATTATCAGTTAGAAGCAGCTTATTTGTAGCTAAACCTCACAACTGTTTTGGGAAAACACCTACACTTGGTCAGGCTTGTATTTTTTGTCCAGTTCAAAAGTGACTCAACAAAGAAACAAAAGTCAGAATCAAGCTGTTCGCAAACGGAAAGAGCTGTATTCCGCAATTTCTGAGTTCAAAGGGTTTAAAGGATTAACACAATTTGTTAATTTGAGTGAATAATTGACAGCAAGAACAGCAAAGTTCACGCTCAATAATCCAGGTAATAATCCAACAATGTTCAGTTAGGTCTTAGATTGAGTTTGTTGATTCCTATAAATACACTATTTGGGTATCTTGGTCGATTCGCATCTCTCTTTTAAGCTTCACGTGGAAAACTTAATAAAGAAACTGAAAGTTAAAGTGGGTTTCTTTTTCAGAAGTAGATCCTTTCTAACTCTGAATGCTAGGAAACGCCTTATAACAGACTTTCCTTCCCTCCATTGACTATGGTGACATTATTTACATGAACGCTCCTACAAGAACCCTTCAGATGTTGGACGCTACCTACCATGGTGCATAAAGATTCATGACTGGCTGTAACTACCGTACCCATCACTGCACCCAGTGTTCACTGGTTAACTGGTCATCATTAACTTCACGCAGACTCTCTCACTGGTACATTTTCATCTTGCATCCTTTACGGTTGTCTATTAATGTCTTTGTTGTCCACTGTTGTCATCATTCTGTTAAAATCAGGTCTCTCTTGTAAATGAGTTCAAGGCGCAATGGGATTAATCTGTATAAATAAAGGCTGAATGAATGAAAAGATTATTACTAGATTATTACCTGGCTTATTGAGCATGAAGTTTGGGTTTTGAACCACTTTGGCAAGGCTACCTCAGAGGAGTTGACAGGGGAGAAGGTGGGCCCCGGAGGCCATCGTATCACCAGCAAACTGTTTTTTTTTCCCCCACTATGGGAGTGTGCTAATTGTGGTGGGACCCAATTTGTTGGTGGCTCCTCATGTTTAAGAAGTCCTTCGCATTAAGGATGAAACGTCTCAGTAAAAAAAAGAAAAGAAACCATCTAGATGACCTGACTGAAAGCAAGAAACACACAGAAACTGATCAACGTTCAGTAACTATACCTCGACCACAAGACCATTGCTTTACTCATGGGAAAAGGAACTGTCTTAGTGGGGAAATACGGACACATTTATCTAAAATGAATTAGTAGATGTTCAGGAGAACAAATCCTTTGCTGCCAATGTCATTTAGAAAAAAAATGTGGTGGATCAATTATTTGAAGTAACTATAGACAAAAGTGGAAAAGGTATTTACGAAAAACAAGCTTTATCAAGTTTAACGCCACAGCTTCTTCTGAATATTACAAAATTGCATATGGTCCTAAAAATGCTGTGGTGGTGGTCAGTGCTGTGGTCTTGTAATCCTGAGGTTGCGGGTTTGAACCCAAGTTGTGTTAGGAAGGGCATCAAACAATTGCCAAATCTTTCATGTGAGTTTGTGCGCTGTGGCAACCCCTGAAGAAAGGAAAAGCCAAAAGAAAATATATATATAATGGATATAAAGACAAGGACAAACGACAATGAACTGTATTATTTTTCAAAAGTTTTTGCATCATTTAATCCTCACGCGTGAACAAATTAGAATGAAGTCCATGAAGAGGCACCGAAGAACCCTGCTTAGGCTTTCATTAAAATCCTAACGGAAATTCTTCTTAAGTGACATACTGGTTTTTGAAAACTGTCACTCAAGTGCCTAATAATGTAAAAACTTGTGTTTTATGTATTTGATTTTCTTAAGGGTGCTCTGGAGTTTGAAAGTTTCCAGTGAGAACTAAATGACATATTTTATGATTGTGTGATCTCAAATATGAACAAAAACATGTTTTTTTTTACCCTTTCCATAGGAAAATATTATTACTTGCCATGAAAGTATGAGGTTCTCTCACATCTTCAAATTTAGAGATAAACCAATTAAAATGACCAATTATTGAGAAAGATTTTTGTCTTTTAAACTAGACAAATTAATTATATCCTGAGTAATTGGTCTGTTCATTGACTAAACAAGTAGAACTGAAATTCGGCCTATTTGGAGAAATTAATAGTTAAAAAGTTAATGAAAACAGGTGGTTTTAGAGATCAATCAATTGTATGGCTGAATAATTAAATAGATTTTTTTAGAGTAACTTTTGACAAATGCAGTTTGGACTTAAAATAATTAACCGATGTGCTGTTTTATGTGCACTATTCAAATTAGTCACAAGATGTTTTTAGTATTTTTAACAATTATTATTACTATTATTATTATTATTTTTTTTTTTTACCTCAATAATTAAGGAGTTGTGGTTTTGTCCCTAGTTTCGTGTTTATGTCTGTGTTCCCCCTGACCCTCTGTTTCTCTTTGGGTATGGGTTTCTCTAGTATCTAGCCCCATCTTTTGTTGTGTTCATGTCTTGCATCCTCTTTCTCCTTCTCTGGCATCAGTGATTACTCAAATGTGTCATCACTTGGTCTAACTGGTGTTTCCTGTATACAAGTCTGTGTCTCTGTGTTAGTCCTTGTCCTGGCATTGTCTCCTGTCATTTGGTGATGTCCTGTCTACTCCCTGTGTATCCCTGGATCGCTTAAGTGAGTTTATGCTGCCCTGTCAGCCTTTTCTGTTATTTATTGTAAATAAATTATTTATTTAATCGTTAAACCTGAGTCCTACATTGCCTGACTGCACCACTGGGTTCACCAGCACCAGCCCCATTGTGACGAATAAAAAGTGTTTTTACAGTTATAACTTAAATGTATACAAATGAAGATAAAAATGTTAAAGCCATTTAGCAAGATGTTAAGCTATTATAATATTTATTGTTTTTATTTTTTAATAAATACATTTTCCCACTTTGTAAAGTTAAATTTGCTGAAAGAGTCCTATCTGGCAATTCCTAATGATGCATTAAGCCTTAAAGTTCCATTAACTGAGTCATATAAATAGTGAAAGGTAAATTTTTTTATTAGGTAATCATTAATTTCAATAAATTACTTTGGATTCTTCTTCTGTTACTGTATCGTACCACATAAAATCAGAACCTTAACTCAAATCTCTTGTATAGAATCGCATTGTAATGTTGAGTACAACATACTATATATATATATATATATATATATATATATAAAAAACATACAATTGTACAAGTTTGACAGCGCATCACAATACATGGGGGAGTGGTGGCGCAGAGGTTAGAGAGGTGGGCTTGTGATCCGAAGATCGCCGGTTCACGCCCCGGCCCCGACAACATCAAAATTGTGGGTGGGGTAGGTGAAACACCCACACTTGCCCCCACCCTCATTCGCCCCACTCTGGGCCCATGAGCAAGGCCCTTAACCCCCACCATGTGCTCCCTAAACAGGTCTCTCTTGAAAATGAGTTCTCGTGGCTCAATGAGACTAACCTGGATAAATAAAGGCTAAATGAAAATGAAAAACATATTGTTTCATCTACAACCCTTCAGTATGGTTAAGTTTGTTTGAGGAGCTCCCTGGTGAAGCTTTAAGTCGGTTATTTTACGGCGAACTCTTTGCAAATGCACTCATCTTCATTAGGACTTCAGTACAAACCAAACTTGGTTGGTTAAGCCTGCCTCTCTAACATCCTGAATAAATATATCAGACATGCATAAAATAGTTTGATATCACTGCCCAACATTCAAACTTTGCTAAAAAAAAAATGCATGTTTATCTATGTTTACTTGGAGTTATTTAACAGGAACCAAGGAACAGATGTAAAAATGATTGTGTACTGATGAGGTTTTCTCTCCCAGAGAGAGCACTACATCATCGGCAAATCATCTTTCTGCTCCCTGTGGCGTCTGTAATCCTCTCATCCAACAAACAGCCTCAGGAAGTACCAACATAAACAATACTGAATCCTTATATATACAGTATATATACACACACACACATGCACATATTCCGGGTGGTGCGTTGCAGACGTGACTGCACGTCTATTTTCCATTTCAACCCACCCTGAAACCAAATGCACGTGAAAACGCACACACGTGGAGACCAGGCCACAAAGTGCTCAGTCCTTGCACTGCCAGCCTGCTCTGAGCTGTATCATGGCAGCGTGGGTGCACTAAGCTGGTGACTCAGTCCATGCCGGTCCACTACAGACACCAACACACCATTTGGGCGTTGTGCTCAGATGCCCCTACAAAAAATAGCGATGGAGAAAATCGAGCAGATGGATAGAGAGTCCCCGAGTCAGCCGCCTGTGAAACGATAAGACGGTAAGAATATGTAACCAAGCAAGCAACGGGGACGATCCTGACGGGATCTGGAGTCAGCTCTCATATGTCAAGCCTTCTTTCTTTCTCTCCTGCTTTTTTTTTTTTAAATGTCCCACAGTGTTAACAACCGGAGAGTCAACTTCCCTTCCTTACCCTTTTCTAATCTCTTTTTTCCCCTTCCTGTTATACATTTTCACCCTCTCTTTATCTCCATCCATTCAGTCCTTCAACACAAAAGTCTGAGGGTGACGGGAGGTTGTGGCAGCAGCTCAAAGAGAGAGGAAGACGATTATGATTGAGAAAAGATTCGAGCCTCGCATCAGCAAGGACACCGAGGTCTCGGCACGGAAGGAAGGGTGTCCGTGCTGTAAATCACTCCAGGCCTTTACCAATAATTCAACATTTCAAGATGGTGACTCAGTTTCTGGATAGATCCGTCTTCAAGGTTGAAATTTGGAAAACTTCAGAGGTTTGCAAAGGCCACAGTAGAGACACAGAGATCCATCTCTAGAGGCTTCCTATTAGAGGACATTACTGTCAAACATTGGTAATTAGTGTGGAGCAGGTAGTTTTCCTTCCAAACTACCTGCTGATACAAAGCAGTTACAAAGAGGATAAAATATAATGATGTTAAAGCTGTGACAGCCGGTGGGAAAGTTTCCCCGAAACGCAGATTCATCTCTCACACCTTCACGGTCGTCTTGTTTCAGTCAACATAATTTGTCCCTTCCTGGGAGCGATAGCGTGAATGGTTGTCTCTGAGCGTCCCTGCGATGGACTGGAGACCCATCCAGGGTGTCTCCTGCACAGTGACTGCTGGACACGGGCAACTCGGAGAGGAAGAAGCGAGTAAAGATAATGGATGGAAGTCAATTTGAGGACGATCAACAGCCAATTCTGAAGCCGCTCTTTAGAAATGTTGCTGCCACTGTCCTGTAAGCTGATTTTTAGGGATTTTGTTGATGCATCATTATAATGGTTTGGTGTACATATTTGTCATCTCATGGATTTTGAAAAAAAATATATGATGTGCTACATTTTCTGAAGACTTGCTATGAATGCAGGTTCAAGTGTAACGTTTTCATACTCCATCTATAAAAATAGTGTTTCCTAACCAAAGAAAGATGGAGGGAACTGAGAGGCAAAAATCAAAGAATAGTTCCTGTTGTAAAATACGCACTGTTGAAGTGCATTGGTAAAAGAACTTAAGGTCAAGTGCAATTGTGCTCGGCTTCTAAATCAACTTGGAATGCTCTGGTGAGCCTTGTGCAAATTAAAAATAAAAGGAAATGAAATTTGTTTCTATTTTGGCTAACTGCTTTAATGACACCTGATTAAAAAAATTATTTAAAAAATCAGTTTAAATTAAATATCTAATCCGTGTTGCCTGTTTGTGCTTTCATTTACTTACCTTTAAAAAAAAAAAAAGGCACACAAATTGGACTTATTAGAAATTAGCCAGAAAAAAAAAGGATTTTTGATTGAATGGTTTAATGCTTTTACCTGCTTTTAATGAATTTTAATAAAAATTGTAAAATTCAGACAATTTTGACACCCCTTGATCCCCTGCTTTAAATTAATGTAATACATATTTCCAGAATTATGAGGGAAAAAATAATCCAGTATTTAAGACATCAAAGTTCAAGCTCAATAATCCAGGGGAAAAAAAACCAACAATGTTCAGTCAGGTCATCTGGACGGTTTCTTTTTTCGTTGAGCGACGTTTCACCCTCCATCCGAAGGGCTTCGTCAGTCTGAGAAGTCATAAAAACTGTTTTCCCCATTAAGCAGTACACTCCTAGAGTGGACCAACCAGTTTGCTGGTGATAAGATGGTTTCTGGTGGCTGTCTACAGAACACTCGTCTCCTGTTTTCAAAGTACACATGCCATATGCTTAACTAAGTAAAATGTAGATATGTTTGTGTTTTGGATTAATTAAGCATGCACAAGGTGTTAAAAGTGTGACATTGATATGTAAAGCATAGAGTGATAGGCATGGCACTTTGCAAGATGGCAGCCATGAATCTCACCTTCATCAGCTGTGACCACCACTGAGTTGCATTGTTCATTCGCAAACATAAATATAAGGTTTTAACTCATCTGCTTTAAACTCTTCATCTTATATTTAAGGGTCACATTTTATCAGGCTACATTCCATGTCCATAGAGCTACATCATGCTGCCAGGAATATCCATGGCCAGGGACCCTCCCTCACCTGCCGCCGGGCTTGTATCACTTGACCATGATGGTTCTCCTCACCAGGGAAGTGCCTTGGTTTCCATTTTCCCAGCAAGGTTTCCTGATGTATATGTAGTTTCATTCATTAATGGTTATTAATTGCTCTTAGTCTGACCCCTCCTCTAAAGCATATTTGCCATTTAAGAGCCTACCATGTACTGATGTCCCAGACAACATAGCCCCCAGGATCGCAGAGACACTCAAAACCTGTCACGTTAATGTGGCGAGTCTACAGAGGGGAGAAATTTAGGTACTTGTTTTTTGTTCCTGAGTGGTAGTATGATGGAGCGTGACATGGATCATAGATCGAGGGCTTGTCCTTAGTAATGAGGCTTTGCTTCTGTCGGTTGTGGTGAAGAAAGAGTTGAGTCCAAAGGCAATGCCCTGGATTTACTAAACCGTCCAACCCTTTCCTGCAGTCAGAAGGTTTGGATCCAGATTGAAACAATGAGTCCTGGACACAAGTGGCTGAAATGATCTTCCTTTCTAAGGTGGCTGGGCTCAGACGTAGACAGAAGCTCTGCATCGGAAGGAGTCAGTTAAGATGGTTTGGGCATCTGATTGTGATGCCTCCTTTTGGAGGTTTCTTGGGCATATCACACTTGGAAGTGACCCCCGTGCAGACTCAGAACACTTTGGACAAATTGTGAATCCTTTCTGGTCTGGGAAAACCTTGGAACACCCCAGGAGGGAGAGTGTCACTGGTAAGAGGGAGGTCTGGGCTCCTCTCCTGAACTTGTTGCCTCTGCGACCACAGATGAACGGTAATGGATAGAGATAACGTTCATTTTCACCTTCTTCCTAGCCAGTGTAAATGGACTGTACTTGTATAGCAACTTTCTATCTTATCAAGATACTCAAAGCACTTTACACTACAATATGTATCCTCAATACCCATTTATACAGCACTCTACTAGATTTCTACAAGACTAATCGGTGCTTTCGGTCACATTCATACACCAAAGGGACACACATTGGAGGCAGTGAGGGGTTAAGTGTCTTATCCAGGGACACTTCATCATGTGACTGCTGGTGGAATTGAACCCCCAACTCTGGCACTGCAGGACAACTGCTCTAACCACCAGCCACAGCTGCCCAAACAAATGGCTTCTTACAGAGGACCACCGTCTTGCATTCTAAAATATGAAACTAGTTTCTAAAGCAGGATGTATAAAACATATAAAGCTAATTCCTACCAATATGTTAATGTATAACATTTCTGTTGTTTGAGGAAATTCAGCAGTAATGGAGTGCTTTCGTCTGTTGTCTGATTTTGCCTAATGCTCTCGCAACCCTTTGTGGCTAAGGACGAGTGTGGGGAAATTGCAGTCTTGTTAATTTTGCGACAAAAGTCTAGAAACCTTTTGCCAGCTGGATAAAAATGTAACATTATGTTGCTCGTCTGAGCCAAGCGAATGTTAAAAACTCGAGTGTTTTTATTGCTTCATATGTCTTTGTGGCATCTAAAATGGAACAGTGTATTCTTGGATAACCAAAAGCGCTAATTTCCCCATTTTTATTTTATTTCTGGCAAAGTGGTTCCCGCTCCCATCAGCGTTTAACCCGTGATTAGAGACAGCAGGCTCTGCTCCCCCGGGAGGTCATGACCAATCACAGGGGGGCAGAGTCTGATACAGGAAAAAATAGCATCTGCAAGATTGTAGTGAATATTTGCTCTGCGATAGAAAGAAATAAAAATCACTTCTTCTTTTTTCTCAATCACATATGACTATTTGCATATAAATAACAGCCCCGGTGGCTGTCAAAGAAGAGAGGGAGTTTGGAAGAGAGAGACGAAGGAGAAATGAAGACGAAGTGTCATATGAGTAAAGTGCAGGCGAGACGGCGATAGATTGAACTGTTTTATCTGCCGGAGGAACAGGGAGGAGGATTGGAGGTAAATGTCACCGCAATCATTTAATAGGCTCAGCAGCTGGAGTCACCCTGCAAAAATATCATTACTTCATCTGCATTAATTCTAAAAATTTACCCGTTTCTCACGTAAAGCCTGACATTTGAAAGTACATTTTATTGGAATCTGAAGGAGTGGTTAACTTTCAGGAGAAGCAGGATCGATATGAGTTTGGTCAAATTTTAAAGGTATAGTTTTGGTTTTGTTTCAAAGCCGTGTCCTGCGGCTTTATTTTTTATTTATTGTTTCTGAGTACTAACTTGTCGAGTAACAAATTCTGTGAGGTTAAGAGCAGCACTCTGTGTGGGCCAAATCACTTCTGACTTGTTAAATTATTTTTAGACATCAAAGTTCATGCTCAATAATCCATGTTTTTGTTGAGACGTTTTGTCCATCCAAAGGACTTCATCAGTCGGAGGAGCCACAACAAACTGAGTCCAACAAGCAGCACACTCACATAGTGGACCGAGCAGTTCGATGGTAAGATGGTTTCTGGGATATGCCCTCTCCCCCGTCGAGTCTTCTGAGGTAGCCATAACCAATGTGGTTCAAAACACCAAAGTTCATGTTCAATAATCCAGGTAAAAAAATCCAACAAGGTGAAGACTGGACGGTTTCTAGACCACTTTGGCCATGGCTGCCTCAGAGGAGTCAATGGGGGAGAGGGCGGGCCCCAGAAACCATCTTATCACCATCAAACTGCTTGGCCCACTATGTGAGTGTGCTGCTTGTTGGACTCAGTTTGTTGTGGCTCCTCTGACTGATGTCCTTTGGATGAAGGACAAAACACTTCAACCAAAAAAAAAAAAAATGTCCAGATGACCTGACTCAAATTTGTTATATTTTTAGAGATGCAAACAACTTTTGATTTGAACTAACTTGCTTCGGGACCATTTGAGCGGATCTAAAACTTCAACGTTGTATCAGTTTCTTTAACTCCAGACGGTTTACTCAAATGCTACTATAATTAAAGACATAATAATCCTTGAAGGATTGCAAGGATTGTTATGCTTGAGGTGTACTCCCTCCCAGACAGCACAGCCATGGGGAGCTACCTGTGTCACTCTACCTTCTCTGTAATAACCTTCTTTTACAAGTTCCACCACACTAAGCAGACCAGCCTGTGTCTACTCTTTGCCGAGAGGTGTGGGTAACCCGTTGAACCCCGCTCGTGAAAGGGATTGGGGATTGCAACTATTTTCCATGAACGAGGAATTCCTAATGAGCTAGCATTGATTAAGTTCCATTTAGGGGCCGAGATGGCAAAGAGGTAGGGCAGCTGACTTGGGACCAGAAAGTCACAGGTTCATCTCCATGCCATGCCCACATGTCATGGTGTCTCTGAGCAAGACACCTAATTCCTAACTGCTCCCCGGGCGCTTACATAGCTGCCCCACCTGGGTGTATCTCAGGTGTGATGGGTTAAATGCAGAGAACTAATTCTGATGATGACAACACATAGCACTTTCATTCATTCTTTCTTTCTTCTTTCTTTCTACCTGTGTCACTGTGCCATCTCCTCTGTAGTATCCTCCTTTCACAAGTTCTTTGACTATCTTTACACGATTTTTAAGTGCTGCTGCAACAGTTATAGAGATGACTGTATTTTTTGATAGCCTCGGCCAGCAGTTCCTCAGCAAAGCAGTCGAAGCAAAATGAGAGGCGTAGTTCATCCACTTTTCCCCAAACACGACCACAACCAAGTTTGACTACCGTATTTTCTGCCGTGAACGTTACTCTGCCCTATAAGATGCATCAGTCCAAATATGTCTAATAAAGTAGAAAAATCCATAAATAAGTTGCTTCGCCATATACGTTGCATCTATTATGCGTCACCGCTAACGACCCGGAAATGTGGGCCGAACCCGCAAATGTGGGCAGGTGTTGCGCCAAAAATCATTTGGCTGCCAAATGGCAGCCGCAGGAGCATGCACAGGAGGACTTTAACAAGAATTTAACAAGATTAACACTTAAAAACAATTATTTGTTTTCTCGACTTTATAGTAAAGGTGTGTCTCAGTCTAACGTTTGCTTAAAAAAAAGGACTTCAATGGTCAAATCAGTTGCATTACAAAAGTATTTGCTGCCTTGGTGCTGCCAGGAGCACGCAGACAGGGAGGAAAAAAAGGAAGGAGGAGCGCTGCACGTTTCTTCGAAATTTAACAAAAAAAGCAACTAAAACAATTATTTGTTTGCTCGAAATTATAGTAAAGGTGTGTCTCAGTTGAACTTTTACTTAATAAATGCACGGAAATGGTCAAATTAGCTGCATTTTGCCGGGCCGGCGCAGCGAAATGAAGCTGATTTGACGGTTACTCCAAGCAGCGAGCAGAACAGAGGTGGCAGGCTATGGCAAGCCGATTGTGTCATTAACAGCTGGTGAGGATTCTCAGTCATCCAGGACACGGAAAATTCTAAAAAGTTAAAGTCAAAAATAAAGTCTAGTTATTGTCTTGAACTTTTTTTGAATTTGTCATTATAGCCACGTTTACCTATTACATGACAACGGTATGCCTTACTACTCTGCTGCCATCTAGTGGCTGAAAATGGTAGTGTTCAATATTTTCAGTCAGAATTAATGAAAACGGTCATATCTCAACAAAAAATTGGTTTATAAATATGGGGAAAGAAAAGCATAAATATGTCCCTTCGGCCTATAAGTCGCAGGGCATGCAAATTATGCAAAGATCTCGACTTATAGGGCAAAAATACGATAATCACACATTAGTTGACACATACCCCTGACAGACAAAAGAGTTCTGCCTGGACCTTGTGGACAGAACGGGTTTTGAAACAATTTTCATCACGTGACTACAACAGTAGTGGATTTCTTCACTTCCTGTGAAGCTTAATTCCAGTTTAGGCCTTCGCAGAAAACAAAAACACCACTCTCAGTCCAGACTTTTGTTTTTCCTCCCAAAACAATTTCACCTTTCTTCTGAATTTACAGCTTCGATCTTATCGCCGTCTAAAAGACAGCAGGTCTACAAACCACACTGTCTTATTCATGGCGTAAATGTGGAATGACAAGCAAGTCATTTATTGTACCAATCAAGCTGCATGCCTGGAATAATGAATAATTAAAAGCTGGCATGAGCGCAAACTCTTCCAGAAAGTCTCTGTCTCTAAATGACCCCGCTTAAAGCAAGTGGAGCAGAATTAATAGATTTTTTTTTGTTGTTGTTGTTGAAATGGAAGCACAATTATTTTAAATTAAATTTAAACAAATAGGGAGGATTTGAATTTAGGTCAGAAACACTTTCAAGTATGATTTAAATAAATAAACTAAGAGAAGCTCACGCTGGTCTCTTTTTTGGGGAGTTATATAACCATGCAGATATGCTTTAAACCAGTTGCACACTCATTTACACACATATGCTTCACTCATTACACACACAAACAAGCCTCCGAACACACAAACTGTAATTCCCTTACCCCAAAGCCAACTGACTGATAACGAGCAGTTCATTTTCCTGAGTCAAAATAGGCCATCCTTTTCGGCTCCAATTAGAAAGTCTGTATAAAAATTCCATTAAGCAACACTGCATCCCATCTTTTCACTCTAAACGCAACAACGGAGGCCGAGCGAGCCGACAGTTGTTAGCCGTTTGGGTGCAGAGATGCAAAACAGTTTTAAAAGATGGATTAATTCACAGTGTCAGCAAATTAGAAACTTTATGCAAATTAACTTTACATTAAATTCTGGTACAGTTACTATATATATATATATATATATATATATATATATATATATATATATATATATATAT
>NC_056520.1:6796289-6821478 GCF_014905685.2 Nematolebias whitei | reverse complement strand
TATACATATATAAAAATGTGGTATTGGTTGTATATATATATATATAACATCGTGACTGGATTTCAATATATATATCTATATATATATAAAGGAAAGGAAGCAGGAAAGGAACAAAAAAGGCCTGGAAAATGAAAATGGAGAGTCTGGCACAGGGAGCATACATTTGCATACACATAATTAATTAAAATCAGGGTTCACTGCATTAGATGGATGACAGTCTGAGGTGGGAAAGCAGAGAACTGTGGAGGAATAGGGCTAAAAAGGTTACATGAAGGGGTGATTTTTCTTTAAAGGAAGGAAATAATCACTTTAATCCAACTAGCTGACACACGCTTATACATCTGAAGTACAGGTGCAGCTCCAAAACTTAAAATATCGTGAAAAAGTCTTTTTTTTTTTGTCATTTTAGAAAGTGAAACTCGTATATTATAACACAGAGTGAAATACTTCAAGCTTTTATTTCTTGTAATTTTAATTATTATGGCTTACAGATAATGAAAAACCAAAATTAAGTGTCTCAGCCTGTTTTTGGTACCTTTGGCGGCATGGGCCGGTGCCGAGTCCTGCTGGAAAATGAAATCAACATCGCTATAAAGCTCGTCAGCAGAAAGAGGCATGAAAATTTAAACTTTGTTTTTCACGTGCACCTGTATGTACTTCCTGTCAAAATCTAAAAACACACCAAAAAAGTAAACATAGGTGTGTTAATGAGAAGAAATCAGTCAATTAGCGTGACAAACAAAAAAAGCAAAACTCAGAGAATATGTACTTTACGGTGGCCCTAAGGTGTAAATGAACAACATTTGAAAAAACGGAATTACATTTGAAAAAAACAATCATGTTTGAATAATAAAGTTAATAACCAATAATAATAATAAATTATAGTAATAAAGTTAATAAAGTAAAAAATAAAAAAAAAACTTCCTGTTTGGCTTAATGTAATTTCATTTTTTCAAATGTGATTCCGGTTTTTCTAATTTGATTCCGGTTTTTCAAATGTGATTTCATTTTTTCAAATGTGATTTCATTTTTTCAAATGTGATTCGGGCCACTTCTCCTTCAGCCACTTCCGCTTTGGTTTAATGTAGTTCCAATTTTTCTAATGTGATTCCGTTTTTTCAAATTTAATTCCGTTTTTTTTTTTATGCGATTTCGGCCACTTCCGCTTTGGCTTAATGTAATTCCGTATTTTCATATGATTCTGTTTTTTCAAATGTAATTCAGTTTTTTCAAATGTGATTTCGGCCACTTCTGCTTTGGCTTAATGTAATTCCGTTTTTTCACGTGGTTCTGTTTTTTTCAAATGTAATTCCGTTTTTTCGAATACGATTCCGGCCACTTCCGCTTTGGCCATTTCTGCTTTGGCTTAATGTTTCTTCAAATGTAATTATGTTTTTTCAAATGTTCATTTACACCTTAGGGCCACCGTAGTACTTCTCCAGGAGAACAAATTGTAGGATTGTTGGTTTGTGTTGCAGTTCAGGCGAGGTAACAATAAGTAATCCAGGAAAATCCCCACAGAGGTGGCTGAGCACAATAAAATGACACAACTGCTCCTCAGCTCTTCAGGCTGCCTGTCTCTTTAAATGTGAAGCCAATTTAGGAAAATAAACACACAAAAAAGATAAAGAGTACCATACATGGCACATTATACAGTCATCGACAAACTATAATACAGCTGTGGCTCTGTATAACATTTGACCTTGATTTGTGACCTTAACCATGGAGATAGGGTGAGAAAAAAGTGTACGCCGTTGCTGTCTGATCATGGTGCATATGTGTATGAAGTTTTGTTAAATTATCTTGAGAAGATCAAAAGTTATGGGCAGCACAAGAGAACGGTTACAGACAAAGATCACACCATCACCAAACGTTCATCGTTCGTATAACCAGTATAACTTTATCACACGGCCTAAACAAACTAACAAACTCGTGTGTATGGTTGCCTGTAAAGCCTGTGGTATTCAGGATATGGTTGTAAATCTCTTTCCAACAAGCCGCATGTAAAATTCATCGCTGCAGTTTGCTTTGGAAGCAAATGTCAAAACAAGAGATCTGCAAAACGAACAGGACTTTAACAATTCAAAGGCTCTGAGCGCTCACAAACACAGCAGGACCAAAATATAGTTCAGTTTAAGACGCTCGCAGTGAAAACATACAAATCTGATTAAACATAATGTAATGGTTCTACTTTAATCTATCTAAATGTGTGAGGGATTTTTAAACTTTACCCAAATAACGAGAAAAAAAAACCTACATATGATGTTTTAGATACATTAACTCGTGTTTTTAGTCTCTAAAACTGATTTTTAACCAAACTTAAAGTATCAAATGTCAAGGTTTAGTATCAAATGCCCATTTCAAGAAGAATAAACATCCATTATTTTTGCAAATCGGCAGGTTGAGAGCATTTGGGCGGATTTATCAGCATACTTTAAAGGAAACGCTTCCCTTACTACAAGCCTTCAAACAGTAAAATATTCCAACAAAGCCTATTTGGCACTAAAAACGAGTTACCAAGTGGTTGCATCAAATTCCCGTTAAAACGATACACCATTAGCATCCAGACGAGAAACAGACTGGATATTTTGCACTCTCACGCTTTGGCTTCTGGGATTTTTTTGTAAGAATCAGACTTTCAAAATTCAGCTGTCATGGCTAGTGGAGTTCTTCCTCTTGAGCTACTTTTACCAGAAAATACTGAAAAGGGGGGCATGGTGATGGAGCTACAATCTGTGCAGCAACCACTCTTGATAAAAAACAGACCTGAATATTGATCTGGGGCTAAATGTGACTCTGGTAAAACTGGCAAACCAAACCTCAGACCAGATCTGCCACAGAAATAACTGATAACATTTACCTCCCAGGTACCCAGCTTTAACATAGTTGTTTCTATGTAACACTGCTGCCAATATAAGTCTGTTAGTTTTCAAATACAAAGACCTTGGGGTGTAAAATTGCCAAAGAAAAACTAGTAGACGACAGCACAAAGATAAGGAAAAGGTCATAATCGATGCTAATTGAATTATTTTTCACAGTTTAAATTAATATAAGCTAATGTCAATAATATATAGCTCTTTTGTTCATAATACCTGTATAACTTGGTGTTATAAAGTTTTATATCGTCATATCAACAATATAACAATAGGCCTGTCACGATAACAAATTTTGTTGGGCAACTGTCTCAGAAATTATTGCGATAAACGATAATATAGTTTGAAACTTGACAATAATTAGTAATTGTCAAATTTAATTAGAAATGTTGGTTAATTTGTGTAGTACCTCTTTTGACCACTGGATGGCACTATAAGACTGTTTGAACCGAAGGATGGATAGTGAGTGAGCGAGCGAGCTGCGTGTCTCTAAGAAAAATGGGAGGGAGGCCCCTTGACGTGACATGGGCTGTCTATCGTTCCTGTTTTTTGGTTCTCGGAATGGCGGAAACTCGGTGTGGTTTGAGCTTTTTAGCATAGCATTTTTCACACAAAGCTTTTAATAAAAATAAAAAAAATCAGTAAACAAGTTCTCAGCTTCTTTTTGCAGAAAAAAAAAACTTTTTACACAAAGGCACGGGTTTCAACCGTGAATTTTGAAGCTTTGACAAGACGGAGGGTTTTTTCCGAGGTCGGCCTGTTAACTTAGCTCGTAGCTTCGTTTCTCAGCTTAGCTACTTTTAACAATCCAAAAACGCCATTTTGGATTGTTAAAATAGAATTTAAAGAGAAAGGGAGGGGTCAGTGAAGAGCACCGGAGTTGAGCCGTGTCTTCATTAGAAAGAGAGAGATATGACGAAACGATAGAGCCGATAAATGAAAATGAGGTAGATAATTTTCATTTATCATGAGACTAATTGACTTATTGTTTATCACGACAGGTCTATATAACAACACCCATAAGAAAGTGTTGGCCTTCGATACTTTGTATTACATTTTGTACATCAGTTTTCATTGGTGACAGTGTAATGGGCCGACCACTGAAGAGTTAAAATTTAAAATGAATTCATCATCCACATTTTAAACCTGCTTCAAGGGGTGGGTCTACTTCCATCCTGGACAGGTCGGCCAACCAGTTGGTAAATTTAATGAAACCCTTAAAGTAATCATCAGATGTAGATCTAGAACTAATGAACTTTTGGAGACAACATAGATCAAAATGGCTGCCACATTTAATCAAAGTTAAATAAAAAATGGCTCTTAACTCTGGAATTTTTACAGATACGTGAAAGCTGGGGAGAGCAGCCTGGGCTTGCTCACCCCGAACACCTCGAAGATGCCTCAGGCATTGGCTCTGAAGCATCCGGACCAACAGCAGAACAGCAGGGAGGCATTTGTCAACTGGGACAGGACTGTGCTCGAAGCTCCATGGATTAAGAAGGATGGAGTCATGTGCTGGTTCGGTTCTGCCGAAACAGACGCTCCTCTGCTTCATACTGGGCCACTATTGAAAGCACATCACTGCTAACAGGATCGCACTGCTAACAGGACCACTCTGCTAACAGGATCACTCTGCTAACAGGACCACTCTGCCAACAGGAACATGCTGCTAACAGGACCATGCTGCTAACAGGACCATGCTGCTAACAGGACTACTCTGCTAACAAGATTGCACTGCTAACAGGACCACTCTGCTAACAGGACCACTCTGCCAACAGGAACATGCTGGTAACAGGACCATGCTGCTAACAGGACTACTCTGCTAACAAGATTGCACTGCTAACAGGATCACTCTCCTAACAGGACCACTCTGCCAACAGGACCATGCTGCTAACAGGACTACTCTGCTAACAAGATTGCACTGCTAACAGGACCACTCTGCTAACAGGACCACTCTGCCAACAGGAACATGCTGCTAACAGGACCATGCTGCTAACAGGACTACTCTGCTAACAAGATTGCACTGCTAACAGGACCACTCTGCTAACAGGACCATGCTGTGAACAGGACCATGCAGTAAACAGGACCATGCTGCTAACAGGACCATGCTGCTAACAGGACCATGCTGCTAACAGGACCGCGCTGCTAACAGGACCGCACTGCTAACAGGACCACTCTGCTAACAGGACTACTCTGCTAACAGGACCACTCTGCTAACAGGACCACTCTGCTAACAGGACCATGCTGTGAACAGGACCACGCAGCAAACAGGACCATGCTGCTAACAGGACCACTCTGCTAACAGGATTGCACTGCTAACAGGACTACTCTGCTAACAGGACCACTCTGCTAACAGGACCATGCTGTGAACAGGACCACGCAGCAAACAGTACCACGCTGCTAACAGGACCATGCTGCTAAGAGAACCATGATGCAAATAGTGTGTTTTTATAACAGAATTTTTTATTTTAATTGCATTTTATTGTTATATAATGTTGATTGTAATTTACATGTCAGTCAAACAGGTTTTCCTTGAAAATGAGTCCTCATGACTCAGTGAGACTAACCTGTATAAATAAAGGTTGAATGAAAAATAAAACTAAATATATAGAGTTAAAATGTAGCATAGTAAAAGCTGAGTAATTTTTAACACAAACCGATAGCTACGATTTTTCTCTAAAACTTTGGCATTCTAGGCATTCCAAGAAAAAAACTACTTTAATGTTTAGTTTTTCTTTTCACAGAGACAGTTAATTTCCTGAACCATCTTTGCCTTGCCCATCTCCCTGTGGTAACCAAAACAAACAAACAAACATATTAATCAAATCTAGTCTGGGCTAAATCTCAGATTCTGCTCCAGTGTCCCTGATGGTTAGTGGCTAACGTTACCCTTGGACCTCAAGAACCTCATTGTAGGGACATATGGAACTGAGAGGAAAGAAGCAAACTAAACAACCAGGTTCATTTGAGGCCCGTGTTTATGTCATTTCTCCTTCCATTTCTCTCGTCTTTGCCATCTTGCTTGGCTGCGCATTATCTAATACGGCAGGAATGCTATAAAAATAACCCTAAAACCCCCGTCAGCCTGCCAAATTCTGACACCAGCCTAATTGAGATGCCACCATAAATTCTGAAGTCTGTGATTCTTTTATAGACAGTATGGGAAAAAGCAAGATAAATGGATGAGACTGAGACAGTTGCCAGTAATGTATGAAAGCGGAGAAAGAAAAAGGGGGTGGGGGGGCGGGCGGTGCGGAGACAGACAGCAAACAGATTCAAAGACAAACTGAGGACCTCTCTCTTAACCGAGTGCATATTAATGCAATACTGCAGAAATCCAGCCAGCCAAGGTCAACAGAGATTACCAGGACCATGACTAAACATGCTGCCTAATGATTACAGAGCATCCTCGTCTTCTCTTCCCATCAGTTCATCCATCTGCACCACCGTCCTCGCCACCTCTGCGACTGTCAGAGTCCACTTTCAGCCCTTAATGAAACAAGTTCCCTCTCTTTAAGTGATCAAGTAGAGAGGGGAGCCGGCTGAATGCATGAATTTTTAGTAGAGGTGATGCAACGCGGCAGAGTTTCTTACCCGTCTCCGACTCCTACGTTCCCGCTCCCAGCAGAGTGGGTGGGAATGACAAAAAGGAAGCAGGGAAAAAAGGTAAGAGGAGGCGGCGGGGAGGAGAGGTGAAAACTGATTACTTCAGCTACCGATCGCAGAGGAGGCCACCCCCAAAGCCCCCTTTCATCACCTCCATTAGACGTGTTGCATTGTTAATGGGCTATTTTAGGCCAACGCATTTCATTAGCGTTAGCTCATCTGAGCAAGCAGGTTGGGTTGACACACATGTCACCAACCACCGAGGGGAAGTGCTCGCAAAAGAATGCCGCCCCATGCATTAAGCAGGTTTACCAAGCAGCTCTGGGATGGAGAATACACCTACATATCCACATACACAGCATTGTCGGTTTCGGTTGACCTCACTGCTACCCCCACCCCCTTTCAATTTACAGCCTAAGTTTTCTTGCTGAATGTGAGTATATAGCTCCAAGCTGAGAGACTATACAACCCAATCAATGCTGCACTTGATCTTCTAATGAAGGCGGTAAACGTGCAGATTAGAGACTGTTAGGAGGCTTTCTAAATGCATTCCGTCCTCCCACTTCATCTACTATCCACTGTTTTGGAAATGATCAAGAATATTAGAACGAGAGATGAATGGCGCTATTAGTGAAAGTAGCCAAAAGCTTGTTTTTGCCTAATTTATCTTGTTAAAGAATATGCAAAAATAAAAAATATATATATGGAAACCACGTGGAAACCCCAGTTATGGTTTCTCTTAAGGAAGGCTGGGACGGTTCTTCCGTTGCAGTAAAACTCATTTCCGGTGGTGCACAAGCGTAACTTCTGATATACTTTTGGTAAATTTACCTTTGAACTGCAACTCTATTGAGCACCTTGAAAAAAGGACATTATAATGGGAGGTTATTGAAACTCCTTTACAGATTAGTTGAGTCGAGTAAACATAGCAATACAATTAAAAGAAAAACATTGTTTTCAATCCTTAATCAATTGTTCTATTTGAGACCATTTCTGAGCAGGGGGTAATGTATAATGGACTCTCAGGAAAGGTCTTTTGTGACAAAGGACACATTTAATCAGAATTGTCGAGGTTTAAGCACCAATGCTTGTGCAAATTTGACCTTTGTGTGACTCTTAACACACCGAAGGGATTAATTTGTTACTTTATACGCTACAATGAATATTGAAATAGATTTATTGCCTCAGTAGCCCCAGTGCTTGGAGTTTTAATCCAGTGGTCATGTGCTTCATCTTTAAGTTAAAATACTCACTTTTCTACATGACAGTTTTATTATGGTTTGCAGCCAAAGGGCGAATGTGGACTTTAGCATACCAAAATACCTCAAGAACCAATGGACAGGTTGAAAAATACTGCAAAAAGTATTGGATGTACAGGATGATCATTGGACCATCCATCATCTTTTTCCCGCTTCTTCCATTTCGGATCACAGGGGTCGCCGGTGCCCATGTCCAGCAATCACTGTGCAAGGGGCGGGGTACAACCTGGACAGGTCGCAAATCTATCACAGACCGATCATTGGATGATCTACAACTGAATAACTTTTCAAGTCAAACCAATTCACAAAAAAATATATATATATATGTTTATCAGTCAGTTTTACAGATTTAGACCAGAAATGTGTTGTGGTAGTAGCTGTGAGCTCAAAATGTGTCATTAAGTTCAAATTTAGTTTGGAAACAATCATTTATTCCCCACAAAAAAAGTTCCAAAAAGGGTGTTACCGGTGTTTTGCCTAGATTACTTTTCTTGGCAGGGTGCTCATCTCTTTTGACCAGGGGTGTGTGGGGGTGGAGACGGAGACACGTCTGTGTTGTACACTGTTTGCGCAGACAGTTGTCGACCGGGGGTGAGTTGAGGGACACGTAGCACTACTTATGTAGCTAGCTAACGCATGTGTATTGTGCACCGCTAGCATAGCGCTATGGCAGTGAGGTCAGTTGTCGACCGTGGGTGGTGGTGGTGGGGACAGTTCTGTAGGCAAGGCACTCAACAGTTCTGTTGGGGGGTACCGAGACACGTCTGTGCTGCACGCTGTTTGTACGGGGGGAGGGGGGGTGAAGACATGGCTCAGCGTGAAGGAATCGGAGCACTGCCTCTGCATGCCGCTAGCTTAGCGCTATGTCAGTGCCAGCAGTTGTCGATCGGGGCTGGAGGGTTTGATTCAGGAGACAGGACGCTCCATTCTATTGACAGGGCGGGGCACCCCGCTTAATGGTAGGGGAAACACTGGTGTTACCATTCTAGTTGGGTGTTGAAATACATTTCAGTTTAATCTTATATCCTATGAACCCCGGAAACAGCTTCTCAGATCAACACAATAACAAGTCAAGCCTGCTGTAATGAATCCCCCCGTTTATATATGTGTGTGTGAATTAATCTGTTTTGCAGAATGTTGAAAATAATTAACTGGTGCCTTTGTCTTCATTTTAACTGGCATGTTCATTACGGATTCGTTGTATCCAGTAAGAAAAGTCATCTAATGTTTCTCTTAATGAAAATAAATA
This sequence comes from Nematolebias whitei, assembly GCF_014905685.2. Lineage (NCBI taxonomy): Eukaryota > Metazoa > Chordata > Actinopteri > Cyprinodontiformes > Rivulidae > Nematolebias > Nematolebias whitei. The sequence continues at coordinate 6,812,491 of NC_056520.1, read as the reverse complement.
AATTAGTGGGACCAGAGGTAATCAAGCCGAGGCCAGGCTTCGGCAGGGTGACAGGTATCAAGGCAAATGGTGCGAGCTTCATTAGCTGGATGAGGGCAATCGTGTAAGGATCGTGTGGGCAGTACAGACGCATAACGATCTTGATTATGTTGAGTGGCAAATAATCAACTGAACGGGTTTTTAATACCAGACTATCACTGAGGTATCAAATCTCATTATTTCAGGCACATTCAGATATGGAATAATAATAAACTGTTATCACAGCCTACACATCAATCCATAACGTCTTAGAGGTAAGAATGCATGCAAATAAATGGGTATAATAGGGAAATACATATATTTTAAGGAATTAAATATAGTAAATAAGTTTGTATAGGAATAATTCAAATATTTTCAAATGGAAACAATTGATTCCCGTTAGCTCGGTGAACAACCCCAGTTTTGAAGAGAATACAAATTTATTTCAGATCAAATTGATGAGCCAATGTTGGTCCACATGACACCAAGGCCAAAGCAAATATTTCCCGTTTTATAGAAACTAATCTCAAACATTTCCCTACGTTAAAACCATCAAATTAACCTATACATCACCACCATTTTCACATTACATGTATTTTTACATGGAATTTTTTGGTTATTTACAAGGTTAATAATGGTTGCTAGGTGCAAGATCTCTCATGTGCAGATTAGGCCTTTCCAGAATTGTTTTCTATTTTCAGTTGTTCCCTTTTCAAGCATCACCAGAGCAACTCGCCATCCTCCATCTCACCAGGTTCTCGTGATATTCTGACCTCAGCCCAACTATCTCCTCTTCTCCCTCTGTCTCCTGATACATTTCCTTCCTTGACTAATGGCGGCGCGGTGCCTCAGTTGGTAGAGCTGCCACCTCTCAGTGAGAAGGTCACTGGATCCCCAGCCAGGAGGTGGGGCAGGGAGCTGTTGGGCTGGCTGGTTGGTTTGTTGGTTGGTGACTAACAGTAGCACAATTTCCCCAGCATACAGTTTTTCAACAGCATTGGAGTTGGTCATTAACCCGTTGTTGACCCAGTATGGTGCCGTTTGGACAAACTTCAGAGTTTTACGCCGGATGCTCTTCTCGACACAACCCTCACCATTTACCAGAGCTTGGGACCAACAAACAGGATACTCTGGCTTGTGTGCATTAGTGATTGTTTACATTTCTGCTGGGATAACCACGTAATACAAACTGGTAACAGTGTAAATGTTTACATAGTTTTCATGATAGTAGAACCCCACAAGACTTGGCCACAATCAAACTAGCCATTAGCTCATCAGTCAAAGCTGAGCTTGTTCATAACCTTCCACAAGACCCTACTTTAAAAGGTTTGAAATATCTTTTGTGGGTAGTTGTTTCGCTTACAGACTTATTTTTCCTTGAAATAACAAACTAATGAATACATTGGAGCACAAGAATCCTAAAGACTTCTACTATGGTTTGTCTTTTTGTACGTTTCTTTTTGATGCGATGTTGAAAACATTAAAAACAACTCACCACGTTCCTGAAGTGTGTAATTTTTAATAAATGTAAAATTTTTATAGCTTTCACAAGCGGTGGAATGGTCCGAGTCTTTCTTTTGTTTGCCCTTTAGTGTGTGGAGCTGTGTTCTTTTGATAAAACATCTCTGGTATTGTTCAGATCTTTTATCCACGTTAACTGTATTTCTGCAGAATTTAATGTTGAATTCTAGCAAAGAAAACACTAAAAAAATGTATATTTTTCATTGTCAGTTGAACTAATCAACACTTCACATTCCAAAATTTACTTTTCATATGGATGTCCTAAGCTGATCTGGATCTGTGTCCCAAAGAAGGTGTTTTCCAGTGACTGTTCTCAGAGCAGCCACGCTCCAGTCCTATTCTTCTTTGTTGACTTGCCATCTATGGTTTTACACCAGCCACACCATGAAATGTTGGGATGTACCAACATGCCTGCAGAATGGAAGTATTTTAAATTACTACATGAGAGCAGTTCAGTTGCTACTTGCAACAATTGCAATCCGGGTATTTCTTGTGGCGGCAGTGAAATATCTACACTCAACAGCGATTTATTAAGACACTTAGAATCCAAACTCGGACCTTACTCTTAAAGCTAGCACAGCTAATCTACAAGTTTCTACGAGTCAGCAATTTAAAAAAAAAAGGACCGATTTGTCGCTTTGGATGACCAACCCATCACTGTGGGGATAAAATATATTTTTGTTATACGCCATCGATTACGGTAAAGTCTAGGTCCGTTCATAAAGCTTTTCTTGTCCCTCCCATAACTTCTGAGCTGCTCAAGACAATTTAATGAAAATTATTACACATAATATGCATAACCAATAGGAGCATGCTTCCATCCACCTAATCATCCATGTTCCAATGTCAAGGTCACAAATCAAGGTCAAAGTTAAAATGAGATATTTGCTTTTCTGGTCCATAACATCTGATCTGCTCAAGATAATTGAATGAAATTTGATAGGAGTTCATAACACCACTAAAAGGCGTCACAATCTCTTTATCACCACTGCTCCAAGGTCAAGGGCACAAATCAAGGTCACAGTTAAAATGAGGTATTTACTTGGCTGGACCATAACATCTGATATGCTCAAGATAATTTAACGAAACAATACAATTTTGTAACACCACAAAAAAGCACGTCACAACCTTTTGATCAACTCTGCTCCAAAGTCAATGTCACAACTCAAGGTCAAAGTTAAAATGAGATATTTGCGTTTCTGGACCACAACATTTAATCTGCTCAAGATAACTTGATACGGTTTTATAACACCATTAAAAAGGTGTGTCACAATCTTTTTATTACCCTGCTCTAAGGTCAAGGTCACACATCAAGGTCAAAGCTCAAATGAGATATTTGTTTTTTTTTGGACCATAACTTCTGATCTGCTCAAGATAATTTGATGAAACTTGATACGATTTTGTAACACCACAAGAAAGCACGTCACAATCTTCTTATCACCCCAGTTTCAAAGTTAAGATCACAAATCAAGGTCAAATATTGCACCAGGTATTTGCTTGTCTAGGCCATTGGTGAAATGCTCTGTAATAATTAGTCGATGGGTCTCTAATGTGCCGTATACGGTACTCTTGTTGCCTTTTGGAGCCACAATACCCAACATTTTCCTGACATCAAATTAATTACTTTTTTTTTCTTGTTGGTAATAAAAACCACTTGAAAAGCAACATAAACACTTTCTTTTCTGCAAAGTATATAACAACATTGATTTTATTCATGTTAACATACTTATACTCAGTCCTCACCTCCTTCTACAGGTGTGCAGTGGAGAGCATCCTGTGCTCCAGCATCAACGTGTGGCATGGAGGCTGCACATCTGCAGAAAGAAAAGCTTTGCAGAGAGTGGTGAAGGCTGCACAGAAGATGTTGGAGTCAGCCTCCCCACCATCACAGACATCTACACCTCCAGATGCAGGAAGAGGGTCACCTGCATCATGAAGGACCCCACTCACCCAGCACACACACTCTTTGCCCCACTCCCCTCAGGCAGAAGGTTGCGGAGCATTAAGTGTAGAACCACTAGACTGAGGAACAGCTTCTACCCTGAGGCTGTTAGACTCATGAACCTCTAACCAGAATAATCGTACCCATCTGCTCACCACAGACTCATGTTCGTACTGCTGTTGTTACGCCGTAGTATTTTACATAATTAGTGTTTAGAACATATCTTAGATCCTTATATACTGTCTCTTTATATTTTATATTTTTACTATTTTGGGGTGTAACTGGGACCTTGAGTACATTATTTAGTTCCACCTCATGTAACACATGTGAACGTAATGACAATAAACTTGACTTGAACTTATTTTATCTGCAAGTTAATAAAATCCAAATAATGTGAGTATCAGATAGGTAAAACAATATTTAATTTAATTTTTTACAATCACTCACAAAACCAGTTTAAAGGTGGAGTTAATTTGCACATTTCGCCAGATATGGATGGAAAAGTTTCCAGTAAACTCTGCTGGAGACTCTCTTCTGCTGATTAATAAAAACTTGGTGTGCGAGTTTGCATTGGGAGCAATAAAGAGTCCAGAACAAAACGAAGCACCTGGACGTTTAGCGTAACGAAGCGGCGAACCATTTGGAGTGGATTGGTGCACTTCACCGCTGCGTATTTACGGTTTTCAAACAAGAGACGAAGAAATCTGCTTTTACGGTGAGTACGTATAGTCTGCTCTAATGCAAAATCTTCAAAAGAAAAACCGTCAACAAATCAAGTTTAACGCTCTACTCTTGTAACTATCAGTGCTACAAGGCTGCATTTGCATATTACCTTGTTCTACAAACAATCTTTTCAAACTGGAAGAAAGTTTGGAAGGCTTTCCAGTCACTTTCTATACAAAGGCACTCTGACTTATCGGCTGCCCCCCCCCTCCCTCGTTGCTGTACACAATATTTGCATATCAGTCGCCGAGGAGCCGTTTCTCTGGCGGTGCTGCTTGTCGCCCTGGAGTATTCTTGTCTGGCATCGCAACACGACTCTGGGATCAGAGCGCTGAGCACGGCGCCTCCTAATGGGAAGATCTCCCCCCACAGGCTCCTCTACCACATGCATCCCTTCATTTAATCCTCTCTGCCTTTCACTCCTCTTACTCTCCCTCATTTCCTCACCAGAACCAGGACATGGGTCTCTAGAGGGCTGCTCAGGCTTCTTATATAACGTAATGAAAAATTCACACTTTGCATGTTCTTATTATGGAGGAGAAGTGGTCTTCAAGTGGCGCACCGCAAATTAAAAACAGCTTAAATACAGTCGAGGGTGAAAAAAAAACAAAACACAACGATGAAAGAAAACAGCTGAGATTTTGAGTTCTGCCACAATAAAACGAAACGTCACAAAAATCATGTTTCCGATTATCGCGCTACTCAGATGTGGTCATTTTGGCAAAGCTCCATGCTGATCAAAACTGCAAAAACTATAGGGTTTTTTTGTGTGTCTGCACATAATGCAGCTGATTTGAAAGCTTTAAAAGCCTGTTTACCACTGCTATTCACAGATCATCTGCAGAGTATGAATTATTAATCGACCGGAGCATCACCCTCTTCCTTCTCCCTCCTTTTCCCACTGTTTAAAACACTCTTCCATAATGCCATGCAGAGGCATTAGTCATAACTCGGATATCTTAGTGGACGGAGCGGAAACAAACGTGCGGTGAGATTTACTGTTGGCAAATCATTCCGTCCTGATGAACGTGAGAGATTGAGTCAAATACAATGAAAAACAATTCACTCATTCTTGGTTTTATTCCCCTTCGTTTTTTAGCCTCGTGTTATCAATCACTGACAAAAGGCAAAGTTGAGCAGTAAAGTTTTAACTCATGTCTTTGGTGCGTGTTGGATAGAAAAACATCAAATGAACTAGTGGACAAGTTTTAATGAAACTTGCAAAAAATAAAAATAAATTCCATCACCTATGGTATATTATATGCCCATCAACCAAACAAGCAAAGACCTTGTTTTTAATTTGACCTTGATTTCAGACCTTTACCCAAGAGCTGGGGTGCTAAAAGTGTAAGCGACATGCCGTCTAGTGTTGGTCTAAATTAATATTAAATTTTGGTATATCTATGTGTGTGTTAAATTCCGTTAAAATATCTTTAGCGAATCAGAACTTATGGAAGGGCAAAATAAATATTTTGTTCGAACAAATAGATGCATCTAATCAGTCTGCCTTTCAACGGGCATTAATAAAAATGGTTATACAGTGTTTCCTGTAACATTGTACAAAGAGGACGCCCCGCCCTGTCAACAGAACCGTCAACAACTGCAGACACTGACATAGCGCTAAGCTAGCAGCACGCAATATAGATGTGCTAGCTAAAAAGCTACATATGTAGCACTCTGTCTCCCTCATGCTGAGCCATTGCCTTCACTCTCATTGACAACTGTCTGCATCGATGTAGCACTAAGCTATCAGAATGCAATATAGATGCGATAGCTAAAAACCTACAGATGCAGCGCATCGCCTCCCTCATGCTGAGCCATTTCCTTCACACCCGTTGACAAATGCCGGCAATGACGTAGCGCTAAGCTAGCGGCACGCAATACATATGCGCTAGCTAAAAAGCTACAGACATGGCATTCCGCCTTCCTCACGCTGAACCATTTTCTTCAGAACTATTGACAACTGCCAGCACTGACATAGCGCTAAGCTAGCGGCATGCAATATAGATGGACTGGCTAAAAAGCTACAGACGTAGCGCTCTGTCTCCCTCACGCTGAGCTGTTTCCTTCAAACCCCTCCTCCCCACTGTCAACAACTGTCAGAACAAACAGCGTGCAACATAAACGTGTCTCCATCCCCCTACGTCAACAAAAATCACATAAGAGATGAGCGCCCTGCCAAGGCAATTAACCTAGGGGAAAAACTGCTGAAGCACAGCAAGTTTTACAAACAGTAAGCAATATTTTGTTGTGGTAGTAGCTGAGGGTTATCCTTATCACGTATTCTGAGCGTCTCTCGATATCTTCTGTGGCTGTGAATAAATGTATTCTCAGTTTGACCATGTAACATTATAGGCTGGGCAGTATGCCTTTAAGGAATGTTAGGTCTTGAATTATTATTATTATTTTTTGTAAACAATTTGTCTCGGAAAAAAATGGCCCATTGTGCCGTTCCCCTGCAACAGAGCCACAACGTGGCTGTGTTAATTAGGAATTATCAGAAATTAATTAGGATTTTAAAAGATCCCAAGGTGAAGGACTTGCTTATTACAGTGCCATGTAAATCTTCTATAATCCTCCATGGGACAAAGCCATCAAAACACTACAGAACTAAGATGATGCACAGAAATACAAAAAAATGTTCACTCATATTTGCAATCTCTATGGTACATCATGAAAGGAGAAGCAGATATGGGAGAAAGTAGAAAATCTTTGTCATCAGCTAATGAACAGGTGAAGGAATCGGCGCAGGTGCCGGATTACACCGCATCCCCCATCGGTGATCCATCCTGTGCAGATTTGTTGCTTCGTGGACAAATGCCAATGACATATTTCCACGTCGCCTTAAAGCTTGTAACATTTCACAGCTCCTTGTGTCTGCTTGTTTCCACGAGCCAAAAAAAAAGGTCACGTTCACACAAACGATGTTGTCACGCTGTGCTTTTTAACTACACAGAAAGCACGCCGAGGTTCGAGTCGAGGGCTTCCCTTCAGAGGTGGGTTCGTCGGTACTTAAAGGTGAACAAACCCCCGTTGTGTTTCCACAATGAGCAGCTCAAGGTTAATCAGGAATAAATCTGCTCTAAGAAGGTCTGTATTACACGGTGGAGCGACATGTGGTGGACGCCAGCGGAGCCAAGTGACAGTTTACATCAAACATCTCTGTCTCTCCCATCATGCATCTCTGGGGTACTGGCCAAGTCCTGTAGAGATCTGGATGCCCGACATGGAGCCGACAGCAGCTCGGGCTCCGAACACACAACAGAGTCATCTCTTACAGAGACAACGGTGCACTGACACAGCAGTATTCTCCGGAATAAATGGAAAATGAAAGCACGGCGCGTGGGCTGGACGGCCTCTAAAGTCAACTGTCAAAGTCATTTGCCATTTCTTTTTGTTTTTAAGTTTAAAGTTTTGCTGCTGATGAGAACTGCATAGAAATACCAATTTACCATTGGTCTAACACCCAAGTACTAATGCTAATTGAGTATACCTGCAACAGAATTACACCATGCAGCTTGCCTACATGTTTAACCTTTTTGGTGCACTCTTGGGAGTCCAGATGACCCACATAGCTATGCAATGATGTCAAAGCCAAACAAACAGGAAATTGCATAACTCTCTGCACTGCAGCGTGGCATGAATGCCAATCTGTGCAAATTTTCTGCATGCTAACCCATCGCTCCTACACCCCAAAGCCAATAAGGCTTTCATTATTAGCAAGGAAGGGTTCTGTGAGACCGGGGAATACCAGCGCAAGGAATGTTAAGCCTGCCTCTAAAATGGCTGAAAGATTTTTTTCTTTCTTACCCCGTTTTCTCTGTACTGCTCCAGAAAGCAATCTCGTGTTTGCAAATTTGCATTTCTTTGTAGGGGAGGCTCATTAATTTGAAATGATTGCAAAAACTGTGTCATTTGTTTCAGTCTTGTGAGTTTCAATGCACCAGAGAGGCAGAGCTGTTGCACAGAGGAGGGGGGAAAAACCCTTGTCAAATTCTGGAAGATGTAGACAAGAATACACGTTAAAGTGAATGGAGCTCATCCCATTTATTACAGTAAATAATTAGGATTTGTACCCACTTACCTGACCCCCCACCTCACCCCTGCTCCCAAACTAAAAATTATTTTTAAATCCTTAAACAGACACAAAGATGAGTTCAACCTTTCTTGTGTACAGGTCATTTAGAGAGCAGACTAATTTCACTGCAGCAAATGAACAAAAAATACAAGTTCTGCAATTGTCCAGGTTTGTTTCTACAGACATCAACTTAACAGTTAAGTAGGTGTGCTGAAAATGTGTAAAAATATATCTTGTATAGTGATGGGCCATTTCAAGCATTGGTGTCAGCATTTGTAGTGGGGGTGCAAATTGATGAGGGGTCTTCCCCCATAAAACTGAATAAAGTAGATGCCATTTCCTGCATTCCGGTGTATTTTAACCGGTTGTTAAACAGCTACGTTTACGTAAACACTTGATTCAATAACTATGAGAGCATGGCACAATGCTGTCACCCCATCCCCGCTAATTGACAACGGCCAGCACCAACATAGCGCTAAGCTAATGGCACGCAATACTGACACCCTAGCTAAGATGCAACAGATATAGTACTCCGCTTCCCTCACGCATCCTAACCCCACCCAGTCAACAACTGCCCGCACTAACGCGATGCTAAGCTAGAGCGCAAGACAGAGGTGTCTCTCCCTCCTCCCCCACCCCATCAAGTGACCTTGGGAAGACACTGCATGCGGTGTGGTGACGATGTACAGCAACTCAATTGTCAAATCTACAGATGGGACCACCATGATAGATGCTCATCACTGGAGGGGACAGAGAGACCCTAAAGAGACAAAGCGCAACAGATGACACACACCTTGCAATGATGTGGTGGATTTCAGGACAAAGGCAACAGACATCCAAACATCATACTGTATATCCAAGGGGACTGCGAATGGAGAGAATGTCCAACTTCCGTTTCCTGAGAGTAAATAACATGGAGGACCTGACCTGGAGTGCAAACACAGTGCAGATGATGAAGAAGACCCAGCAGAAACTTTATTTCCTTAGAGTCCTCAGAATTACATCTCTCAAAAACTGCTTTCGATCTTCTGTGTCTGCTCTACAGAGTGTCCTGTGCTACCTGTGTGTGTGGTTCTCTTGCTGCACAGTAGCAGAGATGTAAAAAAACTTCAGGGGATCATTCAGACTGCCCAGGGGATCGTGGGATGCTCTTTGCTCTCTCAAACGGCACAGCTCCCGCTGTCTCAGGGAAGCCACAAACATTTTAAAAGACACCTCGCACCCCGGTCACATAATGTTCCAACCACTGGCATCAGGCAGGAGGTACAAGAGGATCCAAACAAGGAAAAATACTGAAAAACAGATTTATCCTACAGCCATCAGGGCATTAAATGCCACATAGCATCTCCAGTGCAACGTATGTGCAATAACCATGTGCAATAAGATAATGTGCAACAGAGTGCTGTGTCGTATGATTGTTCTTTTTATCTTGTAAATAGTGGTTTTTCTTTAGACACACACACAAAAATCACATTTTAGCCAAAGTGGACCATATTCAGCTGGGATTGCTTTTGAATTTCAGGCAACAGTCACCGTTTTATCTTTGGTGCCATCAAAGCAAAGTACAGAACGAGAGAGGGGGCACATTTACCGATATCAAACCCATTTCCTCCCAATCTGACCAGAGCTGAAAGCAGCCCAGTAAAGCACATTTTGCTGCTTAACTACACAAAATAGAGTATCCAACATATCAATTTTTGATTTAGGTGGCAAGTTATCATATTATCCTGACAGCTTCACTGTATTTTAGGTCCACTAATGTAATACAGCAAGGTAAATTGAATAATATGCCCATTTATATTTTCCTCATGGGAAGCACAAGTAATTTATTCACACCGCGTAACAACAACCCGATCTCTCTTATGAAAGCAGGTGTTTTCATATATGAAAAAGGACGCACTGGGACGAGTTTGAGGGCTGTAAAAACTGCCCCATGCTTCTCTATTACAGAACCAGTGTGCTGAGTTGGAAAAACCTGCGAAAACTTAAATGGAAAAAAAAAAAAAATACAGTCGCTTTAGCCAGCAGAGCATGAAGAGGCTGAAGAACAACAGAGCAATTTTCCCTTCAGACTGGTGACACATTTAAAGGACAAACCTGCATGGATGGGATCGCTTCTGCTGACATCGCCTGACTGAACACTTATCTTTTGGAAAAAACATTTTCACCCTGATTGAAGTTCTCGAACAAGAGACTCTTTAGTTGAGGTTGTACTTTGTGACTTTAATTTGTAATTTCTTGAAGTATTTGCATTAAATTACAGACACTGTTCAGATTACCGTTTGTTTTGGTCAGAGCCAGTGGTGTAGTCTACATTTTTGTACTGGGTATACTGCGCTTAGAAACCGAAGAACGCCGGTTAGTACAATGTAATCGTCAATTTATATAGATTGCAACATTTCTCTGATGCTTAGATTTGAATAAATGTACAACAAACTTTGTACAACAGTTGGCTTTGTAACATGTTATAGATTTTATTAAACATTATCAAAACAAAACATGTTCAAGTATTAAGTAGTAAGTACTGAAGTATTAATTATACAAAAAACAGGTTGAACCAACTCACTGTGTCTATAAAATGTTCCAAATGTGTCTACAATAACACATGCCAAATAATGTGTCACATATAATTGGGCACTTTTAAGTAGGTATACTGAAATTCCCAAGCTTTTCTAGTGGGTATAATCCATATGCCCGCCTATCACAGACTACACCACTGGTCATTTTGGACCGAGGGGACAGATGGTTTGAGAGGGGAGTGAAAGAAGCAGTCTATGGAAAAAGAGAGAAACCATCTTTAAACAGAGGTGGTGGTCTCAGATTTCAGCTTTCAAAAACCTACAATGCAGCTTTAGGACTGACACCCTGCCAGTTTCACACATATCAGGAATTTCAACCATGTGGCCCCTCTGTGGGTGGGGCTAACAAAGACCCTAACGATCCTCTATTGTGAAGAGTGAGAGGTCAATCTGCATGTGTCAATCTGCATTATGCAAGCTTACAGAACACCTCTTCTTTATAACTTGAATCCCACACTCCTCGTTTCTTTGAATTGAGAAAGCTCCTCGGATGAAAAGTGAAACATCTTCAGTTACAAAGTCCAGTTGTTTTGTTTTTAACCTTTTTTTGAAACACTGGTCAGAGGTACAATGACCAGCTGCAAATGAACCAAACAGCCGGAGGTTGCAGAACCCTGCAATAGCAAATAACTCTTACATGCTGCTTCTTTTTATTGCAGTAGTTCAAATTTATATTTAAGCATAAAAAAAGAGTTTGTACAATATCAGCAAACAGAATATCCCTGAATAATGAGGAGAATCATGAGGAGTATCTGATTTATTTGATGAATACGAGTATAATGTGCTTCTTAACCTATGGTCATTTTAAGATTTGACCATCTTCGGAAAAGTTTATCTGTTATGATTTTGGAGAACACAGAGTGAGTGCACGGATTAGAGAATCTCTGTGGACTATGATGTTTGCAGATGACGTTGTGATCTGTGGTGAGAACAGGGAACAGGTGGAAGAGAACTTGGAGAGGTGGAGGTATGCAATTGAAAGACGAGGTATGAAAGTCAGCCGTAGTAAAACAGAGTACATGTGTGTGAATGAGAGGGAGTCTGGTGGAACAGTGAGGCTACAAGGAGCATAGGTCAGAAAACTGAATGAATGTTTACAAGACAATGGTGAGAGCAGCTATGCTGTATGGCTTGGAGACAGAGACATGGACCAAATGACAGGAGACAGAACTGAAAGTGGCAGAAATAACAATTTTGAGGTTCTCTTTGGGAATGACAATGATGGAGAAGATTAGGAATGAGATCATCAGAGCTACAGTAAAGGTTGAATGACTTGGAGATAAAGTTAGAGGCCAGACTGGGATGGTTAGGACATGTCCAGACGAGGGACAGTGGGTATATTGATTGAATGATGTTAGAAATGCAGCTGTCAGGAAAAAGACAGAGGAGATACAGTGAACCCTCACCTATTGCAGGGCTTACGTGCCAGAGATGCACGTGGTAGGTGAAAATCTGTGAAGTAGCGGCATTATATTTATTTTATTTGCATAGCTTTAAGGCTTTATAAACCTTTCCAACACTCCTACAAACTTTCCCATTCCTATACACTTCATATGCTCTTAAACACGTCGGCATTGGCAATGACGATGAACACAATACACACAATCTAAAAAAATAGGTTTAAAAAACCTGTAATACAGTTAAACCACAAGAAGCGAACAGAAATATAGCGAGGGACGACTATATGGATACTGTTAAAGACATGGAGGTACTTGGAGTGAGGACAGAGAACGCAGAGGACAGAGGGTGCTGTAGCAACCCTTGAAGAGAGAGCAGCCGAAAGGACAAAGAGAAAACAGACTGGGTGCCCAAGAGCACTGAATATGTTTCATACTGACTTAGTCATATTTGAATATACAATACGATTCCAGCCCTTATAACAAGTGTTATCCATATTTTAAGGAAGAACTTGATCAGAGCACAACTTTGAACTATAAACTCTATTTATTAGTGCACAGCAAAAAAAGGAAAAATATTTGCTGAATATCGTTCTTTTTGGCCATTATGTTTCCAAAATGTGAAGCGATACAAATGGCTTTAGCCTCAAATAGTCCTCCGCCTGCCACCAATGCAGCCTTCAAATGTTTAAAGGTGAAAGAGGAGCTCATATGTGAGCATAAAGAATTTAAACATCACTGTCAACACATAGCAAAGTCACAAAAAAAAAAAAAGCTCCGGAAGGGCACATTAAAATGATAAGCAAACACTTGCGCTGTACGAAGATAGAAAATGCTGATTCAATACACCCCTTGTGAATTGTTTTCTGCCAACTCTGCAGGTGTGTGAGAAATTCTTCTTCCTTTCTGGGATATTTAAATGAATCAGTGTCACGCATGGCCGACGCCATCAAGACTCGATGAATACTTTTGCGCATGATGAGCAAAGGTGTGGAGGAGGTGGTGGTGAATCCATTAGCCTTGCTATGTCTCACTGACTCCATTGTTTTATTTCGTTTCCTGGCATTCTCCTCTGAGCTGCTGCTGCACAGTAAAGAGCGGAGGTGATGAAAAGCAAGAGGTCGGACCATTTAAAGGTTTAAAGGAGAGAGCAGGCGACTCGGTAAGGGCACTGGTGCTGCTTGCAGCAGATGAGGTGGGGGTGTGCAGGTTTATCTAGAAGGTTTGAGGTGTTGCACTTCACCATATATAGCTAATATCACTACACAGGTAAGACGAAATTAGGTTACCAGGCAAGAATACAAAATCATTTTACTCATCAGTTCCTCAAGAGTCAATCTCTGTCATATAAATTGCTGTCTAATGTATTTCTGATTGGATACCTTTTCTTTATTTACAAAACATAAGAGTTATAAATATCCATCTTCTGCTTGTTCCAAATTTGGGTCGCGGGGACAGCATCTTGAGCAGGGAGGTCCAGACATCTCTTTCAACAACCACCTCTTCCAGCTCTTCTGGGAGGACCCCAAGGTGTTCCTAGGTCAACCAAGAGACGTAGTCTCTCCAGCGTGTCATGGGTCTTCCCTGGGGTCTCCTTCCAGGTAGATATGGCCGAAGCACCTCTCAAGGGAGGTGCCCAAGAAGCATCCTTACCAGACGCCTGAACCACCTCAACTGGCTCCTCTCGATGTGGAGGAGCAGTGGTTCTACTCCGAATCTCTCCCAGATAACTGAACTTCTCGTCCTATCTCTAAGGGTGAGTCCAGCTATCCTTCAGAGGGAACTCATTTCAACCGTCTGCATTCACAATCTCACTTTTTCGGTCACTCCCCAGAGTAGGAACGTAGACCGAACAGAGCTTTGCCTTACAGCTCAGCTCCCCCTTCACCACAATGGACCTGCACAGAGTCTGCAATACTGCAGACGCTGCACCAATCTGTCTGTCAATCTCACTCTCCATTCTTCCCTCACTCATGAACAAAACCCAGAGAAACTTGAACTCTTCCACTTGAGGCAGAACCTCGACCTGAAGAGAGCAGCCCACCATTTTCAGACTGAGGACCATGGCCTCAGATTTGGAGGTGCTGATGAGTTGTAAATATGGTTGATTTAGTCTGAAAATTTTTGCTTCATGAAAAAAATACTTTGACTTAGAATGTGAGAATTAGCAGGAGTACTGCATATGAAAAGCAAAGGCCTTGTTTAACTCTTGATCTTGATGTTTTTACCTTGACCTTGCAGCTTGGGGGATAAAAATATTTAGTGACAAGCTGTCTAGTGGTGGTACAAATATGTATCAGGTTTCGTTAAATTTTCTTGAGTAGATGAGAGGGTACAGCCTGGAAAAAACAAAGACCCTGTATAAAATCTGACCTTGTTTTATGACCTTGAACTTAAAGCTGGGGTGATGAAAAATGTATGCAACATCCCTTCTAGTGATGATCCATGTGTGTATGAAGTTTTGTAAAATTATCTTAAGATCAGAAGTTATGGGGTGGATGAGCATAGACCTAATAAATTCTGACCTTGATTTGTGACCTTAACTGTGGAGCTGGGGTGATGAAAACTATGTAACTGTTCGCTTAATAATTTCCTGTACTAAACTGTATAATGTGTTTGTGTTTGTAAAGTCTAGTTTTGTTGTTTAGACATTTGTAGAAATTTGATTTCATAACCAGGCCAGTAAGTTACTCCTTGGCTAGAAGGCTACAGGGACGAGTAATTTTATTAATTATACAATCGCTGATTCAAATAAAGTGTAAATATGAATTTATTGTTTTGCTCCCGACAGTGACGACCTTACCAATGACACAAACAAAACTTAATATCATTTTAACATCGTTTTATACAATAAATTTTACTCTTACACAAACACTGCACCACTAGCATCAATAAAAGTATCTTTCAGTTGGATTCAAATATCATTTATAGACTTGAAGCACCTGTTTTTTGGATCCGATGCAACAGTATCCACATATTTATATCATATCGCCTTGAAATATAATGAACATCAAAACAATTTTTTTTTTTTTGTAAAGCCTTGGTATACTGGATCTGCTTCATTCGAACACATGCTGTGCTGGGCTTTAAGGGGGGCTCTTGACATTTATATTTAACTGAAGCTCTGATTGTCCATCTTGCAGCATTTTAATGGCATCCGCATGGGATAAAGTATATTAGTGGAAACGTTCGGGACTTCAAAATGTCAGGGTCATCAGAGAAGGAGGGTGGTTGATAAACATTGGGAAATAATTCCGTCAGCTAATGAGAAATATTCAAATCAAAGTTTTACACCCCCCACCACCAAAGAAAAAGACTCGTGGTTCATCAAAACTAAAACTTTTATAAGACAAAATCATCCTAAAAGCGGTATTTTGGAAACAGACTAAAATACGAGTACGGCACCAATACGTCGATTCCTATGAATTTTCACTTAATCAATCATCTTGCTCAGATCAGAAGTTACGGTGCGGATATGCAAATACCTTGTTTTAGCTTTGACCTTGATTTGTGACCTTGATCTTGAAGCTGGGGTGATGAAAAGGTAGGTGACCCTTTGTCTGGTGATGATGCATATGTGTCTTAAATGTTTTTAAGTTATCTTGAGATGGTTAGAAGTTATGCGGTACAAGAGAATCACTGCACTAAAACCATGGATATACGGAGCGATCCGATGTGGTGATATCTCCGTATTCTTCACATATACGTACAATTTCCGGGAAATTCCGTATCGCATCCCCGGCAGATTCGGTTTTCGGATATCCCCGTATACGGACACAAATGGATCCTAAAAAAATCCCAAAATCCGGATACTTATCTGCGGCAGATCCCGAAAATATGTGACTCTGTTATCCCTCGGGATTCCAGCTTTAGATCTCTTTGCATTCTTGCCGCATCTTTGACGTATGGTTGGTTTCAGATTCATGCCTATACGTGACAGATGT
>NC_056520.1:6786198-6786289 GCF_014905685.2 Nematolebias whitei | reverse complement strand
GACGGACGGACGGACGGACGGACGGACGGACGGACGGACGGACGGACAGACAGACAGACAGACAGACAGACAGACAGACAGACAGACAGAC
>NC_056520.1:6768796-6786188 GCF_014905685.2 Nematolebias whitei | reverse complement strand
GACAGACAGACAGACAGACAGACAGACAGACAGACAGACAGACAGACAGACAGACAGACAGACAGACAGACAGACAGACAGACAGACAGATAGATAGATAGATAGATAGATCAGCAAAATGGCATTGGATTCCACCAGGAGGACCATGAAACAATGTGCCTACGATACCTATAAGAGTGACTCGTTGTATTATCGTGATCACTTGGAAGGGGTATTTTCGGCACTTTTCCCAAGCTGAAGATGAAGCCAAAGAAGTGTGAATGCTGAATGTGTGCAACGAGATGAGCTAGATTTGGCTAGGAAAAAGTGAAACCAAAATCCATCACAGGGCCACCCAGTCCCTATCGCTGCACATGTTGTCTCTAAACAGGTACAGAAAACAGTTACTGTACTAGTAAGCTTTACTTCCATAGCATCCACTCTATGGCAGCCTCACCAGCCTCGTGAAAGGGTAACATGCAACTGTGCAAGCCCAAGAGAGGTATATCACCATCTAAGTTTCTTTAAATCATGCAACAACAGTGTCTCAAGAGATAAATACACACACACACAAAAAAAAAGGTGAGAAGACACTTATGCAAACAACTTTTAAAAAATTCCACCTGCTTTCAAGTCTGTGAAGGGTCTACAGGACAGCCTATGTTTCAATTGAACCTTTGTGTAATTCCTGAAGTCATGTGTCAGAGTTTGCACCTGGAATGCCTTTTTTAGTTAAGATAACACCAATCTCTGTGTCAAAGCCATATTTGTACAAACATTTTGGGTTACCCCTAAGAGGGCAGAGGTTTATCTATACTGTAAGATATTGTTCATTTGTATGGAGCTCGAGAGAGGCGATCATCCATTTCAGAGGGTTTATTTTACCCACATGTAAGGTATGAATATCACCAGCGCTGGGCCATTACCGCCTCTCTATGCGGCCACAAGTAATGGCACCTCTGCAGATGTCCCATCATCACAGCTCATGGAAAGTCACTACACTAAATCATGTGACCAGCTCTCAGCCAATAAGACCTCGCCATCTTGTGTTCCAAAATGTTGGATGTGTGGCTGTTGGGATTTGTAGGCATGGAACTAAAAACTACATTCCCTACCGGAAACAGAAAACGGAAATCAGATTGTTTTAACATCCCTGTTTTTCCCTTTACCATTATACAAGTGGGGCGATCTGCCCCATCAATGGAACCGAGTGCCCTGTCTGCCAACACCCACACCCCCGTCAACAACTGTCGGTATTGATGTAGCGTAGGGCGCAATGCAAATGTGCTAGCAAAAATGCTACTGATGTACAGCCCTGCTCCACCCCCCATCCCCTTGACCAATTACTGGCAGCAACGTAGCACTAAGCTAGCAGGTAAGCAACACAGACGTGCCAACCCCCATTAACTACTCTTGGTATTAATGTAGCATGGGGCGCAATACAAATGCGCTAGCAAAAATGTTACCGACGTACCACTCTGCTCCATCCCCCCCCCCCCCCGACCAATTACTGGCAGCTACGTAGTGCTAAGCTAGCAGGCGGGCAACAAAGACGTGACCCCAATATCCAATCCCCAGCCCCCCGTCGACCAAAAAAAATATATACGAGTGCCACGCTGATGGAGCTGATCTAGGAGGATCATACTATATTAAAAAAAAACAACAATAAGAAATACAGTACATATATCCACACATTTCAGTATACCATTCTAATAAAAATCTACTTCAATACGATGCATGACTTATTGAGTGGAGAGCGCCATTACCTCAAGTTTGTTTGAGCGAACAGGTTGAAAAGTGATAGACTTTATCTCAATGACAACCTGGCAGGGTTTCTGCAATCAAAGGAACAACTTCAACTGACTCCTGGTGAAACTCAGACCGGCGTCATTTACCGAAGAATGAAGTCAACATTGGATAGAATGTAAAAATGTCTGAGCTCCTGTATGCAGAATGAGCCTTAAGCTTGGTGGATTTCAAAAACGAAAAAAAACAACAACAAAAAAAACGGTACTCTTAAGTACAAGAACACTTCTCTTTAGGTTAGGCCGTGTGTGGCCTCAAAGTTAAGATTGGTTTTCTAGCAGACTGGAACCAATCCACACAGCAGGTTGCACTTCTCAAAGCTGGAGCCGCTCGCTCTATCTCAGGCTCGCAAACATTTCAATAACCTCAATTCATAAACTGCAGTACCAACTGCACATTCGTGTAGGAGTCAAGTACATGATGCCTGCACACAACCTTTTATTGAAATTACAATCCAGAATCACAAACGTTTATTTGTAAGAAATAAATGTGCAAGAAATTTGGGAAATGCTTTGAAAGGACACGGACCCTTCGATCACATGGTTTCCCTATTCACCGTGTCTTTTTTTTTTAATCCGCAGTATGACTAATCCCTCAGGGTTATATTCGGTTTAATCTCACTTTGGCAGGTTCAACCTGACTAACCTGGTTGGCTTTGTTCCAGAGGACGTCTGGCCTCAATCTTTATAGGGGTTATTGTCTAAAAATAGAGTAAACAGGGTTAATTGTTGCCTATGTGAACCGGGGGGTGCAGTTTAAAATGGCAAGAATCACATTTTTAAGATTTTTTTTTAAACATGCTACATTTGTCAAGGAGTTTTGGGTTTTGTTGCAGTGTCCTTGGAAAGGTCAGTTATAAGAATACTGTCAAATCTTGGTAAAGGCTCTGAAAAGATGACAAGAGATGGAGATATTTGATTAAACTGGTCCGTTTTCAACCGATCGAAGTTTTCAGGTGGTGAAAAAGCGGTCGCATTTTGTGTTTTGAAGAAGCTGCTGAGTTGGCTGGATGTTCAGATTGTGTTGAAGCATCGATTCTACACTGAACACACACAAACAGGAACGTTGTTGACTGGTGCAGCAACCATCAACACAGGGTGGAATGGAGAATCGGGGGCTTGATGTGTGGATTTTAAAATAAACCATTCCCAGATTTCTGGTGTGAAATGTTTAGGGCAAAGCCGTTTTAAAAATCTAACGATCCTTCAAACAAAGACGAATTACATAATAGCCTGAAAAGATGGAAACAATGAACAAAAGAACATATTTATTAATAGCTGGGCCAACAAAGTTTTTAAAAACCATGCTGCAACATTTATAAGATAAAAATGATTTGTTTTAGGTCTGAATAATTTCCCAGTGGTTGAAAAGAAGTTACGTGAATTCATAGGGTGGGGGAACTTCAGGACCTTCGACACCTTCAGCACATGTGAAATGTTAGATTTAACCCTTTAATATTTATTTAAGTTACATTTTCAATGTACGTTTTCTTATTTTTAACAGTTTCCTTATTTTCTATAAACTTCTTTGCAGTTGAGCAATAAACATTTTTAACTGGTGAAGGACTTGTCTCATTGGTGAGGACTTCACTGTCAAGAGAGAAGGCTGAGCTCAGTCAGTGTCCTCGCAATACATCCATCCATCCATCCATCCATCCATTATCTTCCGCTTGTTCTGAAGTCAAGTCGGGGGGGCAGCAGCTTGAGCAGGGAGGTCCAGACATCTCTTTCCACAGCCACCTCTTCCAGCTCTTTTGGGAGAACCCCAAGGTGTTCCTAGGCCAACTGAGAGACGTAGTCTCTCCAGCGTGTCCTGGGTCTTCCCTGGGAATCTTTCCTAGTTAGACATGCCCGAAGCACCTCTCTAGGAAGGCGCCCAGGGAACATCCTTACCAGATACCCGAACCACCCCAACTGGCTCCTCTGGATGTGAAGGAGCAGCGGTTCTACTCCTAGTGTCTCTGATAACTGAACTTCTCACACTATCTCTAAGGGAGAGTCCAACTACCCTGCAGAGGAAACTCTTTTCAACCGTCTGTATACGTGATCTCCTCCTTTTGGTCACTCCCCAGTCCTCGGGATGAGTTTGTTTAATGACTGACAGGAAAATTAACCAATCACAATTATGATGTAGAATGAGTAAGACCAAAACACAGGGCTCTGAGCCTTTGAGAAGGCCTTGCAAAGTGTTGTTTTTTTACCACTGTAAAATTTGTGATGCATTCAATTGCAACCTTTAAGTTCAAAAATCCACACTGAAATTGTAGTTGCTCTAAAAACACGAAGAACATTTAGGGTTAGGTTGATAATTTTCAATAAAACAATTGTATTTTAGTTTCATTACGATGAAATTTTACAGAAACAGGAAGTTCTTTGGGTTACTGTTAATTTTCAATCAGAATGATTAAAATTACATGTTGAACTTAAACGCAAGAAATGTGAGCCACAGTGGCTGCTGGGTAATATTGAGACGGACGTGGGTGGACTTTTTCAGGTTACACGTTCAGATGGGTCGTCTCTTTGTTCTGTTTAGTGTTAGGTTGGCATTTATGTTCAGGTTATTGTTAGTGACTGTAAAACAAATGATACCAGATGTCGTACATTGAGTGTAAAACGGCACCTCATGCACACCTAGCTTCTGTGTAGTGAAACTGAAAGTGAAGTGATGAAGTAGACAGCGTCTCCATAACATCTGTACAGTCACATTTTCAAGGTTTTTATAATATTATTTCCTACTTTAAGGTCTAGCTCTTATACAGTCATAGTTTGCCACTGTGTGAGTTGCAAAAATTAGCCTTTTACTTTGTTTAGACAGCTATTGTTTTAGCTGAGATGTCATCAATTTTTCAGACAACCGTTACAGTGCGTCTATGTAAATATAAGAGCCCAACCGATATATCGGTAGGGCCGATATATTGGTAGGGCCAATATATGCATTTGGGAACATATATCCATGATAATTGTCTCATTATGCGCTGATATAAACACGGGGAATGAGCCATGTCCTTACTTGCTAAAGGCGTAATTGTACAATGTATCCAGCAGAGTGCTCATGCGGACTACTTTCAAGTCATCGTTCACTTTAACTTTCACTTTCAGGGGCAGCCAAAGCAGGTAGCAATATAGTGTGGCATATTTTTCTGAACAGAGCATAGTAAGTTTATTTTTAAAGGAACAGTAATAAATTATCTTCCAACTCGCTTGTCATTACGTGCCTTTCAAGTTAGCAAGCTAATGTTTAGCTAACCTAGCATAGGCTATTGCCTCGCAAAACTTTATCCAGAACAATAAATCTAACGTAGAAGTAAAATATATCGGTGTTAGTAATTGGGGACTGCATAACTCACAGAAAGTAATCATCAGAGAAATGTCTAGAACTGATTAACATTTGGAGCCATTTTGATTCAAGATGGCTGCCACAGCTACCTCAGCAAACGCAAAATTGATTAGAACTTAGTCATTCTTTGAGATACAGAGTTGAAATTTGGTGAGGTTATCGCTGAGAATGTTCCCTATCACATACAGAATTCAAATCAAAAATCCAAGATGGCCATCTTAGCTAAAAAGGAAAAATTACGATAACTCAGCCATTTTTAGAGCTAGTCAGCTCAGATTTGGTATAGCCGTAGCTGAGAGTTAACCCAAACACATAGTATTGTTAAAAAAAAAAAACTAATTTACTTTTTGTATTGCAAGTAAAAGCAATTGTTGGGGAAATGATGAAGCCACTAAGATGCAAAGTCAAATATATGGGTAAAAAAAAAATTACATTTAGTTTATTCTATTTGACTCCAAATGATGGGCTCAGGATAAGAACCGGGTAAGAAGTAGGTGTCAGGAACTTTATGTCTAGGATTTCTATTTCTATGCCAACACTAAAGATATTGTCGTATTTATGAACCCCTGGCTTGATCAGGGGCAACTTGACCATAATGACAGTGGGTTAGTTCCAGTTTAAAGCTTGTTTAGTTTCAAGTGGAAACCAAAGCTTTATGCAGAAGCTTAGTGAGCATTTCAGTCCAGGACGGTTAACTCGGACTGTCAGAGTGGCTGCACATGCACCGTATGTGTGCACGGACGCATCAGTTCAACTCCGATTGCGTTGAGTGTGCGACTGTCACCGCGACGCAAGTGTGTGGCTGTCATTCGGACAGCTGCGACCCGTCGTATCCTGATGTTTGCACAGCTGCCCACTCCAATATGACTGAGGAGCCATGAAAATGCTGTTTAAAGCCGAGAGGAAAACACTTAAGGACAATGTTTCCTATGGGCAATGATCCCTAAAGAGCTCAGAGAGAAATATATCTCCGCAAATATACTGAAAAACCCATAAAGGCTCAGAAAACTCAGCTAAACTGGGATTTTGAATCTGTCTTATCTGTCATCTGTATATGTTATCTAACACCTGCAGCTCCACTCTGCCTGGAGGAAAGGATTGGCTTAAGAAATGAACGTTTAGACTTAAACTCTTTTCGAAGCAATCGCAGTTACCGCAAATGGACGAGTGACCCCCTTTGGCTTAATCCAAGGAGGTTAATACATGAAAGATGGAGCATGAACATACAAACAATTTGTCCTGGATTTTTTTTTTTCACTTTGAATGCTTAAAATGTATTTATTTATTTGTTGTTGTTTTTTTATCTAAACTCTGACTAAAATTTTGTTGCCATGAAAATGTTAATAATTTAGGGAAAAACCATGGATTCTGAGTAAATATAAACTGGGGCTATATGTAATTTGTATCAGGATTTTAAAGCGTTAATTCTAATTAAAAGGAAAACACATTTGAGGAATTGTCCTCTCCATGTAAACAACAGCACATTTGTTAAAAAAAATTCAAATACATGAAACTTTTTTTAGCTATGCTGAGTTGTACTCGTTTCATTACTGTTTTTTAAAGGTACTTTTATGTATTTCATTTATTATTGAGTTTTAACTGTTATTTCCATTTATATATCCATTATATATTATTATATATCCATTTTAATTATATCCATATCCTCACATCTTTGCTTGAAGGTCACAGGTTCGCCTCCCGGCCTTTCTGGTTGGAGCTTCATGTTCTGACAGCGTGTCACGTGGGTTTACCCGGGTACTCCAGTTTCCTCCCACAGACCAAAAACATGCATGTTAGGCTGATTGGTAACTCTAAATTATCCCTAGGTGAGCGTGAATGGTTGTTTCTCTCTACACGTCCCTGTGAAAAAAAAATCCAGTCTTGCTAGATGTAAAACCCTCCTAATCCATTTTTTCTGCTACTGTACCTCTGTCCACCCACACCAGTGGTCTTTAATTAAAATTCAGGAGAAAAGAACGTATCTAGCAAAGGCCAACAAAGTATTTGAATGCCCTTTAAGTGACTGCTGTGCTAGTTTTCTTTGCTCATCGTGTTCTCTTTTCAGGCCTGTCACAGCGTTTCTCTGCAGAAAAACACATAAAACTAAACATGGGCCGGACGTGAGCCCTAAATACTAAAAGCCCTGCTAGCTGTACAACTAATTACTTTAAAATTGTAAATTGTGCCACATAAAATGAGTTACTATAAATGTTAAAACCATTGCACTGCCTTGAAATGATTTATTCTAAATACTGGAGAATGTGATTATTAAATAATTTTATTCTTCTGAATTTTAGAATCAGATTTGAGCCCGGATGAGACTTAATTTTTGACCAGACCGTGGTCCACTATGGTGGACCACAGGTTGTGGTTCATGGACCCTGAACCCACCCATTAAAAGTGGCCTGGGGGCATGAGACAGATCTACAGGTGCTATTATATTATATCCATTAATTACACACAGCCTGATATATTTCAAATGTTTATTTATTTTAATGTTGATGATTATAACTGACAACTAATGAAAACCCCAAATTCAGTATCTCAGAAAATTAAAATATTGTGAAAATGTTCAATGTTGAAGACACCTGGTGCATCACTCTAAGCTAATTATCAGCTAATTAACTCAAAACACCTGCAAAGGCCTTTAAATGTTCTCTCGGTCCAGTTCTGTAGGCTACACAATCATGGAGAAGACTGCTGACTTGACAGTTGTCCAAAAGACGACCACTGACACCTTGCACAAGGAGATCAAGACACAAAATGTCATTGCTAAAGAGGCTGGCTGTTCACAGAGCTCTGTGTCCAAGCACATTAATAAAGAGGTGAAGGGAAGGAAACAATGTGGTAGAAAAAAAGTGTACAAGCAATAGGGATAACTGCACCCTGGAGAGGATGGTGAAACAAAGTCCATCCCAAAATGTGGGGGAGATTCACAAAGAGTGGACTGCTGCTGGAGTCAGTGCTTCAAGAACCACCACACACAGACGTATGCAAGACGTGGGGTTCAGCTGTCGCATTCCTTGTATCAAGCCACTCTTGAACAAGAGACAGTGTCAAAAGCATTTCACCTGGGCTAAATACAAAAAGGACTGGACTGCTGCCGAGTGGTCCAAAGTTATGTTCTCTGATGAAAGTAAATTTTGCATTTCCTTTGGAAATCCAGGTCCCAGAGTCTGGAGGAAGAGAGGAGAGGCACAGAATCCATGTTGCTTGAGGTCCAATGTCAAGTTTCTACAGTCAGTGATGGTTTGGGGTTCCATGTCATCTGCTGGTGTTGATCCACTGTGTTTTCTGAGGTCCACGGTCAACGCAGCCGTCTACCAGGAAGTTTTAGATCACTTCATGCTTCCTGCTGCTGACCAAATTTATGGAGATGTAGATTTCATTTTCCAACAGGACTTGGCACCTGCACACAGTGCCAAAGCTACTAGTACCTGGATAAGGACCATGGTACCTGCTTTGTATTGGTCTTAATATTCAAATTTTCTGAGATACTTAATTTGGGGTTTTCATTAGTTGTTAGTTATAATCATCAACATTAAAATAAATAAACATTTGAAATATATCAGTCTGTGTGTAATGAATGAATATAATATACAAGTTTCACTTTTTGAATGGAATTACTGAAACAAATCAACTTTTCCATGATATTCTAATTTTATGACCAGCACCTGAATTTATGTAGCTCTGCAAAAAGAAGAAGAAGAAGAAATACTCAAATCCTAGAATGCAACAAATGACAAAACTGATTTTTTTTTATAGTCTTTTATGATGCGGATATAACCTGATGAGGATTAGTTTTAAGCAAGAGCACAGACAGAATCAGAGTGCTCTGAATTATGTAAGGATATCACTGTGCATGGATGTGATTCATCACATGCACTACTCAGATAATCCCTGCAAAGAGAGCGAGAGATCGTGTTTGACATTTGTTGTAGAAAGGAGAGCCAGTGAATCAGGCAACAGAGAGGGGAATATCTCAGCTGGCAGTAAAATAAACACCAGTTTGAAGAGAAGAAGTAGCTTTTTTTAGACACTTCTCAAAGATCCAACATGGTGTACTTTTTTCCTAAGCTGTACATTAAAAACACAAATAGGCCTTTCTTTCTTGCCTCACAAAAGGCTATAAATGACTCTTCTTGCACCCCTCCCATATATATCTGTTGCAGCTGGTGTAAACGTCCCCTCCACCAAAGCAACTCCCCTCCTAAAAACAGAAAATGCTTGTTCCTTTCCAAACCAACTGTTGCCAGGCCTTCGTCCTTTGGCATCCCGTGTTGAAACGCAGATCTAGTCAGCGACACCCCCTCCCCCTCCCCCACCTACACTCTTTCATTCTTTTCCATTTGACAGCATCATGCCCCGACTTTTATGTGTTTCTGCGTAGTTACGTGCCAGCTGCTTGTTGTAACAATGTGTCTCGATTCAGTGACTCACCTCAAGTGGACCCTGCTGTCTCCTTGATCTTAATGCCATGTTTAACCTAACATTATACAAAGAGGGTGTTCCCGCCCCGTCAACAGAACCGAGCACCCTGCCTACCAAACCGAACTGTCCCCTCTGTCAACAACTGTCGGCACTAACGTAGCGGTGCGCAATACAGATGCGCTAGGTAAAAAATTAAAGAGGTAGCGCTCCGTCTCCCTCAAGCTGAGTCGTTTACTAGCTAATCCCCCACTACCACCAGAACCGAGCGCCCTGCCAACCGAAACTCCACCTCCCGTCGACAACTGCAGGCGCTGACTTAGTGCTAAGCTAGCGACGCGCTACCTAAAATATTCCTTCATGCTGAGCCGTGTCCGCCTCCCTCCCCACTCACACCTTTGATAGAAACAGTGTGCAACACAGATGTATCTCTGTAACTCCCCCTTCCAGCAGCAAAAATCACAGAAGACATGAGTGCCTTGCTAAGGCAAGTAACCTAGGGAAACACTGTAATGGACCTTTCTTTAGTGGTCCACAAAGGTCACCGTGGAGAGAAGCTCCAAGTCACAGCAAGCTTATTATGTCAGCGCACCTTGTTACAGAAAAGACAAATACTCAACAGACTGGTTCAATATTTTTAGAAATGGGCTTGCAGGCTTTAATGTACTCTGACCAAAACTTGTATGTAACATAGACCATGTGTCTTTGTCGCCTTTAAATGTTGGGAAGTCCAACAATAAGCCCATACATCCATTATCTTTACCCGCTTCTTCCTTTTTGGGTTGCAGGGGTCACTGATGCCTATATCCAGCAGTCACTGTGCGAGAGGCGGGGGACGCCATGGACAGGTCTCCTGTCCATCACAGGGACACAGAGACATATTCGTCATCTCGGATGTTTTGGCTTGTACGACGCAACTGAATGAATGATATTCAGGGATTTGTGTCACACTATGAGGCAATACGTGAAGAACGTCGTCTCCTATTTTGAACCTTAAATCTTCTATAAAATTCAACATTTATGAATTTACAGCTCATCTTCATTTGTTTGTATGACCCATAAAAAATTTGTTAATTCACTTTGACGTAATTGGGACAAAATGCCTGATTTTGCTGTAAGGACATCTAACATTGAAAAGCAGAGCAGTGAACAAGTTTGTCATAACGGGATCAACATTATTCAAGGCCAACATCAAACTTAAGGCAGGCTGCCACGTCAACGAATTGTAAAATATGGTGCAGTTCAAATTAAATAGCCAGCTTGTCATTTCTATTTATGTAAGCAGTATGTCTCAAAACTACTGTAAGACTGTTGGTATAAAGAAGAATCAGTGGCTGAATGAACTAACTTTGAGTTCAGCTCTAGATTTTCTGTATCCCGACTCTGCTTTTTCACCATGGACACTTATCTCAAAATTTAACCTTGTCAGGACAGAAATCACAGCAGAATTCATACATTTGTAGCTCATAACCGGCTGAATATGGTAAAGTTTGTTCTCATCATAGGTCAGTATTTAAAAACCATGGGTGATTAGTTTTTTATTATTTCCACAGAACTATATTTAACTAGATTCCCACGTATATTTATAAAGAATTTGATTGTACGAGTGCACAGTGTCACCAGGTGTTTTCATATTTACATCTAAAAAAAACAAGGAAAAATTCTTACTAAACTCACAAGTCAGTTAAAAAGTTTCAACTAACATTTATTAAATAAACATACAATAACCTGCTGAATTAATTCAAAATATTGTATATAATTTTGATCTTTATTTTAAGATAAAAATTTTAATAACCCATTGGTTTAATACAAAGAACAACAAAAAAGGAAAGCCTATTAATGTTTAATTAATTTAGCAATAATGCCATATCTATGCCTTATCGTTTTTGTTTGTGATTTTTTTTTACCAACTTAACCTTTAACTTGATGACTGATCATCTGATTGAACTGTTTCATAAAAATTATCTAATTAAAGCTGATAACGTGTCTACTTAAAGCTCCTAAGAGCGGCAGCCATGTACACTCTGCCCATCTTTCTAACAACTGTACGGAATTATAATCTCGCTGTACTTCACTGTACAATGACAACAAAGCTTATTCTATTCTGATAAGCAGCCTTGCAGTACCGTTAAGCATCATCTTTATCATTAAGATCAATTTAGTCAGAACCCAAATAAACTTGAGTATGTTAAACTTGTTTTGTAGTGTAGTTATTTGGTTTCTATTCAATGCTAACTGTTTGGGAAGCTGCTACTATGCTATATACACCCCTGAGTCCATGACAAATTTCCCCTAGGTGACAATAAAGTATATTCTATTCTATTCTAACTCACACTCAATCTTATTAAAACAAATTATTTAATTTTAAAGTCTTGGTAACTAAATTCACAAAACAATTATTTCTCTTGTTGCAACACATTTATTTTCTATAAATTTTCTTATTCTTGTGGAGGTTATCTATTTTCTTAAGTATGTATTCATATTATAAATACATGGACTAAAAAAAAGAAATGCACTTTTTTTTAGTGCCATTTCAATTTTGATATACCCAACCTTTGGGGGCTCGTCCGGGATCCCAAACCATTTCAGTTGTTTCAGTGTAAAAACTCCTAAGTTGACATTTCTTATTTAAAAGAGGTTTCTTTTTTAGTCAAATGTTTATATTTGTTGGTCACTTCTAAATGTAAGTTTCACTAGTTTTAATAAAATAATTATTGACAGAAGCCTTTCTGATTTCTAAGTTGAGAATGTTTTTTAAGCACTGACCCCCATTTTAGATCCGAGATGAGCTTGTTGATAGAAACCATGGGCTGATCTTTTTTTCTTCAATAAAGTCAGTGAGTGGGTGAGTAAACACAGAGCCCCACAGTTCGATATGATTTGATTATAGTGTCTGCTGAGAAAGAGCACCAACATATTCTCTTCAACAGCTTTAAGGTTTCCATTGAGCCTTTGTTTTTCCATTTAGAGGTATCATAGGCTTCCTTTCACTGTCAGTGGACATGCTGGCAAAGTGCCGGGTGCACTATGATCTGCCAGGAGGGACAGTGACTTCCCTGCAGCCATTTCCTGTCACAGCACCCCATAATTGGCCCCCTGCTTCTCAGCAGAGACGGAGTTTATGGATGTGTGTATGTGTGCATATGTGTGGGCGCCTGTGCACTCGCCTGTCAAACTCAGATGATGCACAGATGGACACAGAGGATCCCTGAACTGCTATGAAGACATTCTGTCAGCTTAGAGAAGCTGGGAACTGCTGAGATAGTTCAATCTGCAAGCTTTTTCACAAGGTTAAAGTTAGGGATTTTCAGCTGGGATGTGCCATATCTGATTGCGGTGGAACAGTGCAGAAATAATAGGTATAGACTGTGAAAAAGCACCACAGGGAGCCAGATTTGGCCACAATGGTGGAAATGTGATACAGCAGAACAAATCTTTGTTATCAGTCGGGAATGTGTGCTACCGCGGTGAATGAAGCCGTTCGTTCTCAAGTCGTGACTTTAATTTCACGAGTTGAATACAGTGGAGATATGAGGGGCAAGACTTTGCCTCCATGTAAACAGGACAGCATTGGAGCTTGTACCAAACAGCAGATAAGAAAAAACAGCAGGCTGGATGCAAAAATGTGTTTTTTTTTTTTCTGTGAATAGAGTACACAAACAACTCATTTCTTCCTAAACAAGGAAACAGTTCTGGCACATTAGCTTTTCTAAAGAGGTTGAGATGGGCTGTAAAACGAAATATACATAACTCTAAGCAAGGGGATGATTCTGATGGAGGTGATTTGCAGTTGTAGTAAAAAGCCTCCTTTTCTTCTTTCAGGCATGCAACAATGTTTAAGCAACAAACCAAAAAGACTGGAATACGTACATTATAGAATCATTCTGCTTTAGCGGGAAATGTGTGAGACGACTTTGCAAGAAGTCAGACGATTCCAACGGTTAATGATCCACAAAGTTTAGATGTTCCAAAGTGCAGATAAACATGGTAGACAAAAGCATTATCCAAGGTACTGTAGTTGGCCTGATTACTGTAATTTCAATGTACTCAATACCACTATAGCAAAGGACTTCTTGGGCTGCAGTAAATAAGGATCATGCGATCACATTATACCTGTGGCGAACCATGACTGTAAGAGCTAGGCCTTCTGTTAGAATCTAACAGGTCTCTCTGGTAAATGAGTCAATGGGAACTAACCTGTATAAATAAAGGTTGAATGAATGAACGTGATATTGTGACATCGTATGAACTGCTACTGTCAATGACAGAGTCGCGATGCAATTACAACCCTTTACTTCCACTTGTGAAATTCAGTCACTTCCTGTTAAGAGAGGCTGATCTTTTATTACAGTCAAGTATAACGTCGAACTTGCACATCATTTTTTGTCACCAACAACCTCAACGTAAATGCCAACTCAACTCTTAACAGAAAAATCCACAAGAATAACCCATCTGAACGTATAACCCAGCAGCACCTGCAACTCTGATAGCCTATTGCGTTCAAGTACAACGTGTAATTTCAGTAATTCACACTGAAAAAGACAGTAACCCACATGACTTATTGGTTCTGTAAAATTTCAGCATGCGATAATACTGAAAATTGTCTATGTAAACCTAAATGGAGTATTAAATTATTTGTTTAGAGCAACTACAATTTCAGAGTATCTTTTTAAATTTACAGGTTGCAATTGAATGCATCGCAAATCTTCATGTGGTAAAAAAATGCAAAATAAAAAACTTCGCAGAGACTTATTCCTTAAGGCTCAGGGCCCATTGTGTTGGCCCCACCCACTTTATATCAGCATTCTGATTGGTTCATTTTCCTGTCAGTTATTAAACAAGTTAATCCTGGAGAGACTCTGACTGAGCTCGGCCTTCTCTAATGACTGTGAAGTCCTAACCAATGAGCTCTCCTTGGAAAATTTAAATAATCTGATTGGATAACTGTATTTTCATGAATTAAAATAATAAAACAAAACTGCTTAATTGTATAGAAGTTTACAGAATATAAAAAAAAAAAATAGAAAAAATATGGGAAAAAATGACAGATTTTTTTTTTTTTCTTTCAGCTGCTCCCTTCTTCAGGGTTCGCCACAGTGAGCAAACTCGCACGAAGATTCGGCAATTGATTTTACGCCGGATGCCCTGCCTGACGCAACCACAGACCACCGAGCTACCACAGCCCTCTGCGTGGAGCAGAGAGCTGTTGAATAGGGAGCAGATGGTGGGAGTTAAGGGCCTTGCTCAAGAGCCCAGAATGGGGCAAATGAGAGTGGAAGCAGATGTGGGTACCTAACCTTTTCCATCCACATTTTGAAGTTACGGTCACTATAGGCCTGTCATGATAACAAATTTTGCTGGGCGATTAATTGTCTCAGAAATTATTGCGATAAACGATAATATTGTTTGAAATTTGACAATACTAATTATTGTCAAATTTAAGAAGAAATGTTGGTTAATTTTATTTTGAGTGCAGTACCTTTTTTGACCACAGGATGGCAGTATAAGAATGTTTGAACCAAAGGATGGATAGTGAGGGAGTGAGCAGCGTGTCTCTTTAAGAGAAATGAGAGAGAGGTCCCTTGACGTGACATGGGCCGTCTATCCTTCCTTTTTTCCGGTTCTCAAAATGGTGGACGCTTGGTATGGTTTAACTCTTTAGCATAGCATTTTTCACAAAAAGCTTTTAATTTAAAAACAATCAGTGAACAATTTCTCAGCTTCTTTTTGCAGAGAAAAACAACTTTTCAGATGAAGGCCCGGGTTTCAACCGTGAATTTTGGAGCTTCGACAAAACAAGAGTTTTTTCCCCGAGGTCGGCCTGTTAGCTTAGCTTGTAGCTTAGCTTCTCAGCTTAGCTACTTTAACGATCCAAAAACACGATTTTGGATCGTTAAAATGGATTTTGAAAAGAAAAGAGAAAGGGAGGGGTCAGTTAAGAGCACCGGAGCTTTGTCATCCAGTGTCTTCAGTAGAAAGAGAAACGATAAAGCCGATAAATGAAAATGAGGTTGATAATTTTCTTTCATCATGCGATTAATTAGTTTATTGTTTATCGCGATAGGCCTACCGGTCAGCCGGGTCCACTTCTCTAACCTCTGCCCCACTACTCCCCCCGTGACATTGAAAATATTCATGTTTTATGAAATAAAGAAATTTAACATTTCACGAACGCTGAATTCTTCGGCCTTCACTGAAGGTGCGCATTTTAAATGCCAAATCATACAGGTGGCCAATCAGACCTTTAAAGTCCTACAATAAAAAAAGTCCGGACAATGTATCGTACCAAGAAAAATGTGAGTTTAGCGTAACTGACATTAACGCTGCGATGACTAATGACAGTGCATATTTATAGATGTTTTAAATTTATGCAGGCCAACTGGCATCTGCTTAAATCTACCTCTACTGGAGATCTTTATAGTCATTAAGCTCAACTTTCAAACTAACAGTTGGTACAGTAGGGCAATTAAAAATAATGCCAACAGTGCAGTGAAGACACAAAATTGCCCATGAGTACTTCATGCTTTTGCTCAACCCCATCCTTTCCCAGCTTCCCTGAGGTCAAATATTGGAGGCGCTGTTCCTGTTGACAAGTGAGCCCCAGGGGAGATGAGGTTTCTGACACCTGACGGGTCCATCCTCAGGAGAGGTGAGACCGACGGTGAGAGCACTTATGAGCGGAGGCGCTGTCGGATTATGCGATCACCTCCAAGGAACAGCAAACTCAAGGGGTAGGGGTGTCAGGAGAAGGGAGTGACTGCACGCGTTTACTCATAAATGCTTTTTTAATTCAGTTGTTTTAACCGGTCTAATATTGGTAGTGTCCTTGATAGCATAATTCAAATCTTTGTTTATAGTAGGAGACACTATTTTGAGTATTACAGCGTGAAGTGTTTGAGTTCAGGCAAGGACATTAAGGGAATAAATTAGCAACAGAGCTAAAACTGTAATACTTTTCATTACCTCAGTTGGTACTGATAAGCATTGTGGGTAATAAATTTCGGAGCACTCTCATCGCACGTTGGTTTATGGAGGTCGAAACAAAAATGAATTAAAAGGATCGTCACAGTTATGAAGAACTCCGCTGTGTTTGCTGCCATAAGCCTGCATGATGTAAACTAAAAATGTATACTTGGATAATATTCAGACATTCTGCAGTCACATAAAACATAAGCTGCTTTTGAACATATTAAAATAAGAAGAGAACAGGAATAATTTATGAGGTTTAAGTCAAGACAAACTGAACTGACATTGCATTTCCTGCTAACATGTGGTGTGAATTCTTATTGCAATAGAACTTGCAAACAGCAGCTGAAATTAGCTTAAAAAAAACATGCTGAAATGGAAGAACAAGCCTAAATTAGAAGAAGAAAGCAGAAAGAACATATTTGCTGAATTTTGCTTAAACGAGCTAAAAGGAATTTAGCTAAAATAGCTGAAATTAGCAACAAAAAAAATAGCTTAAAATAAGCTTAAACTATCAGAAGGAAGCAGAAAGAACCAAAATGAGCTCATAAAATGTGGAACTAGCTAAAACTAGCTCTCCTCTGTGGTCCACACTGCGCTCAACCACCTGGAGCAGAACTAAACTAGACTAGCAGCGCGCAATACAGACGCGCTACAGAGGTAATGCTCCGTTTCCCTGACACTGAGCTGCCACGCCCCCAGTCGACAACTGTTGGGACAAACAGCGCACAATACAGATGTGTCTCCGTCTCCGACTCCATCGACAACTGCTGGCACGGACATAGCGCTAAGCTAGAAACGTGCAATACAGATGTGTCTCCGTCTCCGACTCCATCGACAACTGCTGGCACTGACATAGCGCTAAGCTAGCAACGTG
>NC_056520.1:6742278-6768786 GCF_014905685.2 Nematolebias whitei | reverse complement strand
TCCATCGACAACTGCTGGCACTGACATAGCGCTAAGCTAGCAACGTGCAATACAGATGTGTCCCCGTCTCCGACTCCATCGACAACTGCTGGCATTGACATAGCGCTAAGCTAGCAACGTGCAATACAGATGCTAGCGCTCAGTTTCCCTGACTTTGAGCCATTTTGTTCACCTCCCCAGTCAACAACTATGGGGACAAACAGCGCGCAACAGACACGTCTCTATCTTCACCACACCCACCACCCCGTCAACAAAACAAATAAATAAATGCATGAGCGCCCTGCCAAGGGAACTGATCTAGGGGAAACATTGCAATAATATACCCATCGGCATACCGTTAACAGCAATACAACAATCTATAGCAATGACCCAAACAAGCAAAGAGCTTGTATAACGTTTGACCTTGATTTATGACCTTGACATTGGAGCTCGGACGATGATGTGTACTTGACACTCAGCCTAGTGATGATGCAGATGTGTATGAGGTTTCTTTAACGAAGGTATGGACGAGACTGGAGAACATTTACAGACAGAGTTCACCATAATCTGGCCGCCTTTCAACAGGTGTATAAAACTATTTTTAAGAAACTTAGAAAGTGGTCTTGTATAGCCCCATTTGTTCAGGCTATCCTTGTACTTAGGGGGAAAAAAATCACACAGAAAGCTTTTGGTTCAGGCTTATGCTTCATGTCTAACCTGTACATTCATTGTGCAGAGCAATTCTGAGATTTGTTTTGAGAAATAAAATGTTTTTTATTTTTTTTATTTTATTGCAATGGATACAGAAGGGTTTTCATCCTCCATTTTTCTTGGTCAAAACTTATTCATATTTACATATCACTAAAAACAGATTCCAGACTTTTTAAGACTGCATAGGAACCTTGAAATTCCAAGATGAACATCAATAATTCACTGAATTCCCATCCCAGCTCATAAAGCTCCTGGATCCTGGCTAGTAATCTTATACAGCTTTTTATCAGCTCCTGTTGGTAACGCAGAGAAGGAAAAAAAGGTATTTGAAAGGAATTAAGCTTTTACTGATGCATTTTATGTTTTATCAGCAGCTGCCATATCCATCGCCTGCTGTTCCAAACCTGTGGGTGGCTCCTTAGGGTTCCCGAGCTAATCTCGATACAACCACTGCATCCGCACACCGTCCCCGTGAACGCCATGATCCTCCAGTCGCACGCCGAGGAGCCCCAGCACTCAAATTAAACCAGATTACTTGGATTTGTTCATTTGTCGAGCCGTGGTTGTTCCATCTTACTTACAGTTCATTTGATTTGTTCAACCAATAGAACACGAAGAAGAACCCGAACCATCACAAACCAAAATATAATAATTTATACATCATTTACAGCAGAGCCTAACCAAAACAAATGTAAAATAGAAGCACCAAAGTTCATGCTCCTTAATCCAGGTATAAATCCAACAATGTTCAGTCAGGTCAACTGGACGGTTCCTTTTGTTGCTGAGACGTTTAAATCCTTCATCCGAAGCATTCACACTGCATTTTTGTAGGAGTCAATGATGAAATCAATGTAATACCACACCAACATACTAACATAAAGACCATTTATTTGGGTAAAACAATTGTTTTATCCTATATGGTTACTCATTTGGTTTTACGATGTGTTGTGCTTACCTCTTGGCTTAGTCAATCCTGATCTCAGTGAGGTTTTATGTGGTTAAATAGCTGGGAAGATGATGAAGTTCTGTACAGACCTTTGCACCGCCACCAGTAATCCAACAGAAATGTTATGATACTCCAGCTGAAAGTGTCCCAGTCCGTACAGGAGATGCTACAGCTACCTACTGATGTCACTGTTTGCAGAGAACCATGCGATTCATCATAAACGAGCGGTACGTCGATGTCCCCCGTCCCTGAGGGATTTGAATAGTGAATGTGTGCAGTTTTAGAGACGAGTGTGACAGATCCTGGTGAGCGGAGGGAGAAATTTCATCCACCACCAGGTGAAATGACGAAACCAGGGGTGGTCAACGGTGGCCTTGACCACCATAGATTAGTTATTGGCCACCCCAATCCTTTTAGGAAATTATACTTTTAAGCAACACTAAAACTAAAAAGCACAGTTTCATCAAATTTTTGGGGTAGACATAAACAAGGCGGTGGCCACCTTTGATTTTGATGTGGCAACCCAATTTACAAAAGTTACTTTTTCTTACACCTAGACGCAGCCACACACCAAAATGGAAGTCAGCACCTCACTTATTTTTCAAGTTATCCAGTTTGCAAGATAAACCAGACGGACAGAGTATTTCCAACCCCCTGGACGCTCCACGACAAGAAACAGTGGTTTCAAGAATCCCATAACAAATTTTTAGGTTGCAATTGTTTAAAGACGTACATTTTCCACTTTGGTATTGTCACTACGTGTACTAGCTTATCAATAACCAATTTATCATAACGGAGTTCATTCAAAGAGCTATTTACAACAGGTAAGATGTCAGCTGTTTATAGACTTTCCACAGTACCCCAACACAAAAGATCTCATTCATGTATTTAAGATGATTTTGTATTTTTTATACAAATGGTTCTGATTTAATTTAATATAGATGTTTGATTCTCAACTGAATCTCCTGGCTGACTGTTCCCTCAGGAGCAGAATTAGCAGGGCTTGTAATTAGCTAATGTAGGTCCAGAAGAATGATTTACGTTACGTTTAACGTTCTGTCAGTCTGTGCTGAGAGAAACGACGGACGTACGGGATGAAAGTGGGGTGGAATAAAGGATATAAAGTGCAGAGGGTCAGCGTGAGCGAAGCCAGATTCCAAAGTTGCAAACTGAAAGCGGAGGCGATGATGTGGGAGTGTCATGAGAAGAAGAAGAAAAAACAGGGTGAAGAGATGAACAGCAGAAATTCCAGATCTGCACACAACCACTGTTTTCAGCTGACACGGGAGAAAAGCTGCTGTATATTCGCATAACGAGACCAGCGGACCATCATTAAAATCCAGAGGCCGCGAGAGAAACCGAGCTCCGCCTGACTGTTGGCCAGCGTCGTCCTCCAGAGAAACGCGCCTTGTTGAACCTGCTCCTCTTCTGTCAGCACTTTCATAAATAATTCACCGAGCACTCTGGGGCAAGGGAGCCATAGAGCGAACAGAAACCCCACCGCCACCCCCGACTTCTCTGCATTATTTTATTGCTGCGTATTTGCGCAGCACAATCAGAAGACGGCCATTTGCATAGGAGGATACCTGAGGGTGCAGGTCATCAGAACCGCCCATTACAAAGGGATCTGTACAAAGTTTGAGCGTTAAAATAAAGTTTGTACCGTGTGCTGCCGCTTTTGCAAACAGTAGGCTCTCCATCGCAAATGGTGGAATAGTGTTTCCTCTATATTACTTGCCTTGGCAGGGCGCTCATCTCCAGTGATTTTTGTCAAAGGGGGTGGGGGGTGAGACATATCTGTGTTGCGCGCCATTAGTATTGACAGCTTTCAAGCGGGGGGTGGGGTGGACGGCTCAGTGTGAGGGAAGCTACAAAGCGCTACCAAGCTTTTTAGCTAGCACGTCTATATTGCGCCCTGTTAGCTTAGCGCTACATAAGTGCCGGCAGCTGTCGTTCTGTTGACAGGGCGGGGCGCCCTACTTGTATAATGGTAGGGGAAACATTGGAATATGTGATGTAGAGTAGAAAAAAACTTTAAGTTCAAAAAGACAAATTCTGGTTTGGGAGAAAACCTGTCGCAATAAGCAATAAATAAATTAATCGCATGATAAATGAAAATTATCTACCTCATTTTCATTTAACGGCTTTATTGTTTCTTCGCGTCTCTTTCTACTGAAGACACTGGATGACAAAAGACTCGATTCCGGTGCTCTTCACTGATCCCTCTTTTCTATTTAAAATCCATTTTAACCATCCAAAATTGCGTTTTTGGATCGTTAAAAGTAGCTAAGCTGAGAAAATAAGCTACGAGCTAAGCTAACAGGGCAAAATCGGGGGGGAGGGGGGGGGGGATCTCTGTTTTGCCAAAGCTCCAAAATTCATGGTTGAAACCCGTGCCTTTGTGTAAAAAGTTTTTCTCTGTAAAAAGAAGCTGAGAACTTTGTTCTTCCTAAATTTCAATCAATATTATCGTTTATCACGATAATTTCTGAGAATTAATCGCCCAGCAAAATTTGCTATTGTGACCAGCCTATTTGGGATTATCCAGGAGTAGTGACGTTGCATAAACATTCAACTGCAAATTACTCAATCTAAAAAAGGTGACAACAGCATTTTTCTTAATGTCTTCATCACAACTTAAGGGTCTTTCAGCCACTATCACCTTAAGTGGCTGAGGGTATTTAGTTTATCATACAGTTTGTATCTGCATCTTATTTTAATTCTTTATATGAATACATTGCAATGACAACAGTGGTTTAATATATGGTGCATCCATACCCATGTTGGTTGAACATTGATGTCCCCCATTGCTGATGGATTTCGATATGGACTGTTTGTAGTTTCAAGATGAGGGTTTTATTTTGCTTGTCTGAGATGCAGAGTGATGGATCCTGATCAGTGCAGGGAGCAATTTCATCTAAGGAGCCAAGGGGTGGTCAATGGTGGCCTTGGTCATCTTAGATTAATCTATGGCTACCCCAATTAGGAAGAAATTATACTTTAAGGCAACCAGACAAATCCTACAGAGATCACAGACTTCTTTGTTATTTTTTTAACCGGAGACAACATTTATTGGAGGAAACCAAAATACCGGAGAAAACCCATGCAAACGCATAGAAAACTCCCGGAACCAAACTCTAGGATTTAACCCAGGACCTTCTAGCTGCTACCCAAACATTAAAGTATGTTTACACTTAATATGAAATGTTTTCAGTGCAGAAATCAAGATTAGGCAAGATAATATTCTACATAAAGCAGTTAACTTACAAGTATTTTTAACTATATAACAAATCATGTATTTGCAATTGGGGCTA
This sequence comes from Nematolebias whitei, assembly GCF_014905685.2. NCBI lineage: Eukaryota > Metazoa > Chordata > Actinopteri > Cyprinodontiformes > Rivulidae > Nematolebias > Nematolebias whitei. The sequence continues at coordinate 6,763,836 of NC_056520.1, read as the reverse complement.
ACATATTAACATTGATTAGCTTCAGTCTTATTGACTGTTCTAACTTTTTTTAATTATATTTTATAATAAAGCTGCCCCGCATATGTTTTCTACTTTATTCGCTAGCAAGAACATTAAAGCTACATTTTCACTGACAATAAATTTCACGATTACTAAACACCTTCGATTTAAACTGAATGCCATTTGACTAAACCCCCGACAGATACATATTAAGCATGTCATCTGTGTGGTTATTTCTGCTGCACGTTTATGTATGATGGTCCACGCATGCTATTTCAGTTTGTCCACATTTAAAAAGGAAACGTGCGCAGTTTGTTAACAGCAGGTCTCCAGATAAGAGTACATACACAGATGTATATAACAGCCTGACTGAATGGTGCACAGCTTCTGTACAAATATTGCAACTGCCATCTGTTTGTAGTAACTTTGGTCGTCTTAAAAGCTGCTTACTGTCAAAAAGAAACGCATTTCATGTTGCCAGAATGAGCCGTGTTGGGTTCAATGAGTCCAGGAAATTTAAACCCTGCTCCTAAATGTGCCGCACTATGAAAAAAAAAAAAGAAATACCTGATCTTGGAACAAAACTTTTTATATCCACAAACTGTATGTTGCAGATTGGCGTCCAAGGAGTCGGCCATGGTCTACGCTGCATGTTGCCATATTCCCTCACTTTTGGACATGGGACCTCAAGATCAGGGGTGTCAAATTATGGTCCTTGAGGGACACCATTCTGCATGTTTTTCTGGTTTCCCTGCTCCAACACACCTGATTCAATGGCTGAGTTACCTCTACATGTTGTGTTTAGTAAATAGTAAATGTACCGTACTTATATAGCACATTTCTATCTTGTCAAGATACTCAAAACTCTTTACACTACAATATGTGCCCTCATTTACCCATTCATACAGCACTCTACTATATTGATACAAAGAATAATCAGTGCTTTATCACATCAGAGGCAATGAGGGGTTCAGAGTCTTGCCGAGGGACCCTTCAACATGTGACTGCTTGTGGAATCGAACCCCCAACTTTTGCATTGGAGGATGACTGCTCTAACCACTCAGTCACAGTCGCCCTATAACCCACTAAAATAAATCAGGTGTTTGGAGCAGAAAAAAATCTAAAACATGCAGGATGGTGGCCCTCAAGGATCATGACTGGGCTCCCTTGATTTAGATATTAACTAAAAGTTGATAAGAACCAAACTACAAAATGTCCATCCTTTTCTTAACACAAGATTTAGTATATAAATACTTTTTACTCTAATAGTGTAAAAAAATATAAGCTCTCGTCTTGTCTAGTAGTTTTTAAATCAAACTGGACCATCTACTGTAGCTCATTTGTGCAAAACTAGAAAGAATGAAAATTCCTACGTACCTAGGACAAGAAATCCCGTCGTATAAATGAGCATCTTGAACTCTTAAGAAATTGTTTCATGATAAGGAAAGGTGTCACTGAGATGTAACAAACTGTACTCAGGCTGTATTAATAAAAAAAATAAAGTACGACCCAAAGAACATTTGTCTGTTTTCCTCCTGCTGCTTTGGTCACAAGAGCAACTTATCCACGTGTTCTTTTCAGCCTCACACAACTCATTTAACTCTGGAGGAAAGTTAAATGATATTATGATGATATGACTAATATGTAGAACAACAGAGGGTTCATTAGGCACAGTGTGCTGATTTATCTCATTTAATTGATGTATACAATGAAATGGAACACCATTAAAGACGGAGGGGAGAGAAATTACACACATTTATTCATTACAGCTGGAAAATCAAATGTACTCAACCCCATGGTACTTCTGCAAAGTGCTTAAATGAAATAGAATCCTTCTGTGCAATCAAAACTACATCTTTCTGTAAGAAATACCACTTTTTTTTTTTTATTGGAAAGACTACGCTGTAATGGACACATCGAGTCAACTGCGGCAGCATCGGTGGCTCATTTATTTATTTATTTGTTTATTCATTCATTTAAAATAAACAGAAGAAACAAAACAAAATTCATCAAAACAAAAAACATTGAAAGAAAAAAAGTGAAGAAAGAAGAAAATTCTTATAGTATCCGCCCCTTATTGATTTTTTTTTTTTTTTACTACAAATAAACAACAACTTCGGATTGAACAATCTCCAAAGTGAAAACAAAAATATTAGATATCCTTCAAACAGTATCATACTTTCCCAACAATTTTTACTTAATCATCTTTTTAAACACATAAATTGTTTTAGAAATTTTTATGGTGATATCAAGACAATTCCACAACGCAGCTCCTTCAGACTAGTTCTAAATGAAGGTTTTACAAACATGTTCATTCTTTTAAGGTTATAATGACTATTTTGTAAACAAATTTTAATTGAATATTTGGGGGTGATATTTTTATGAGCTTTATACATAACTTGTAAAATATTATATTCAACCGCATCATAACATTTTAATAATTTCAACTGATGAAACAATATATTTGTTGGGTGACCATAGCACTTCCTACTAATAATTCTTATTGCTCTTTTTTGTAAAATACAAATAAGATTTGTAATTGTTTTGCATGCTTTCCCCAAAAATTCAATACAATATATTAAATATGGAACAATCATTATATTATACAATACCTGTATATATAAAGCTTTGTCATTCAAAAATTATTTCACTTTATACAGTAATGCAATTGATTTTGCTGTTTTTATTCTTAAATAATTTACAGGAGATTTCCATGTCGGCTTCTCATCACTAACAACACCAAAAAAATGTATTTCATTAACTCTATGAATTTCAATACTGTCAATTTTAAAAGGGACTTCATTCATTTTCTTTCTATTGCCAAATAACTAATTTTCCAAATTTAATGATAACTTAAGTTGGAACCAAGTTTGTATTTTCACAAATTCTGCGTGTCTCTAACATCTGTTCAATATCTTCACCAAAACAACAACAACAAAAAAGTATCTGCAAATAAAACACACTTCAAAAGCCCTAACACATCAACCAGATCGTTCACATACAAAACAAACAACTTTGGTCCCAGCACAGAGCCCTGAGGAACTCCAATATCAGCAATTCTCGATTCTGAACCCGATTCTGGCTAATAAACAAGGTTTTGGTTATTTATATAAGCTAAACTTGAGATAACTGCACTGTGATAAATGTAATACAATAAATGATCAAAGAAGAAAAATAAATCCAACAGGTCCTCTGGATGGTTTCTTTGTTGTTGAAACGTTTCATCAAAATCCAAAAGACTTCATCAGTTCGAGGAGCCACAACAAACTCAGTCTTTTAAATGGCACACACAGTGAGTCAACCAGTCTGATGGTGCTAAGATGATTTCTGGAGTCCGCCCTCTCCCCCGCCAACTCATCTGACGACCCAAGTGGTTCAAAACGTCAAAGTTCATGCTCAATAATCCAGGTTAAAAAAAAAATCCTGATGAAGTCTTTTGGATGAAAGACAAAACGTTTCAACACAAAGAAACCATCCAGATGACCTGTTGGGTTTGTTACCTGGATTACTGAGCATGAATGTAGACAAAAAAAATTTAATGAATAAATGAGCTGAAATCTTCAAAATATAATCCATCAGAGTGAAATAAAGTCATTTAAACACAGAAAGTTATTAGAAATATAAAATGGATTTTTTTTGTACTGTGCAAACAAATACCTGAGCTATAGTTTTTAAAATGTCCCCTTTATGAATTTGACAAAGTTATGCGACTATTACTGTAATCATATTTTGACTTGTGAACACAGGGGTAATAGTAGAGAATTCTTAATTTATGGACTTTCTTGTCACTATTGGAACTTTAAAAACTTAATTCAGGTAAACTAGACAAACAGATTTCACAAAATCAAAGCAAAAAATGTCAGTTTTTATATTTGATCATTTACTGAAATTCAATATTTCAAAATGTTGCAACCGACTGAAAACCAAAAGAAACAAAGTGTGTTTTCATCTATCAGAAGAAGCTTTTAAAAATATTATTTGGGGAATACTGAAAAAAAGCTGCACACTTTGTAACTAAATCATCCAAGTTAATTATTAAAAGTTTTATTAAAAGCAAAACCTATTTGTCCAACCGAAGGCCTCCCACTCCCAAGGCCAGAAACCTAGGGGACACACTGTTTTTGGATTACAAATACAAAATGTGCTTTTGATAATGAGTCGCCAGGTCAGGAAGACAATCCTCTTCTTGAGCTTGTAATAAAAAGTATACAAACACAAGATTTACAGCAAAAAGAAAAAGATGAGGAGTTTACCATCAGACCGCCGGTGCCTCTGCCAGCATGCACACCCCAGAGAGCAATTCAAGAACTTAATACAAACAAGGTCAGTGCGTAGATACACAGCACTACTTCCCCTTCCAGGTTTTATTACAGTAATGCATTTAGACAACTAGCCTTGTTTCTCCAATATGAGTTTGTAGATCCCAGTACCCGAAGCCCCAGGGAGTCACTGCAGTTTACCGTGAAGTGTTTAGTTCTTTAACCAAAAAAAAAAAACACTCAGTGTCCTCTCTCATCAGCCTCCCATTTTTTCCATACAACTGTATCACCCATTACTTGTTCTTTTCGACACTCAAACAAACGCCCTATTTGTTATCAGGTCAAAGGTTTGCCGAGATGACGCTGCCGCAGCCGAGACGAGATAAACAGCTACTGGGATTTGGTCCGATTTCACGGTAGAGCAGAGGTGACTGACAACTTGTACGATCCATCCCCAGTGCATGCTAATGGAGGCTTGGAATGTAGCAAAGAAATGAATTGGGTCTCATAGGGCTCATGTTTTTCTGGTGAATTGCTTTGACTTATTCTTAAAAGAAAATCCCTCAAGTCGTGCTGTGAATATTTGCTGCGGCATCAGTGGTTCTTCTTAAATGGAGAATGAGATAGTCCCATCTGCTTGTTTTGATTAGATTGTTGACTTTGCAAGCCAAGAAGAGCGACGTGATTTTGTATAGAGTACTGCGAAAAAAATCTTTTACTTCAAAGAAGAAACTTTTTATGTAATAGCTTACTGAAAGTTGTTGAAGTTTGTATTGGACTTTTTTTCCCCACTCTGCTTCAATTCAGTCAAACTATAAAATCCAGACAGGAAACTGGTTGATCTATTGAGTCAGGTACTTTTTATGCTTCAACAGTAGCTTAAATGAAAAACCCATGTTTCTGCAAATGGTAAGGTACAAAGACTGAAGAAACTAACGTCCCGCCAAAAAAGTTGAAGAACACTTAAACTTTAACAAGACTTTTGTAGCTTGTGAAGCTACAAAACATACAGGTACATTCTCCTTCGTGAATCGTGGTGGAGTTTTTGTGACTGAATGATCCTAGGAGCTATACTTTTACCCCTGGTAGCATTTCCTGGGGAAGACTGGTCCAATGTAACAGGTCATACATGTATGGACAGAGAATAACATGGAATTGATGCCTCACGCCTGGGCGTGGGATACCAGGACCCCACCCTGGAGCCAGACCTTGGGGAGGGGCTCGTTAACAAACACCTGGTGACTGGGCCTCTGCTCAGCCCGAATGGGTTTGCTATCCTGTGGGCCCACCACCTGCAGGAGGGTCTATATGAGTCAGCTGCATGGCGCCATGTGAGGTAGCCAACGACGGGAACCATGGCTCTCTGAACCTGGCCTAACAAAGCTAGCTGTTGGAACATACATGGGGCGGCTGTGGCTGAGTGGTGAGAGAGTCATCCTCCAATGCGAGAGTTGGGGTTTCGATTCCACCAGCAGTCACATACCGACGTGTCCCTGGGTAAGACACTGAACCCCTCATTGCCTCCAATGTGTGTCACGTCAATGTATGAATGTGATAAAGCTCTGATTAGTCTAGAGTGATTTGTTCAATTAGCTTTGTAGAGATCTAGTAGAGTGCTGTGCGAATGGGTAAACGGGGCACAGATTGTAGTGTAAAGCGCTTTGAGTATCTTGACAAGACAGAAAGGCGCTATATAAGTACAGTCCATTTACCATTTACATACAAGAAAACCTACCTCCATAAAAAAACATACATGACTGAGAAGAGCCTCAAGGTTTTCACAGTCTTGGGTTTTTTAATTGAAAATAACTTGCAAGTGTTGCAAATCAATCTAAAATTGACATAAATGCTTGAATACAACAGAAGACGTAAATAATAACTCAACTCTCATTTATTTACATTCAAACCTTTGCTTTTTAACAGATCTTCGACTCTTAAATTGCATAAAAAGGGAATGAGTTGAATCATTTTAGTTCAGTATTACCAAACATTACAAGCTGAATAAAGTATGCTCACAAAGGCAAATAGACATCATGTTTTGCAGCACGTGTAACTTTAAATAGCCTTTTTTTTACTTGATTATTCATTAGCTTGTCATAAAAAATAAAGTTGTCTGAATATGAATAAATTATAAATCCATTTTATTTACTCAGACTACTGAATGTTGCAACAGAACTTCCAGATCACCTATACATGTAATCTTTGCCCATTAGCCCCCCCAAATAAACAACACAGCAATTGCTTTTAACTTGGGACTATTTCTTTACAGTTGGAGTGTTTTTGCCCATGGGGTGGAAAATCCTTCAGGCAAATCCCTGATCCTCCTTATCACTTCTCTTAGCCTCTTCAACCAGGTCTTATCTCCTCCAGGACAGTAATTAACAGGAATTACGCACAACTCCTATCTGCTGAGTCCAACTTGTAACCACAAGAGCCCTTTTCCCATTTAGGGCCTGTCTGACAAAGATTATGTCTGAAGAGGAGTTCCTCAATCAAGAGGTGCCACACAACTGTTGTGCTTAGCTGCTAAGCTTGGCCACAGCATGGCTCACTTGTGCAGATAAAGGCCAAATTGGGAGCTAAAATGAGCCGTCTGGCACTTTGAATCGACCCAAAAGTCTTTGTGACTTTTACCTCAGCGGTAAAATCGGATGCACAAAAGTATACTTTACACTTATCGTCTGAAAAGTATTTAAATGTCAAGATGGACGATCATCCTGAACGCATCTTTTCTGTTTTTCTGAGCCTGCACATTCTAAATGTTTAACAGGATCCTTGAGAAAATCCTCCTCTCCACTTCTGTTTCCCTGGCAACTGGCATGCATTGGAATTGATGACATCTCCCGATCGCCCACTTACTTTGCACTAAAAATGCTCTGCGAGTGAACTTCGGCAATGCCGCTTCCACTCACAGGAAGAGGATGCCACAAAGGAGAAGACTGAAGACATTTGTTCTTAAGAAATCAGGACCATTTAAAGCACTGCTCACCTCTGACACCAAGTAGTGACACTTGTTAGTCAGTATAACTTTAAATATTCTAACATAGCAAGTCCTACTGGGTCTCCATATGCATGGTGCGCTGTGTGCCTATGGTGCATTGCATACTGCCTTTTATAAATACGACTCAGGCTCCCAGCATGAATCATTATCTATTTAACTCCTGCTGCTAGCTACAAACTTGTTTATGAGACAGGGAAACTCTGTCTTCATTCAAACCATTGAATTTAACAGTTTGCACATCTCTAACACCATCATTCTACCCCTTAATTAACATAGACGGGCAGCCAGGTAGCTCTGAAGGCCAAAACCTGAAGCAGGACCACTTGCCGTCACCTTGTTACCACATAATTTGTTCAGATGAGGCCCCCGACACAGGCGAGAGGGAGGAAATGAATTCATAAAGGCAGCCTTGCCTCTCCTTCCTTTCCTAGCGCCTCTCCACCCACACAGCCTTGCTTTAACCGTTGGTCCCGCACAACATATTCAGCACAATCACGCTGCGTGCACCACCAGCCCACTGCACACTTCCCTCGGCTTCATTAAAACCGCACGCATGCACTCTGACACATTAACGCACACATTCTGCAAGTGACCATTCAAATCTATTCATCAACCCTGAGGCTCATTTCATCCGCTCTTGCTTTCACCGGAAGGCCTTGCAACCAAACAATAAATATGCAAACGCTGGAACGCTGTCTGGTAAAGTCAACAGCATCGAGGCGTCCACAGCGGCCTGTTTAACATTCACTCAAGTGCTATTCCCTTTGACAGCCGAAGCACTGCGGAGGCTGGCCACTCTGTCAGAGAGCTGGGTGTCACGCATGTGCGCAAGAGGCAAGACACTGCGCTGTCAACCCAATTAGGCTGCTCCGGCACACACCGACTCCATTCTGTAGGATTGAAAGAGGTCAAGGAACATATAAGACAGGGCCATTTCCCTCAGCTCACCAAGCACACAGACTGGCCACGTTTGAATTCATTGACTAGCTTGGATAGAGACTGAAAGGCGAGGGGGTCTTTTATGCTCAAGTCATTAGGAGAGGGTAGGCACACAAAATCTCTGTGGGAAATTGTGCACACATTGACCAATTCGAAAAAAGGGAACAGTCCATTAACAGGACATAACTGTCACTACTTTTTTTAAGATATAGTTCGAATCTGTCTGTAACCTTAAAAAAAAAAAGTTAAATCCTCATGCAAATGCTTTGTTAATTTGTACGCTGGTCTTGAAGACAGTATCTCAGGGGTGTCCAGTCCTTGACTTCGAGTGCCACCATCCTGTATGTTTTAGAAATTTTTAGAAGTTTATCTTCAAACATGTGTCCGCGGACCTTGCAGAGGTGATTCAACCATTGAATTGTATGTGTTGGAGCAGGGAAACAAGTAAAACACGCAGGTTAGTGGCACTATAAGACCAGGATTACACATCCCTGCAGTGTCTGCATGAATCATGAAATTATCACGTCTGGAGGCTTATTTTCAAGACAATGCAACCCTACCAATGTACAATGCAACGTTGACGCAGTCACTTGCTCTTGCCAACGCTTTATTCAGGTACAATAATTACAGGTCAGCTAGCTCTGAGTCACTGTTCCGCCGTGATCCACGCCAGAGCTCCCGATCCTCAATCTACATGTACCTCCAGCACAATAATTCCCTTGTGAAAGTGCATATTTGTCTTTTTTTTCCTTCAAATTTGTGGACTTTGCTTCTTTTTTGATTATTTCATGTGTATTTTTTTCCTGTATAATTAGAAAATGCTATTGGATTCACCTGGGATTAATGAATGAATGCATGCATGTATGCAGTGATGTAGTCTACATTTTTGTAGTGGGTATACCTTGATTCGTGTTACGTTGGATATTGGACACAGTTGAAAGCCACGGCGTGTGAATGTCCAACGCCCAACGTAAAACTAACTTTACCGTAGTTGGTCACCACATACTGTGCTTAGAAACCTAAGTACACTGGTTAGTACAATGTAATTGTCAATTTATTTTGATTTTTAAGCATATTGAACATTTCCAAATTTCTCTGATGCTTATATTTGAATAAATGTACAACCAACTTTGTACAACAGTTGGCGTTGTATTAAAAACATTTTACAGAATTCACAAAACAGTATCAATTCAAAACATGTTCAAGTATTAAGTAGTAAGTACAGAAGTATTAATTATACAATAATTCATTGGATAAGTGAAGCGCTTCATACAGATAGATTGTTACGGAAGCATTTAACTGCTGTTTAACGTATCAATGACACATGCCTAATGATATGTCATGTATCATTGGGCACACTGAAATTCTTAATCTTTTCTAGTGGGTATACACCGTATAACCGCGTATCGCATAGACTACACCATTGCATGTATGTATGTATCTATATATGTGCATGTACTGTATGTATGTATGTGCATGTGCTGTATGTATGTATGTATGTACATGTACTGTATGTATGCATGTATGCATGTATGCATGTATGCATCTATCTATCTATCTATCTATCTATCTATCTATCTGTCTATCTGTCTATCTGTCTATCTGTCTATCTATCTATCTATCAATCTATCAATCTATCTATCTATCTATCTATCTATCTATCTATCTGGTATTGGTCCCATTCAGGCTAGCCAAAACCCGTCAATCTAGTCAGAATTAAACTTTTTCGCGAACTGAGGCTGTTCAGCAAGCCATCTACAAGTTATATTTACATTGTTCAGAACCTTCCTTAGACCCAACTTAAAACGGTCATCTCTCACTTCAAGCTAAAAAACAAGAAAATAAAAAAATCAGTAGCTTAGACACCTCAACCCGATAGGCTGATCGGAGGTACAAACAGCCCAGCAGGAAGAAGTTTATGTGCCTTATTGTTATGATGCAACCCTACATTTAATCCAATTATTTGGTGATTTTCTATTCTGCAGAATCCTCTATTTTCTCCCGCCCCCAACCTGAACAGTCCTGGACCTTTCTCTGAGCAAGTCAGAGACTTGATGAATGCCCACTGGGTTGTTAACCTCCGAAGGAATGCATTCAGATCAATTCTACACACACGGTATGGATGTGTGATTGGATAATATGCAATTTACTGTCTCAACGTGTGTGTGTACGTGCTCAAACAAAGTCAATATCTCATTCAGAGGTGCATGTACATTGAATGCTGTTTTAATAAAACATGGACTTTTCATTTATGCTCAGGCTGCTGGATTTCAGAATAAATACTTCGACGTGTATCCACTTTTATATCTTAGCTGATGTTTCATGTAACTGTATACGCGTAGTGGTAACTGGATCCTCTGTAGAGCTCTGAGCTACTTAAATGAGTTTCAGTTTGGCTGAGGAGATTATTTAAACCTTGTTTATACAAGGACAACCTCTGGAAACATTAGCAGGTTTTTATGTGTATTGTGGTAAATAAACAAGAGAAAAAGAACACATTTACATGGATCCACTGTAGTTTCCATGCCAGGTACCTACTGTATTGTGCAGTCGCTTTATATTTATTGTAATTTGACTCAAACTGTCCTATGTGTTGAGTGCAGGTGTTCTTAGATGAGTTGTGCTTGGTGAACATGTGCTCAGAAAAAAGGAGGGTGCAAAATAACGTAATTATGTTTATCTGGCAATCTTGAAGTAGGGATCAGCTGCATGCATGAGTTTTGTCTGTTGAGCCGTCCTTCTGTTGGAAACCAAAATATTTCCACAGAGTTGATTTAAATCCAGCAGGAGAGTGAATTTCATTAAGGCGCAGAGCGCAGCCGTGCACGGAAATGGTGACACAGACGTGCCTTGGGAATTTTGAAAATAAAAACGTATTTTAAAGATCATGATATGAATCGATGTTTAAGTTTTGCCACAATGTAATTGAATCATATATTGATTTAAATCGATGTATTGTTACACCCCTAACAGTTACATCCAAACTGATTAATATGCTAATGTTACGACGAACCTAGGATGTTGTTGGTTTGCTCCTACATGCATAAAAGGAGCACAAACACTGCTCTCTGACATTTATTGTAACCGTCGTTGGTGCCGAAAAACATTTGACTGTAGCCACCTGTGTAGTTTCACACCTCTGCAGGGGTTCCCACAAAACCTAGATTCGGAAACCTTCAGATTCAGAGTGAAAGAGGGATGTTGTGTACATGAACGTCCAAACCACAGCAGAAAAAAAAATAAACATCTCATGTAAATGAGTCCCCGAGGCTCAATGGGATTAACCCGTCTTAATAAAGGTTGAATGAATGAAACCAACAGCAGAAAAACTCCGGTTACATAAAAAAATGTGGCATGTAAATGGTGCTTTAAAGTGTTAAACAATGACATCAACAAGTCCGTCCACATGCAACACCAGGTCTGATACATACTCGGTTACAAATGTTGACATTGTGGTGCTGGGATCCCAGTTCTGTGATATAAAATACTCCCTAATCCTTCCTCTGCCCACCTCTGCACTACATATTCAAAGAAATGCTGGAATTGCTTCCCAAGGAACATTTGCTATGATTTTTTTTCTTGACTGTAATACCAAAGTCAGAAATCAGTTTTGCCATGAATTGCCATTAAAATAACAGTATTTCTTCCTGCGTATTTTGTTTTCGAAGGAACTTTAGTTTAATCTTGAGAATGAGAAGGGGAAGGTGGCGCTGAATGGTTAGTATCACCTCTTGGCAGAAAGTATCCCTGTGCCAAAATAGTTTCCTTTCAGAGCTAATCTTTTATTTGCATATTAAAGGCAATAAAAGACGCATGCAGAACCATAATCCTGCACGGTCCTTGTGTTTCTTTAAGACCAGGCACTCGGTGAACAAAAAATAAATATAAATGGAAAACCCCAGAGAACACTGAGAACGGGCCCCTTTTTCACTTTTCTATCAAACACTTTTAAACATCGCTGAGGGTGGCATGCACATTAAAACATTATAATCAGGCCACATTTGAATTTCAATGGGGGGCAAATGGGGGGAAAAAAAAGTGTTGGATTTGGATGCTTTTATTTTGATACTAAACCAGAGTTGGACACAAAGTAGTTACTAGACAAAAAAATAAATATAAATAAGTTAAATTTAAATGACCACAGATTACTATAAATATCAGTGGCCTCAGGATTCTAGCTCTGCTCTTTGCAGATGATGTGGTCCTGTTGGCGTCATCGTGCCGTGATCTTCAGCTCTCACCGGAGCGGTTCACAGCCGAGTGTGAAGAGGACAGGATGAGAGTCAGCACCTCCAAAGTCTGAGGCCATGGTCCGCCGTTAAAAAAGGGTGGACTGATCTCTTCATGTCGAGGGTGAGGTTCTCCCTCAAGTGGAAGAGTTCAAGTATCTTGGGGTTTTGTTTACGAGTGAGGGAAGAATGGAGTGTGAGATTGACAAGACGGATTGGATTGGTGCAGCTCTCATTTTACTGGTCAGTCTACGTTCCTACTTTGGGTAGTGACCTAAAGAATGAGATTGTGGATACAAGTAGTTGAAATGAGTTTCCTCCACAGGGTAGCATGGACTCTCCCTTAGAGATAGGGTAAGAAGTTCAGTTATCAGGAGAGACTCAGAGTACAACAACTGCTCCTCCACATCCAGAGGAGCCAGTTGAAGTGGTTTGGGCATCTGGTAAGGATGCTCCCTGGGCGCCTCCATAGGGAGGTACTTCAGGCATGTCCGACTGGGAGGAGACCTCAGGGAAAACGCTGGAGAAACTATGTCTCTCTGTTGGCCTTGGAAAGCCTTGGAGTCCTCCCAGAAGAGCTGGAAGAAGTGGCTGTGGAGAGAGATGTCTGGGCCTCCCTGCTCAAGCTGCTACTCGACATGGGAACAGGAAGGAAGGAAGGAAGGAAGGAAGGAAGGAAGGAAGGAAGGAAGGAAGGAAGGAAGGAAGGAAGGAAGCAAGGAAGGAAGGAAGGAAGGAAGGAACAAATGAAGGAACGAACAAACAAAGGAAGGAAAGAAGGAAGGAAGGAAGTTAGGAACAAATGAAGGAACAAACAAACAAAGGAAGGAAGAAGGAACGAAGGAAAGAATGAACTAACTAATGAAGGAAGGAAGGTAGGAACAAAGGAAGGAAGAAGGAACAAGCAAAGGTAGGAAGGAAGGAAGGAAGGAAGGTAGGAAGGAAGGAAGGAAGGAAGGAAGGAAGGAAGGAAGGAAGGAAGGAAGGAAGGAAGGAAGGAACGAACGAACGAAGGTAGGAACAAAAGAAGGAAGGAAGGAAGGAAGGAATGAACAAACTAAGGAATGAATGAAGGAATGAATGAAGGAACGAACGAACGAAGGAAGGAAGAAAGGAAGGAAAGAAAGAAGGAAGGAAGGAACAAACGAATGAAGGAAGGAAGGAAAGAATGAAGGAATGAACAAAGGAAGGAACAAACGAAGGAAGGAAGGAAGGAACAAAGGAAGGAACAAATGAACGAAGAAACGAACAAAGGAACAAAGGAAGTAAGAAGAAACAAACTAAGGAAGGAATGAACAAACTAAGGAATGAATGAAGGAACGAACGAACGAACGAAGGAAGGAAGAAAGGAAGGAAAGAAACAAGGAAGGAAGGAAGGAAGGAAAGAATGAAGGAATGAACAAAGGAAGGAAGGAAGGAAGGAACAAATGAACGAAGAAACGAACAAAGGAAGGAATGACCCAATGAAGAAAGGAAGGAAGGAACAAAGGAACGAAGGAATGAACAAAGGAAGGTAGGAACGAAGGAAGGAACGACGCAAGGAGGGAAGGAACAAAAGGAGGAAGGAAGGAAGGCTGGACGGACGGACGGACGGATGGATGGATGATGGATGTTTCTTCATTACGCCCAACTTAAACAGGCTGTAAGATCAAAGTAAACTCTAACATTAAACATATTTGAAGGTGTGGTTAGTGTCAACGTTAACCACTCATCAGGACACTCTGTCCAGGTTTTCTTCCATCCTGTCATTTGTTTGTAATATTTAAAAAGCTTCTTCTTCTCTTCTTATTAGTGTGTGTGTGTGAGTGAAAGCTACAGTGGCAGCAAACAGAGCTCATAGTTAAGCTACGGGCCTCATTACCCACGCTCAGAGGCCAGCACTTCAAGAATCCAACTTAATTGGTTGCCGGAGCTTTGCTTTTTTTTAATGCAGCAATTTATTTTAAGTGGTTTTGAAGCAAGATGATACAGGGAGGAAATTGAAAAGGAACCATTGTGGAAAGAGGAGGATTTTTTTTTACTCTGTGTGCAGAAATACTTGTGAATGTGAGGTTATGGTATGTGGCGTTGCTTGGCTACTAGTAGGATATAAATACAAAAAATTAACATCCGTTGTAGCAGAAGATACAAATTCCATGACTTCATACCGGCATGAATGATTTGTAAGCTGCGTTCAGTTTAAATGTATTGTTTAGCCCGTTTTCACAACCAGACCTTTTCTGCTCGGACCAGGAGGAAACCGTGCACATCCCAAAGACTAAAATCTGCCACGTTCCCTTTTTTTATTTATGTTTCACACGCTAATAGAATCTAATCGTTTCAGAAGGCCACTGGGGCTGTAAAAGCATTTCATGGCTGTTTGATCCACAGCTGAGAACTTTTTAAATTACAAATGATGACACCGATGCTCAGTCCTGCCTCCCACCCCACTTTAATCCTCGAGCAACAAACCACAGTCTCCTTCTGAAGCACTTCTCGTGTCTTTGTATGAAACACGGAGAGGCTGTGGGGGATGCACCCTGATTGGTCCATATTGAGCTGAGGGAGGGGCTTAGCTCAGAGAGGAGCGTAGGTGATGACAGTAAAATTGAATTAATATGTTAAACGTATGTTTTTGTTGATAGGATGATTTGCCTTTGTTTGTTCATGTTGGTCGTATTAGCAAAATAAACTAGAGGACAGAATTTAACAAACTGGTCAAAAAGTTGCCATTACAACTGGTTACCGTTTGAAGTCAACCCAATCCAAGATGGCCGCCACAACCAACGTATCTTAGGCAACACAAAAAAGGCTGCAATTCAGTGAATTTCAAAGATAGTGAGCTAAAATTTGGTGCAGTAGTAGCTTAAGAGTCTTCAATGAACACACAGAATCCAGTGGTTCCCCTACAGTTATCCAAGGAGGGAGCCCCACCCTGTCAACAGAACCGAGCACCCAGCCTACCGAAATCATCCTTCACCCACTATACACCCCCACCCCCACACACACACGCACACAAACCATCAATAACTGCCAGTAATGACGTAGCGCTAAGCTAGTGGCGCACAATATAGACGTGCTAGCTAAAAAGCTACAGACATAGCGTTTCTCTTCTAAACACTGGAAGCTATTAAAATTTTGCCAGTAACTACCTGAGTTAACTCTGTTAGCAAAATATCTTATGAGTCACTATTTTTTTTTTTTTTCCATTTAGCCTTTATTTATCCAGGTAGTCTCGCTGAGCCACGAGGACTCATTTTTAAGAGAGACCTGTTTAAGGAGCAGATGGGGGTTAAGGACCTTGCTCGTAGGCCCAGGGTGGGGCGAATGAGGGTGGGGGCAGCTGTGGGTGCTTCACCTACCCCACCCACATTTTTGATGTTGTCGGTACCGGGGCTTGAACCAGCGATCTTCCGATCACAGGCCCACCTATATTCATGGTGGCTTTGCCAATTTCAGCTTTTTGGCTACTTTTCAGTTAGTTTCAGCTTCTTTTCAGCTTTTTTCTGCCCATTTCAGTTTCAGTGCATTTTTCAGCTACATTCAGTTAAAACTGGTGCTAATGTTAGCTGTTTGTGCTATTAAGCTTCTTTTAACTACATTTGTTTTATGTTCTTTTTGGCCTTTTTCTGCTAAATTCAGCTTATTCAGCTAATTTGTTTTTTTCAACATTTAAGCTTTATTTTCACTAATTTCAGCTTTTTGGCTAATTTGCAGCAAATTTCAGCTTTTATATGCTCTTTCTAGCCTTTTTTTTTTTTTTTTGCCCATTTCAGTTTTAGCGCGTTTTTCAGCTACATTCAGTCGAAACATTTTGATCATTTTAGTTATGTGCTCTATTAAGCGTCTTCTAAACTGCATACGATTTAGGTTCTTTTTTGGCAATTTTTCTGCTAATTTCAGCTTAGTCGAATAATTTCAGCTTTTTCTGCTTATCAATTTTTCAGCAAATTTCACATTTTTGTGCTTCTTTCAGCCTTTTATAAATAAGCTCTTTTAAAAGCTTATTTCTGCTCATTTCAGCCTTTTTTTAACTAATTTTGTCTATTCTGCCTTATCTACATTTCAGCTTTTTTTTGTTGCTAATTTCAGCTTTTTGGCTACTTTTCAGTTAATTTCAGCTTTTTTCTGCCCATTTCAGTTTTAGTGCATTCTTCAGCTACATTCAATTGAAATATTTGCTAATTTTAGCTGTTTGGTTCTCTGTTAAGGTTCTTCTAACTGCAGATGTTTTATGTTCTTTTTGGCTTTTATCTGATAATTTCAGCTCATTTATCTAATTTGTTCTTTATTCTGCATTCTCATCTACATTTCAGCTTTATTTTTTTTTCTAATTTCAGATTTTTGGCCACTTTGCAGCCATTTTCAGCTTTAATATGCTCTTTTTTTCTGCTTATATCAGTTTTAACACATTTTTCAGCTACATTCAGTTGAAACTTTTTGATAATTTTAGCTGGTTTGTGCTTTATTAAGCTTCTTTTAACTGTATTTTTTCTGTTCATTATTGCTTATTTCATTATTTTAAGCTTTATTCTTTTATGCTAATTTTAGCATGTTTATGCAACTTTTAGCATAATTCTGTTCTTTTCAGCTTAATGCTACTTTTCAGCTATTGGTGTATTTCACGTGTTATAGCTTGTTTAGCAGCGTTCAGCAAATCATTCACCAACAAACATTCACACTACATTTTCACTGGAAACACAATTTATTTAGTTGTAAAACGGCGTCAAACCACATTAAAACTACAAAATTCGGATCGGCGCTTTAAAAGAAAAGTTGGATCGTCTTAATTAAAGCAGCACAAACAATAGGTGCTCTGCTTTGAATAAAATGACCATCTTTCCGTGGGCAAAAACCTGGGTAATTCCCTGCTAATTATAATAAAAATGCTCAAAAGGAGGATTTGAATGGGACCTGCTTGTATCTTTAGAGCGAAGAACAGCGGTGAGAAAAGCAGCCAAAGCCTGAAGAATGGGCTCAACCTGATCGGTTTCCAAAACGCCTGCAGTGTGTCACTCTCCTGCACGCCAACAAAAGCATGCTCCTTGGCGAGCAAGAGTACATCCTTTCTCCCGTGATAAGAAAAGCAAGGGGAGAGCTGAAAAGCTCCAAACTTGGCTAGAGTCCTTTGAGACCTGTGAAGATTCGCTGTTTTCCTTCTCGTCAGAGAAATGGGTTGATTGTGCTTTGACCCATCTTAGACTGGTTGGATAAAAAAAAAAAAAAACACGACAGGGGAGAAAAGAAAGCTGAAGAAAATGTAGAGAGAACAAGAGAGTCTTTATTCTTAGCAGTCACTTGGCGATGAGGGAGACTGAACAGGGAATCAACAGCGTTAAAGACGATGTGTTCAAACTTTGCAATAAAAACAAAAAGAAGCCGCAGCATTGAAAAAGCCACACGCTGCGTCGAGAGCCTGACAGCCTCATCAAATGCTACGTTGGTGCGTGATTTCCTACAAAAAACAAAACTTTACCTCTCAAGTGAGCAGAGCCTTGTTGTGCAATGGTGGTCTAATCATTTTTTTTTTCCTAATTTCAGCTACAGTCCTGCTGAAGGCAGGAAACCACCACAAACTTCCCTCCCATTCCAACTTTTGCTACAACCCTCTTTTGTTCAGGGTCTATCCTGAGGAAACGTGTTCTTTCATTTCATTGTTATGCTGATGACTGTCAGATTTATCTGCCTTTCAAAACCAATAGTACGGTGGCCCTCAGGTGTAAATGAACAACAGTTGAAAAAACGGAATTACATTAAGCCAAAGCCGAAGTGGACAAAGCCGAAGTGGACAAAGCTGAAGTGGACAAAGTCGAAGTGGACAAAGCTGAAGTGGACAAAGCCGAAGTGGACAAAGCTGAAGTGGACAAAGCCGAAGTGGACAAAGTCAAAGTGGACAAAGTCGAAGTGGACAAAGTCGAAGTGGACAAAGCCGAAGTGGTGAAAAAACAGAATTATATTTGAAAAAACGGAATTATATTAGAAAAAATATTTTAAAAAATACATCTGAAAGAAAAACAAAAAGGGCAGCACAGTGGCACAACTGGTAGAGCTGCTGCCTCTCAGCGAGAAGGTTGCTGGTTCAAATCCCAATCCAGGGGCCTTCCTGGGTGGAGCTTGCATGTCCTCTTCGTGCATGCGTGGGTTTTCTCCGGGTACTCCGGTTTCCTCCCACAGACCAAAAACATGCATGTTAGACTGATTGGTAACTCCATATTGTCCCTAGTTGAGAGTGAGAGCATGAATGGTTGTCTCATTTGTCTCTATGTGTCCCTGTGATGGACTTGCAACCCATCCAGAGTGTCCCCGCCCCTCGCACAGCGATTGCTGGACATAGGCACCGGTGACCCCCGTGACCCAAAATGGAATAAGTGGTTAAAAAGATAATGGATGGATGGAAAAAAAAACAAAAAAACAATTACATTGAAAAAATAGAATTATATCAAGCTAAACTGGGAGTGATGTGGATTTTAGAGTAGCAGGGTGGACAGTTGACTCAGGCACTCAATTTATTTTTAATAATTTAAGTTTAAAAAATATTTTGATATCATAAAAAGTCATTGGATGAGAACTATTATAAATAGTAATATTACAAAATTATTCAAAATATGATCTTTTTATTACTTAGAATTGTAACTTAACTTCAGGGAGCATGAAAGGGGACATGGCAGTAAGCCCAAGTTGCATTAAAATTAGATTTAATTATTTTAAGTAAATTTGTCTTGTGTATATATGGTTGTGTTTTATGGTAGAGGTGAGTCAAAAATATAAGACGAGTTTAATAAAATAATTATTAGCCCACCTTTAAACAAAACATACATTTTGGCATGGGGACTGAAACGGCACCAAATAGTAGTAATGACTCTACTGTACATTGTTCTGTTTTGTGTTGTTAATAAAGTAAAAAAAAAAAAAAAAAAAACCCACCACTTCTGTTTGTGTTTAATGTAATTCTGTTTTTCAAATGTAATTCTATTTTATTCAAATGTAATTCTATTTTATTCAAATGTAATTCTGCTTTTTTCGCCACTCCCGCTTTGGCCACTCCCACTTTGGCCACTCCCACTTTGGCTTAATGTAATGATTTTTTTTCAAATGTGTTTTTGTTGTGTGTGTGTTTTTTTAAATGCAATTTTGTTTTTTTAAATGTAATTCTGTTTTTTCAAACGTTCATTTACACCTCAAGGCCACCGTACAATAGTTCTTGCTCCATTCACCCCCTGTTAAAATGTCTTTATGACATTGAGGCATGGATGGCTTCAAATTGTTTAAGTTTCAACGATCAGAAAACTGAAGTCATTGTGTTTAGCCCTAGATCTACCGCTGTCTCTGTTCCTGTAAACCTCGACTCTCTTCAGTCATATCTTAAGCAGTCTGTTCCAAATCTCGGGATGGTTTTAGACTCTGACTTCAAGTTTAATCAACAGATTACATCTGTTCTACAAAAAAGATTCTTCCTGTTAAGGCAGATGGCTAAGCTTAAGTTGTATCGTTGTATCTCGGTGCAATGATAATAAAGTTTATTCCGATTCTGATTAAGTCCGTGTTGACCAGATGTGACCTTGAAGAAATAGTCCATGACTTTGTTACAACCCGACTGGACTACTGTAACGTACTCTATGTTGGGGTGAGTCAGGTCTCCCGTTCACGTCTCCAGCTCGTCCAAAATGCTGCAGCTCGGCTCTTAACAGGAACTTGTAGGTTTGATCACATTTCACCAGTTTTGTCCTCCCTTCACTGGATCCCTGTACGTAATTGAATTGATTTTAAAATTCTCCTGTTGACCTTTAGGTGCCTAAATGGCCTTGCACCTGCATACCTCTCTGACCTGCGTCAACCATATAAGACAGGCCACTTCACTTCCTGTTTTTAAATCTCTTCTAAAACACACCTGTTTTCACTGACGTTTAACTGATTTGATTTAGTGTTTCATTATTTTTGCGTTCTCGTTTTATTTTTGATGCCTTTAATTATATCTCGTTATTATTCTTTCAATAGTTACCGTCTGATCTCTTTGTTACGCACTTTGGTAACAGCTGCTGTTTTAAATGTGCTTTATAAATAAATATGACTTTGACAAACACTGTTGCTATCTCACATAAGATAAAGAAATGTTACGTACATTACTGCAATACCTGATAATTTAAGGAATTTCAAAGGGAGTATCCTTCACTAATTCTGTTTGAGTAAAACACACTCAGTGTTGAGTAGTGGTCTTAATTTCAAAGTCCTGCACAGCGAACAGCGTCTCCACATAAACGTGCTTTTAGCTGATTTGCTTCTTTCATCTTATTCCTTTGTTTAAAGACCCGCTCATTCATTCCAGCACTGGGAGAGAAACCTTCTAAAGCTTATAATGAATAAGTCAACACATTAAAGAAGCGGGTGGGTGGGTGGGGGGAACTGTCAAACTGAGCTGAACACAGTAAAATGGTAAATGGACTGTACTTACATAGCACCTTTCTCTCTAATCAAGACACTCAAAGAGCTTTACACTACAATATACGCCCTCATACCCATTCATACAGCACTCTACTAGATCTCTACAAAGAATAATCAGAGCTTTATCACATTCATACACTGACGGGACACACATCGGAGACAATAAAGGGTTTAGTGTCTTTCCCAGGGACACTTCGGCATGTGACTGCTGGTGGAATCGAACCCCTAACTCTTGCATTGGACGATGACTGCTCTAACCACTCAGCCACAGCCGCCCCCAAAAGTATAGGTCTTTGTATAAGCAACGCATTCTGGTGTTCACAGATTGATCAGAAACTATTGTCTTTTCCAGTGCATCAAATTAAACATATGGTGCATTTATAAACAACTGTGGTTGGTCAATATACTGCAAACAAACAATAAATAGTAGAAAGTACAAGACATTGTATATACATGGAAAGACCCGATCACCTCTGTGGACCAGCCTGGACCTAAAGACCCGATCACCTCTGTGGACCAGCCTGGACCTCATGACAACTAAAGAGCTGAGCACCTCTGTGGACCAGCCTGGACCTCGGGACAACTAAAGACATGATCATCTTTGTGGACCAGCCTGGACCTTGGGACAACTAAAGACATGATCACCTCCGTGGACCAGCCTGGAACTCGGGGCAACTAAAGACCTGATCATCTTTGTGGACCAGCTTGGACC
>NC_056520.1:6704458-6742268 GCF_014905685.2 Nematolebias whitei | reverse complement strand
ACTAAAGACCTGATCACCTATGTGGACCAGCCTGGACCTCGGGACAACTAAAGACCCGATCACCTCTGTGGACAAGCCTGAACCTCGGGACAAATAAAAACCTAATCACCAAAGTGGACCAGCCTGGACCTTGGCACCACTACAGGCCTAATCACCTCTGTGGACCAGCCTGGACCTCAGGACAACTAAAAGCTTGATCACCAAAGTGGACCAGCCTGGACCTTGGCACCACTACAGGCCTAATCACCTCTGTGGACCAGCCTGCACCTCAGGACAACTAAAAGCCTGATCACCAAAGTGGACCAGTTTGGACCTTGGCACCACTAAAGACCTAATCACCTCTATGGACCATCCTGGATTTCAGGACATCTAAAGACCTGATCACCAAAGTGGACCAGCCTGGACCTTGGCACCATTAAAGACCTGATCAATTCTGTGGACCAGCCTGAACCATGGGACAAGTAAAGATCTGATCACTAAAGTGGACCAGCCTGGACCTCGGGACAACTAAATACCTGATCACCAAAGTGGGCAAGCATAGACTTCAGGACCACTAAAGACCTGATCACTTCTGTGGACCAGCTTTGACATTGAGGCAACTAAAAGCCAATATCTAAGGAATCTGAAGAGCATAGTAGGCTACTGATGGTCAGACATGTATATGCAGGTAGATACGTGTTTAACTAGCATGAGCCGGATTCCTGTTTCAATATGCACCGTCTATAAAAAGCCACAGTTCTATGACAATATTATGAAGAGGGATCTCAGATTTCAAGTCGCTTCATTTAAACAAAAATATAAAAATTACAGTATATTACTACAGTTTATGCTAGTTTACGACACAAGGTTTAGATTAGTTATGGTTGAAATTCTAAGCATTTTTTTAAAAAAGGATGTGACATATGAACGTTAATACAGAGGTAGATAATACCCAAGAAAGAGTTCCTTAAAATCAATCGTTTTTCATAAGATAATCAAATTTCTCTAACTTGTAGCAACCCAGAGGGGAGAGAAACGGCTTCAATCAATAGAAAACCAACTGACTCAGTTACACCAGAGGAATAAATGTCTAAGGAAAAGGTACAACAGAACCATAAAGTCTCCTTGCACAGGGCGCTGCTCTCACTAGGCCGTCTATCATCCTGGGTTGTGAGCTATCATTTAGCCCAATCTCCCGCTACTCAAACAGATACTCCAAGCGTGTAATTTAAAGAAGAAACATGGGAGTTTTGACACTGCTTTAAAACCCAAGAGGTACTATTTTAGGACTACATCAAAAGCGAAATTACAGATGCTTCTGCGGAAAAGCAATCCTACAAGAAGGAGACTTTTGGTAAAACAGCCTTTTGGTCTAATTATGAATAATTATACCGGATTGGAGGAAGTCACTAATCAAAGGAAGCGATAACATTTCCCGGTATTTGTGCAGGAGGTCGAGCGGAGTTGATTGGTGAACATGGAGACAAGCGGCAGCTCCGGCGAGATGTCGAATCTTGGGAGAATCATCATTTCAGCTGTGTTGAAGGCAGGAGATACAGCAGATGAGCCGATGCAGAATGCAGAGGTGTACCCACATGGATAATTCATGCGGCGAAGCCTCCGGTTAAATGTGGCATATTTTAGGGGCACGGTCCCATCGCACCCTTCAGGACTACAGCTTTATATCTCCATGTGGGTTTTTAACAGGGAGCCGACGTTCAAATAATTTACAAGCCCACTGTTGCTCATGTCGAAATTACCTTAACAAGATGACTAATGTTACTGTATTTACTTTTTAATTATCTTATATTGCACAATTATGGAGCGATTTTAACCCCCAAACCTAAGAGCTAGATTTTACTAAACTAAGCAGTGACCAGATTTTTTTTAATGTTTAAATCCTCTTTTGGGCTAAAGCTCATTAACATCCACACATGTAATCTTTTAAATTGGTACAAAACACCCCTGCCGGTAAAGTATGATCCATAATTTGCTAAGGAAGCCTGAAATGAACATATTACCTTTCAAGAGAGAAACACTAAAATTTGGGTAATACAGTATATTGTAATTGCCCGTTCACATGACTATAAAAAAAGAAACATGTAAGAGGTGAAAAGAAAACGATTATATAAGTATTTAAATGAGAATTATGGTAAGTTACTATTAGTATTGAATGTACTTTACATGCACGGTGTGATTAAAACACGTTTAAGCGAGATGTGCTTTAGGTAATGTTTTACTTGATTGACAGGTGTATAATCCAATTAGCTCCACCTACACTTCCACCCAGTTGCCCTCTCAAGAAATGTATCTATTTTTAATCCAATCACAGCAGAGGCTTCATCAACCCAAAAAGTCTACCAAAAATCCAAATATATTAAATGCAGTAAATTGCTTCAAGGCAAAAAGAATATCTCTGATTTATAAGCATCAATCGTGCGCCTAAAACTTCAAGGGAAGGTTCAAATCTTCTGAAGTGGAGTTGTGCAAAGGATGCGAATATATAAAAACATGAATATTCAATACGTTACCTGTTGTAGTTAGCTCTGCAAATGAGCTCAAGTTGAAGAAAGGAGCTTAATTATAACCGGATTGACAAGACAGTCCAATTGGGGCCAAGATAGATGTCCTAATGGTTCATTCTGGAACCAGTATCTCTATGGGATGTGACAGCTGGTGATTAGTTGGCAAACAACATTTGAAAGGGAGTATTAAAAATGTTTTAAACGTTTGCAGAGGTCCGTGATTTCAGCAGTCAGAGTCGTTGCAACGGTCTCAAACCCTCCTTAATTTAGTTTCTGTAATTCTAGGGATTAGAGCTGGAGTTTGACACCGGCATGGAGTCACTACTAGAATAGAACACATACAAAAAAAATTAAAATACCTGAAAGTCCAGGTCTAAAAACCATACCAATTACAATTATTTTAAATTAGAGTACCACATACAACACATTAAACCCCCACTGACAAACTATTACGTAGCAATACATCAATCTATAGCAATGGGGCTGTGACAGCACTGTTCGGTACCACGATCTTGTAATCCTGATGTTGCAGTTTCAAGACCAGGATGTGTCAGGAAGGGCATCTGGCATAAAACTGCCAAATCTTTCATGTAAGTCCGCTTGCTGTGGCAACTCCTGCAGAAGGGCACAGCCGAAATAAACTTACAGCAATCTGTAGCAATGGCCCAGACAACCAAAGACCTTGTATAACCTTTGACCTTGATTTGTGACCTTTTATTGAATCTGAGGTGATGTAAAAAACAAACAAACAAACAAACAAAAAAAAAAACAAGTGACATGCCGTGTAGTTGTGATACAGATTTGTGTTAAGTTTTGTTAAATTATCTTGAGCGGGTCGGAAGTAATGGTCCAGTCAAGCGAAGACCTAGTTTTAACTTTGACCTTGATTTGTGACCTTGAACTTGGAGCTGGAGTGATGAAAAGTGTACACACCTTCTGTTTAGTGATGATGCTTGTGTGTACCAAGTTCCATTTAATTATCTTATGCTGATCAGTTCTGGTCCAGATAAAGTTTACGGACGTACTGTATGTACGTGTGGAAACTATACGATAATATGTCCGTCTTTTGACGGGCGTATAATAAAAATGATTCTAATCTTCCCATATTCATTTCCAAAGTGTACTTCAGTAGATTAAATCATAAAACTGGGGATACAGGTGGATACAAAGCGGGTCGAGATGGGTACGATGTGGGCTGAGGTGGGAAACAAAATAATGTGCATGGCCAAGAGTACAGTTTTGGAAACCGTGCACACGTTATAGGCTGTGATTCTCAAAAATAGGCTGCTGAAAATGTGGCCACAAAGCTCGTTGCCTTTTAAGACGGCGGCAACTCGTTTGTTCTTGTTCTTGTTTGGACTAGCCGTTAGTTTGTCAGTTCTATCTGTTGAAGTCCACTTCTCCTAAGTGAGGTCACTGGAAAAAGCCATTTACACACCCCACTTCAAAACGTGAACTATGGCTTCAAAGTGCCTTCAGCTACACACTATAACCTATAAAACCCTTTTCCCCCAATAGTTGTGGTGTTGCAACATTATTATGGGTCGGGAAACAGAGACTCTTCTGCTCATCAATCAGATGATTGATCGCCATCAATCTCATGCGGTGGCCTGCGGTATACGTCTCCCATTTGAAACACCAACAGTAACCCCGACCGTCAGCGCTCTATATCTGTCTCACTTGTTGAGTGGCCAGCAGGAGGGAAACGACTCCATGTGGCAAGCCATTTTATTTCTAATACCACGAGTGCGATCAATCTCACCCGCGGTGAACGTGCGCCGCTGTGGAGGCAATCATTCAGCGTTTCTGACAGGTACGTGGTATTGACTGAGGGAAGATAAAGTGGCGGTGTGCGCGCACACGTCTGCTTTCGCACGTGTGCCTGTTGTGACAGATACATTCAGTGATTTAATTTCAAATTCCAGCTTTCAATCTCAGCTCAAAGCTAAATGTTTTAGTAAAAATTGATTCCGTATTGTAAACCTTAATGTCCCCAGCCTTTTTTCTTGAGGGTGGTATACATTCGATTTGCAGGAACTTCTACATTAATGTAGTTCCCTTGCAGGCATTGTGGCATTTTAGAGGGACACGATGAATGTTGTAACAAGAGTCACCTCTGCTGTGCTCCTTAGCCTCCTTCACCCCTCAGAATTTCTTGCTGACAGTTTCCTGCCATTTTTAACATCCCTTAATATCAATTATAAAGTCAAGTGGCCCGCTGTAATTGAATTTGTGCTGTGCACTGACGTCTCCTGTTAGGAGACACTGTCTTGTCCAATTACGAGGAGCCTTATTACTGGCCAAACTGTAAGTCGTCCTATTAATGTGGTGGTGGTGGAGATGGAGGGGGTTCTATCCTCCAGCTGACGTATTAATGCTGACATCTTCCCAGAGTCATGTGAAGCAATGGGTGTGAAGACTGTAAATTTAATTGACTGCAAGGATGTCCTTGATTCTTCCTACTGCTAAAACAGAATCACAAATGGGTGAAATGGGTGTTGTTGATCTGCGCACAACAATATTAGAAAACGTGCCATTTTAACAGATAATTATGACGATATAACGAGCATTAAATCCTTATTTTCTTATTTCTTTTTAGCACCTTGAATAATCTTGACCAAATCAGTTGTTGGCATCAAAGCAGTGAGTTCGAGTCTGTACAGCCTAAACATCATTCACTTTTGGTTGCATAAGTCCCAGTCCTGAAAAGCTCTAAAGTGACTGGTCTGAATGATTATCGGTCAGTAGCCTTCACCCAGATAGTCGCTAAATGCTTTGAAAAACTGGTTATGACTCACATCAAAACAACCATCAACATTAACGAGGACCCTCATCAGTATGCATACCGCGAGAACCAATCAACAGAGAATGCCATCTCCTCTGTGGTTCACACTGCGCTCAACCATCTGGAGCAGAAGGGACTCCTACATCCGTATGCTCTTTGTGGACTTCACATCTGCCTTCAACACCATGATCCCCCAAACCCTGATGGACAAACTATTCACACGAGGACTAAGCCCCTCCATTTGCAACTGGGTACTAGACTTCTTAACAAAAAGACCAGTCAGTGAGGATCCACAACTTCTCCTCCTCCACCATAACCCTCAGCACTGGCTCTCCTCAGGGATGTGTGTTGAGCCCCCTCCTGTTTACTCTGCTCACGTATGATTGTGCAGCTACCCATCCAGGCTGTCACATTGTAAAGTTTGCAGATGATACAGCGGTGGTGGGATGCATCACAAACAATGATGAGTCCAGCTACAGGCAGGAGGTGGAACACATGGAGAGCTGGTGCAGAGAGAATAACCTTCACATCAATGTGAAGAAGACAAAGGAGATGATTGTGGACTTCGGAAGGAACAAAAACACCTACACCCCCCTGAACATAAGAGGATCTGCAGTGGAAGTGGTCTCCAGCTACAAGTACTTGGGTGTACACCTGAACAACAACCTCAGCTGGAGCAACAACATCACCAGCCTGATCAAGAAAGCTCATCAGAGACTCTACTTCCTCAGGCGGCAGAGACGAGCTGGTCTGGGAAGCTCAGTCCTCACCTCCTTCTACAGGTGTGCAGTGGAGAGCATCCTGTGCTCCAGCATCAACATGTGGCATGGAGGCTGCACATCTGCAGAAAGAAAAGCTTTGCAGAGAGCGGTGAAGGCTGCACAGAAGTCTGTTGGAGTCAGTCTCCCCACCATCACAGATATCTACAACTCCAGATGCAGGAAGAGGGCCACCTGCATCATGAAGGACCCCACTCACCCAGCACACACATTTTTTGTCCCGCTCCCCTCAGGAAGGAGGTTGAGGAGCATTAAGTGTAGAACCACTAGACTGAGGAACAGCTTCTACCCTGAGGCTGTTAGACTCATGAATCTCTAACCAGAATAATCACTGTTAAAAATCACACCATGTTGCTGCTGATCTGTTTCATGTTGCTGCTGATCTGTTTCAATGTTGATGCGTTCATGCGTGCACATCTGCTCACACGGACTCATGTTCATGTTTGTGCTGTTCAATGTTTTATGTTATGAGTGCTTAGTGTATATTTAGTTGATGTTTTTCTTAGTTCATATCTTAGATGTTATTACTGTTTTTCTTATACATTTTATTGTTGGATGTAACTGGGACCCCGTGTACATAATTTCGCTCCACCACATGTACCACATGAGGTGCGAATGACAATAAAGAATCTCTGACTCTGATAAATGAAATTGATATTTTAACTTGTGTTATTTCTCAAATATGTGGATCCCACACCAGAACGTAACCTTCCTGCAATGTTGTCACTGTAAAACACTTTGGTCAAACCTGAGGGACGAATCTACAGATTTTTATGTAGAACAAATAAATTAATACAGCATAAAACTGCTATACTTTTGGAAAATGTCATCTCAACATCTCACAGAAAGTCAGTTTGGTGGTACTTGTGCCATTTGTTCCTATTCAAGTTTTCACTCTAGGAAAGCCAAAAGTCCAACTTCTGCCAACTTTTGCACCTCTGCCTTCACAAACTGCAAACCATGCTGAGCTTTGAACAACAAACCTGATCTAAAAAGGTCTGAGAATAAATTGTGCATTTTGGCACCAAAAGCATGGCAACAGCTTATCTCTTCGAGGATTGCATATCATGAGTTTTTAACTAAGATCATCTTATCTTATACCTGCAAATTCAGAGGGGGGGGGGGGGCATTCTGTGTTTACCTTACACAGCATATTTTATCCTTGGCAGATAATGAGTCTTACCTCAAAACTAACATTAGAAGTGACTAGTTATAACTTAGACCAGTTTCTTTCGTCCATGGGAAAGATTTTCCTATCGTCTAGCTTGATTGTGATTGGCCAAATGACTCGCGTTCCACCTAAGATGTTCTATTCTAGACAGAAACTTACCACCCCCCCACCCGAAAAAAATAACTGTTTAGATCTAGATGATTCACATAAATGACATTTTGTTTGAAATTGATGAATTTCCCCAAAAAGCGACAAGCTTGCAGGTATGTATTATGAACACAAGTACCATACATGGCACACTGTACATCTGTCGGAAAACTTTTCTACAGCAATGGCCCAGACAAGCAACAACTTTGTATAAGCTTTGACCTCGATTTGTGACCTTGACTTTAGCGCTGGGGTGGTGAAACGATTACGCAACACTGTCTAGCATTGGTACAAACGTGTATCAACTTACGTCAAACGATCTTAAGATGGTCAGAAGTTCTAGCGTGGACATGCAAAGACCTTGTTGTAACTTTGACCTTGATTTGTGACCTTAACCTCGGAGCTGGGATGTTGAAAAGTATACGCAACACTCCGTCTAGTCACGATGCATTCGTGTACATAGTTTGTTACGGTCGGAAAAGAAAGTTTACAAACGTACGGATGGAGATTATACCAAAATGCATCTACCTTTTGATTGGCGTATAAAAATGAGTTACAGCTGCTTTGGTCAAACTTTGTAAATAATATGTTTCACATAATTTAATGCTATACTAAAAGTTTTCATGAGATTTGTTAGCGCTTGGAGCATAAGCTGAGGATGAATTCCTGTTACTACCACTGTACAATGTTAGGACCATTTCTGTATTGGCTAAGGTAATTCAGCTGTGGCGGTCATCTTGAATAGGGATTAATCTAAATGGTAATAACTTCTAGACGCACACCTACTTCCTGACAGTTTCCTTAATATCTGTCCAATGGTTCAGGATATATTTTGCTAACAGTCTTGACTTGCCAAAGTTATAAGGAAAGATGTTGCACTACGTGTACACCTTGAAGTAAATGTTGGAAACGAATAGCTAAAACTACACCAAATTTTAGCTCAATATTTGTAAAATTAATGCCTACAAAAAAGCACCAAGATGCTTTAAAATGTACATAAAAACTAATTTCTGCAAATCAAAGATGGATCACCGCTGAGTGAAAATACACAACAGTGCATCCAAGACGTTTCACTGACGTGATGTGCTGAATTAAGCAAAAAAAAAAAAAAAAAAAGTAATTATTCTGTTTGCCCAACCATTCAAGCCATAATCAGCATTCTAGCGAAGAAGTACCAGCAGAGGACAAATGGTTATGTTCTACATATGCATGCCGAGGATTAGTATGGCAGATATGCATTGTGTGTGTTTTGCACTGTTCCACACCCCCACCCGAGCGAAAGTGCAGACAAAGCATTAATCAAAGACGAGTGTTTTGAATTTAATAATCTACAGATATTCGCAGTGCACACGCAGCACTGTGAAAAGGGTTCCCAGTGTTTGTACGTGCCAGCAGAACAGGAAAAGCCATTGAGACGGCAGAATCATGCTCCCTAAGGATGTCAGTCAAGTCACTTAATTCCTTTTAATAGGCTGACACATATTTGAAGGTACAAATGAAAAATACTATTTTCTCTCGAGGACTGCTATGATTTCCCACCACAAGTTATTTTCTCTCTACATTTTAAATGGAATTAACGTTTAAAAAAAGGTTTGGCCCCAAAAAGTAGCACCCAACAAAAACTAGAATGTTCTGCAGTATTTTACTCGTACTCTACACATGTCAAAAGAAAACTATAGTATACTGAAATTTATAATACAATGTGCGGTTTCATGTGACCAAACAAATCACAGGATTCCTCATAAACAAAGAAACCCTTTGAAAATATACCTGCAGCTGTTACACTGGGATACTTACCTTGCTGCCTCTTTCTGCTCCATAAAAATGAAAGCGAGGCAATTTAAACTTGGCTTTCATGGCCCTGAATCTCCTTTTTATACAGCATCTCTCTAACTTGCAACCAGCGTAGCTTCTAATAAAGCCGTGCAATCTAAAGAAAAGGAACAAAGGATGGGGGTCTGGCTCAAATGGGGTGTTTATTTATCAGTGGACACGTTTCAAATCCTTGCTCCAGGCAATGGCTCAGGAAGCATCGGAAGAGATAGCCCATGGGGGCTTCTGCTGGGAAAGCAAAAAATCCTTTGATGAGCCTTGGGCCATTCTTGCACCTGTGCCTAATATGCATGGGGAAAAACCCAGACGTAAGCAGTCACTGGATAGAGGCGGGAAAAAAAATTGCAAAAGACTGTGGATGCCATTGTGAATGTCGCTTTTATCTGCATCTACCTTGCTTTAAAACTATTATTTTGGCATCTTGAGGGGAAACAACCGCGGTAATGTGCAGGAACCACTTCAACCTTCAATAATGAACATGGTTACACCTTCAGGAATGGGCATCTAATGATTTAGGAGTTGCAACGTGGTTATTGATGCATCTTGAAACTTAAATGAATATGGGTTCCTTCACATAAGATACACTGTATTTATTTTCATGCCTAATGAAAGTCAAGATTACCGGTAATTTAGTTTAAGGTCTGTTCAGTTATTTCATATTTAAAAAGTGACTTATGTTGATGAGTGATACAGTATGAATACCGGAGGGAAGTTGAGTGTCCAAGTGAAAGGACCTTTTTGGTTTTTGAGGCCGGAAGAGAAGAAGAATAAAGCGATGAACATGTTCTCAGATCAAGTTGTTCCCTTGCCGTTTTGTTCCCCAAGACCTGCATTCAATACTCCAATAGGTATCTTGGTATTACACTAACAACACTATCCAGTAATGGTCAATCAGGTCATCTGGACAGTTGCTTTTTTGTGGAAAGACGTTCCACCCTCGATCCAGAGGGCTTCATCAGTCTGGAGTCCCAAGTAAACTGTTTTCCCCACTAAGCAGTACACTCCCTTAGTGGACCAACCAGTTTGCTGGTGATAAGATGGTTTCTGGGGGCTGGGCTGTCCTATCCCCCATTGACTCCTCCCAGGTAGGCAACCACAGCCAAAGTGGTTCAATACATCAAAGTTCATGCTCAGTCATCCAGGTACAAAATCCAATAATGGTCAATCAGCCCCCAGAAACCATCTTATCACCAGCAAACTGGTTGGTCCACTAAGGGAGTGTACTGCTTAGTGGGGAAAACAGTTTACTTGGGACTCCAGACTGATGAAGCCCTCTGGATCGAGGGTGGAACGTCTTTCCACAAAAAAGCAACTGTCCAGATGACCTGATTGACCATTAATGGATTTTGTACCTGGATGATTGAGCATAAACTTTGATGTAACAACAACATCAATTAGCATACAAGCTAATTTTGCATGTAAAATGCCTCAGAAAAGTTAATGAGATTATCATTGTTTTTATCACTGACAATTTATAAACAAATTAAATGTTTTAAAGTGCAAAAATTACTAAATGCAGTCGTGTTAGTACAGTTAGTCATGTTGGAGACATATAGTTAGCAATGAAAAGATGAAAAATGCGTGAAAACGCAGCTTTACTTCAACATGCTTCAACTACCGGACGCTACGGTAACTTTAATACCACTACCGGCTCCTGACAGCATCTACTCCTCTCACTCTTTAGCCTAATATTTGGTGGTACATGGGATATATTTAAAGCTGAAATCAGTTAAATAATGATAATAAAGAATGGTAAAAACCTCAAAATTAACATGTTAAAAATAAATTAAAAAACAGGCAGGGATATTTTTTCCCCAATCACTATTTGAGGTCTCCACAAGCAGCAGCAACTACTAAAGTATGTTTGTTGAATACAAAGTGTACAAAGTGTGCGTTTCTTACAAAAGAGTAGATTTGTATTTTCATTCAACAGAAGTGGGAAAAGGGAGAAAAAAAAAAAACTTACCTGAACCTCTTTTAGACACAACTTTCTGGCAATGGACCACAAAAGCGTGTAGCAAGATCAGGAGAGGGATGGGGGCTTGCATTTTTACCCAGTCCTAAAAGGAAACAAAAGATTTGAGTCATCATTCACTAAATCCATTTGAACCTCAAAAGGATACATAATTAAGAGCTAATAATCCAATTGAACATCCAGAATACCTTCAAACCTTCAGATCTTTGTGTGCAGGAATGTACTGTCCTCCATAAACAGAACTAAACCGTAAATGGCATGTGTTGAGATGAATCCCTTTGCTGCTTTGTAAACTACCTACAACACTAACTACCGTATTTTCCAGCCTATAAGTCACACTTTTTTTCATAATTTGCATACCCTGCGACTTATACGCCGAAGCGACTTATTTATTTCCCCCCCATATTCATAAACCAATTTTTGACTGAGATATGACCGTTTCCATTCATTCTGACAATGAAATATTGAACACTACCATTTTCAGCTGCTAGATGGCACTCGAGTAGTATGGCATGCCGTTGTGTCATGTAATAGGTAAAAGTGGATATTAATGACACAATCGGCTTGCCATAGCCAGCTACCTTCATCCAGCTCGCTTGGAGCAACCCGGCAAAATGCAGCTGATTTGACCATTGAAGTGCATTTATTAAATAAAAGTTCAACTGAGACACACCTTTGCTATAATATCGAGCAAACAAATAATTGCTTTAGGTGGTTATCTTGTTAAATTTTGAAGAAATGCACAGTGAGTCGTCCCTCTGAGCACTCCCGCAAATCAGCTTTTGAAATGCGACTGATTTGACCGTTAAAGTGCATTTATTAAGGAAAAGTTAGACAGAGACAAACCTTCGTTATAATTTCAAGCAAACAAGTAATTGTTTTTAAGTGTTAATCTTGTTAAATTCTTGTTAAAGTCCTCCCATGCACGCTCCCGTGGCCGACATTTGGCAGCCAATTGATTTTTGGCACAACACCGGCCCACATTTCTGGGTTGTCAGCGGTGACGTGTAACGCGATGCATCAGTGGAAACACATAACAGTTGCGACTTATACGACGAAGCGACGTATTTATGGATTTTTCCAAATGATTAGACATTTTTGGACATATGAGACTCATACTCCAGTACGACTTATAGGCTGGAAAATACGGTAGCCTTTTCCAACATAGTTTAGTATAGTCTTAGTTTAGTATAGTATTAGTGTATTTGGTGTCTTCTTAGTTTCGTGTATTCTTAGTTTAGTGCTTAGTATAGTCTTAGTTTAGTGTATTTAGTGTCTTCTTGGTTTAGTGTATTCTTAGTTTAGCGTATTCTTAGTTTAGTGTATTTAGTGTGTTATTAGTTTAGTGTATTCTTAGTTTAGTGCTTAGTATAGTCTTAGCTTCTTGGGCTCTGGTCCCCCCTTTTTCGTCTGCCTCTGGTCTTGGGGGTCGGGTCTCTGCTGCTTCACAATTACTAATAAATGTTCTATTAGAGAAGCCTTATACACTTATGCATGCTCACAATCACACACAAATAGAAGCAGGGATGTTTATGTAGGCTTTATATGTAGATATATAGATATGTATATGAATGTATATTCATGTGTATGTATGTATGTATGTATGTATATAGGCGTAGGTATGGGTATATATATTTATTGAAATTTACTGCAAAGCCATGAATATTTTAAGTTCTTTATACATATGTATTTTGTTGCTGTGTTTTGTCATGTTCTTTGCAGGTGAACAGACAGTGGCCGGGTGTTTTGAAGTGTGCTCTATTTGTATATATTTCTTATATTTTGGAGTCTTACTTTGTCTTTTCTTTCTTTCTGTCCTATTAAAAAAAAAAAAAAAAAAAAAAAAAAAAAAAAAAAAAAAAAAAAAAAACCTACACTAGAATGTCACTATAATAAATATTTTATAATAATGGTGTGGAGAGGATGGCTGTAAGGGGAGAAGGGAGGCCATCGAAAGAAGAAAAAAAAAAAAAGTATAGTCTTAGCTTAGTGTAGTCTTAGTGTAATGTATTCAGTGTATTTAGTGTCTTCTTAGTTTAGTGTAGTCTTAGTTTAGTATGGTCTTAGTTTAGTCTATTTAGTGTCTTCTTAGTTTAGTGTAGTCTTAGTTTAGTATAGTCTTAGTTTAGTGTATTTAGTGTCTTCTTAGTTTAGTGTAGTCTTAGTTTAGTGTAGTCTTAGTTTAGTGTATTTAGTGTCTTTTTAGTTTAGTATAGTCTTAGTTTAGTGTATTTCTTAGTTCATGTCTCGAATCTTATTACTGTTTTTCTTTACAATTTGTATTTTTTTTGGATGTAACTGAGACCTTGTGTACATAGTTTTGTTCCACCTCATGTACCACATGTGATGTGAATGACAAAGAACCTTGAATCCTTGAGAACAAAATTACTGAAGTTTTTCCTGATTTTTACCAGTGTTAATCCTGAAATTCCAGGAGATATTTCAGTCGCACTAAACGTTTAGAACTGGCAGTCTCACAATTAGAGATGACAGTAAGTATACTTTACCGTAAAGTATGTGCATACAGCAATCATTTTTAATAGTTAATTATATTGTACATCAGAGCCAATCAGTAAGGATACATGTTCTGTGTACATTGTAGAAACAGGACATGGGCTCAATAATACTAGAGTACAAACATTAATACATGTACACATCAAAGTCTCAGAAATACTCTGAATCAGCACATCAGTGTTCAATTCCCGCCGGTTTTCCGTGGTTTTTTTATGTATTTCTTGAGTTTTCCCTATCTGGAAAATGTGACAGTCATTTTCCAGGTTTTTCCTTATTTCCAGAGTCACTGGGAACCCTGCAAAATCAGACAAGAGCTAAAGTCTTTTTATTTATTTATTTTAAGACAAGAGTTTCAGTGGCAACCCCTGAAGACGGAAAAGCCGAAATAGAAAAAGAAGGCGTCAGTTCACAACCAAACCAAATTTTATCAGGGAGAAATGTGACAAAAGTTATCGAAATAATAGTTTAGCTATTGTGGTGTGTTTATTTATGTTTCATGATAAGCCCAAAGCATCTAATGAGCTTGCGGTAGTCCATTTTTGGAAACGTTGCAGGTATTTTTAGCCGGGAGCTGCTCTGAGGATGGATGCGAGCGATGAAAAAACAGCATTGTTCAGAGTAGGAGCTGGAACAGCTGCTATCCAAGCATTCAGTTGAGCTTTTGTTCAGCGCAAAACCAAACAGGAAAAGCTTTTTGCAATTTAGATCAAAACATTCGTAAGACTTTCAAAGCAGCAATAGGGGAACGCAGTTGCTTGTGAAATTGCTTTAGGTTGCTGTCATTCTTTTATTCCTCGTCTCACCGCCGGAACAAGCTGCCTTTTAAACACATCGGGTTGCTTCTGTATGCTACGAGGGCACTTCCCCACTGGCATTTCAGTCGTCACAAAGATGCTTCACATAGATTTTACAATACTGCATCAGAAAGTCTTTGAGAAGAACCCCCCACCCCAAAAGCCGCAGTAACCCTCAGGACACTCTGGAGGCATGTGAAACTGGCCGGCGGCCAACGCTGCCATTTTCTCCTCGTCAAAGCCTTTTTGTCATCAGCGCTCGCTTCCTGAAACTAATGCCTCCTCTGAAAAGCTACTCGGCACTACACAGAAATCTTATCTTTTTAATTACTTTTCCATGTTTGAGTGCAACATGGGCACAAAATCTGCCGATGCCTCAGCTGGCTCAAACTAAAATGAAACAAAAGTTCTGCTTGGAGATTTTCCACAACATCAAACTCCATTCCAATTGATTCTGTTCACAGTTATTATGAAGATAAAACTCAAAGTCATCCTCATCGCTAACCAAACTACGTGGGAAGATGTGCTTAAAGTGAAAACGGGACTAGATGCACTCACAAAAGCACAATATGCTAAATAAAACAGGAACTAGCGCCCCCGGGCTTGGTGTTCAGTTATGATATGGAGTTTCAGCGGTGTCGAGAAGTTTCACAGCCTGAGGGAAGAAAGGGCCCGCAGTCGGTGCAAACACCTGCAACTCCTAAACAAGCAGCAGAGTGAACAAACACAGACCAGACAATGTCCTCTACTGCTCCATGTGCTCGGTGCACGCAACCCAGATCTAGACACAACTGCGAGAGAGAAACCAAACATCGCCGAATGTGTGCCTCAGGCATTTATTTAGGATGAATTGTTGCTAGTCAAAACAGATTAATTTGAGTCTTGTAGAACTGAATTACAAGTGGAAGGAATTGGTTATGCCAACTTCAAAAGTCAGCAGGATTTCCTAAATCCAACCGGTGACAGAAGGTGGACGTTGTAGCTTGTAGCAACATCTAGGCGTATGCCATTAGTTTTGGGGCAGAGTAGTGAGGATACAGTTTGAGGGTCGTAATGCAACCTGGACCAGAAAATGGTAACTTGGTCACTTTAGTCCTCACAGCACTTCTTTACAAACGTCACTTGGTTTGACCTAGTTGTTCAGAACTATAACAACTTTTGTTTTTCCTTCTTCTTTTGTCTGCTCCCTTCCTCAAGGGTCACCAGAATGAACTAAGTTGCACCTCACTTAGTAGGAATGCGCGATATAAACGGTACATGGTAGAAACGATAGACATTTAGCCTACGATAGAGATCTGTATTCTACCGGCAAACCGCAGTAATGCTGTATCTGATGTAAAATCTGAGTTGTCAGATTTAAACGTTACTTTTTTTTTTAGTTGAAAACAGTGCATAAGTGGTGTTAAAGTCTTTTCTTCAAGAGCTAAGTAGTGAAGCTAACTATGGCCGGGTTGCCATAGTGCTGCCGTATTCGGACGCATGCGCAACACGCTGTGTTCCGTCAAGTTTTTTTGTTTTTTTCCCCCATCAAAAGTTAAAGTAAGCGTTGGTCATCTTTAGAGAAACCTGCTCTCTGATCTGTGAAAGGAACGCTGTGTTGTGTGATTTTACTGCGAGATCCTCTGGACAGAGCCACAGAGGAAACTGGTCGCCATTTTGTGTCAGCTCTCCTTAAAGCGGAAGGAGACGCCCACTAGAGGGTTGGAGGGTGAAGTGTTTTCAGTGTAAAATGCTGCTCTGTTGCTGTTCATTTCTCAAGTGAGAAGACAGGAAACTGTTAAGAGTCAACATATTATTTTGTTTAAAACATATGGCTAAAACTACATTTGATATCTTTTGCACTGTTTTGCACTACAAGAAAGAAGCCTAATACTTGATTTGTTTATTATTTAAAAACTCTCTGGACCTAGTAGTGGAATTTTCTTAATTGAGATTATATTGTGGTATAGCAGTTCTCAAAATAAATTATGGCACAAGGAAACCCTATGCTTTTTTTAAATTTTTATTCCTATTGCACGTTTTATACAAAAAACATATTGTGATATATATTGTTATCGCCACCCTTCA
The DNA here is from genome assembly GCF_014905685.2 of Nematolebias whitei. Taxonomy (NCBI): domain Eukaryota; kingdom Metazoa; phylum Chordata; class Actinopteri; order Cyprinodontiformes; family Rivulidae; genus Nematolebias; species Nematolebias whitei. The sequence continues at coordinate 6,725,699 of NC_056520.1, read as the reverse complement.
CAATACATATCGTGAGATGAATTTTATGTCATATCGTACATTCCTAACACTTAGCAAATGTTTTAACACCGGATGCCCTTCCTGACGCAACCAAAGGCCACCGAGATACCACAGCCCTGTGTGCGGAGGAGGGAGTTGCCATCTAGGGTGCCTGGGGGAGCAGATGGTGGGGGTTAAGAGCCTTGCTCAAGGGCCCAGAGTGGAGCAAATGAGGGTGGGGGCAGGTGTGGGTGCTTCAGCTTCCCCACCCACTTTTTTATGTTAGTGGGTAGAACCGGCGACCTTCCGATGGCAGGCTCGCCTTCTTTAACCTCTGCACCACCACTCCCCTTCAACCCAAATAAGCTCCAAAACTAACGGCATACGTCTAGATGTCGCTACAAAACTCAATTGACTCAGTTGAATTTATGTTAGCCTAAAAAAATGTTAAGTTCTGTCGGTTCTGTCATTTGTACGGTTGTGTGGCAGAAATTGGAAGGTGTTTTTCTGAGTTAAAGTCCAGATGAAGTTTCTCTTATTGCAAAAAGTTGCTGTTTTCTCATTATTTTTTTTTTTTTTACCAAGTCCAGTTGGAGAATTATTTTTTAATCAGACTAGTTTAGTAAAAAATGGTTATAAACAAATGATAAACAGTAAAAAAAAAAAATTACAGCAAATGAAAACTGCTTTAGATAAAATGACCAAAAGTATATTTAAAAAATCGTGAACAGTGCCATTTTTAACACATAATATTTTTATATTTTCCATCCGAGAAACCAAGCTGTTCCTATAATTTATTTTTAGTACTCTAATCTTTCTGGATTTTTTCTTCTTCTTTCGGCTTTGATTGCTTTTTTTGATAATTCAGTCCTTGTAGCAAACAGGAACGAATCCTGCATACATCTTAGAGCTGCACTGTCTTTCAGTTGACCATTTACAAGTTTTCAGCCAACAGCTCGTTGAAGCCAAAATTAAATTTGTGTGCGCGTGTAAAATGGTGGTACTTCATCTTTGTTTTTGATTTTTTTATAGATTCAGTGAAATAATTGTGTGTGGGAGCAGATCTGGAAGATATGGCAGGCCGCCGTACATCCCTTCGCCTCATGGGAACGTTAGCTGTCCGTTGCTAGTGCTAGCAGCGGGGTTAACACCGAGCTAACAGCTTAGTGTAAAGTAGCTCACCATAACAATAGCTGGAAACTAATCTTAAAGCAAACGAGCCTTGATGCGTAGAGTTACACCTGCAACTGCTCAGTCGGTTAAAACAGCGTGGCAGCGGAAACGGCTCACCTTGATCAGGTTACTACTGAAAGATTACATCTTCCGTGTCCTAATAATCTGAAGCAGTCTCGCAGAGGCGGCAGTTCCATTTTAAAACTTTATAAGGTTACACTACACATAAAATCACCAGCCCTGGGTCATTTTGGAGCCACCACGCAGCCTCAGCAAAATAGCCTCGAGCACTTTTCTTCAGAGCTTGGCCACACCTCCCAGGAGGAGTGGCCACCGTCGACGAACGGGAACCCCCCCTGTCCTACATCATGTGACCAGCTCTCAACCAATGACGCCTCGCCAGCTTGTGTTCAAAACGGAGTGGCAGTTGAGATTCGTAGGAGTCGAACTAAAACTACATTTTCTACCGGAAATAAAAGCGAAATCGGAGCTTCCTTGTTTTAACGCATGGTAATAAAAAAAACTTAATACAAATAATCACACATTTCAGTCAAATAATATATAACTAATACAAAATATACTTCACTACTCCTAATTGTAACAAAGATACTTGTCACGATGCACCCACTTAGCCACTCAGCGTGATTCAGAATCGCAGTTCATTCAACAGTAACATTAAGCTATTGGCTGCTAGGCTTTTCTTTATGTTTTACTTACGCTGCCTACACCGTAAATTATTATATGAAAATACAAGTATGTTTATGTCTTTTTTAACCACGGCTCTGTTCTTGACCTGGCTAGTCATTTTGTAATTCCCCATTCACTTATGGGGCCAAGTGTTAGGTAACGCACAGATGGCCTATTCTTTGTAAACAGTCTTATCCTTTGCTGTGACGTTCCAATAAAATTACTTGGATCCAAACGAGAGTGGAGACGAACTGCTCACTGGGCTTTCTACAGATCGGTTAAAAAGTAATTATATTTTCACAGATTACTTTAAAACTAATATACAGTAGTATACATGCCAGAAAGAATGTTTTAACTGTCTTGATTTCATCTTGTTCCATTTCTTTTGCAGTGTTTACCCAAATTCCAACATTTACACTTAGACTAGATTTTCATTTCTTAATTTAGGTTTCTATTGAGGGATATTCAGGATGATCGCCTGTTTAAAGACAGCTACACAAGGGACGATCAATTGCCAACTTTTTTCCGTAACTATAACGCATGCCATTGTCTTATTGTCGCTATTGACTTCATTCTTGGCACATAGTTATTAACTAGTGGAAACTAGATAAAAAACAGAGCCGCTGTCTGTCACGGATATGATCTGTAGCACAATAAAGCAGAAAAAAACAAGATATTGCCTTTAAAAAAGGGAACATATACTAGATATGCTCTCTTAAATCGCACAATGACTGTGTATCTTGTCAGGCAACCCATGGTGCTCCAACCGTTAAGGAGAAGCACATCTGAAAGGTGCTGTCACCTTTCAATCTTTGTTTCTTTCTTTAAGCATCCGCCGTCTTCCCTCCCTAATATTTTTTTTCCCCTCCGTGGTGGATTCATCCAAAATTCAATTACTTTCAGGGAGGACTCGGCAAGAGAAATGGGGCACTCTCTCGGCGCCCTTTGCGGTTCGGAGTTAGCTCGAGAAATGCATCCTGCCTTCACACTCTCGAACAATTTCCTCCATCGACAACTGAGACTATCGTTTAAGAACAGCTTGCCAAATGGATATTGAGATGATGGTTTGCCACAGATCTCATTTAAAATCTCTTACCCTGTCACACATTTTGATTCGTGAAGATACTTGTGCTCAGTTTCAAACCACTATCATATCTGACATTTCTGGATGGCTGTTCGTATCTTTAGAGCATGTTTCCTTGATACTACAGAGTACTGACAGGAGAAAGCAATAATGCAAACTTGACTTGTGGAGTCCCAACTCGGTTGTTTGGAATCCACTTCAGATTTGTGGCTCAACGTTTTGGTTAAATTACTGTCAATTTTTGTTATTTTGATGTACCGGCTTCAGCAAATTTAGCATCAAAGTTACGCTAAGACAGAAGTGCCATAATTTATCTCTTCACGTCTAGCCTTTCTTGTCTAGATGTAAAACTTTTAGGTGCAAAACGTTTATCTTTTAGTTTCTAACAGGTAAAGAGGATAGGTTTTCAAATATTTGAAAGCATTATACCACATATGGAAATATCAGAATTGCAGATAAGATTAAAAATGTTTTTTTTTTTTAAACTGCCTTTGGGAACATGCAGGAATAATTTTTGGAGTAAATCTATAGCGGTGTGCCTGCTTCTGACTGAAAGAAATAAAACAATAACACCACTAATTAAAGTTATCTAAATATAGTAAAATAATTAAATAAAATGGAGTAGAGAAAAACAAAGCAAAGGTTCAAAAATGTTGAATATGGCTAGTTGATGGAGTCAACCAAGCATACAAAAATAATTTTACCTATTAGCATATTAGCATGCTTAAAGAGGCTTGTATTTTTAAATTATGGCTTATAAATAAATAAAAAAAATAGGCATGTTCTTTGTACATCATATAAAAAAAGGTAACGATTTTAACCTTAAAAGACAAAACACTAACAACCTGCTAGCTGTAAAAGATCAAAGATAAAAATTAAATAAATTAAATTTATTGAGTGAGCTAACGAATGAAAAATCAATATACAAAGTATGGGTAAACTTTTTGATATGAAGCAAAACGCTATTAATACAGTACAAACCGAGGAGTTTATGGTAAAAACCAGCAACAGATACAGTACAGACCATTAAGTGGGTGATAAGTTTCAAACTAATGAATAATATGGAAAAAACCAAGGTGTATGGTAAAATCTAGCAATATATACGGTAAAAACTTAAGTGATAGGTTTCAAACTAATGAATAATATGGAAAAAACCAAGGTGTATGGTAAAAACCAGCAACAGATATGGTACAAACCATTAAGTGGGTGATAAGTTTCAAACTAATGAATATGGAAAAAACCAAGGAGTGTATGGTAAAAACTAGCAATAGATATGGTACAAACTTAAGTGATAAGTTTCAAACTAATGAATAATATGGTACAAACCAAGGAGTGTATGGTAAAAACCAGCAATATATACGGTAAAAACGTAAGTGATAAGTTTCAAACTAATGAATAATATGGAAAAAACCAAGGTGTATGGTAAAAACCAGCAACAGATATGGTACAAACCATTAAGTGGGTGATAAGTTTCAAACTAATGAATAATATGGAAAAAACCAAGGAGTGTATGGTAAAAACTAGCAATAGATACGGTAAATCTTAAGTGATAAGTTTCAAACTAATGTATAATATGGAAAAAACAAGGAGTGTATGGTAAAAACCAGCAACAGATACGGTAAAAACGTAATTGATAGGTTTCAAACTAATGAATGATACGGTACACACCGAGAAGGGAATGGTATAAACCAGCAATAGATAAATGTTATAAGTTACAAACTAATAAACAATATGGTACTAACAGAGATGTGTACAGTACAAATCTACAACATTGTACAACCTGACAATTGAGTGACAAGTGATTAAATGGATAATATGGTGCAACATAAACGATAAAACTGTTTTAAGTACAAACCAATAATAGATGGTACAAATCAATAAGTGAGTGATAAGTGATAATATAATACAAACCAATGAGCCAACAGAACAAATTGGGGTGTGTGGTACAAATCAGCTGTAGATACGATACAAACCATTAAGTGAGTGATGCGTTACAAAGTAATGAACAATATGGTACAAATATCCTGACGCATGCTCAATACGGTACACATCGAGAAGTGTATGGTACAAAAACGGCAGTAGATACGGTACAAACCGAGAAGTTTATGGTGCGTATCGGCACGGTGCAAACAGTTATGGGAGTGATATGTGATGATTTGAATAATACGGTATAACTGAAACAATAAAACAGATCAAACTGAGGGATACATAGTACAAACCAGCAAAAGGTACGGTACGAACCGATGAATGTTATGTTAAAAAACGCTAAAAAGTAAAGTGCAAACCCAAGGAGTGAAAAAAATTCAAACCACTAACGGATATGGTACAAACCGATGAACAACACAATACGGTACGTGACTAAAATGGTGAATAAAGTTGTTGTTAAATATAAGTTTACAGATGGTTTGTATCAACTTATGCAGCAGCAATCATGACAGTGAATGTTTCAGTATGAATGCACATGCCCTCCATCTCTGTCATTACATCTCGCTCCCTCTCCCCCATTTCACCTTTCTGCCCTGTTCCTCCTACCTCCAGGCAGAAAAATTGATATGTACTCTGCTTGGCGAGTTAACATTTCTATTTGTGAGAAACACTTCTTAAGCCCTCATACCCTTGGCTGACGCACACAGCCACCCACACAAGTCTGTGCTCTCCTCGCTGAATTATTCCATTTTAGATTATCTAATAACGCAGCAACCACAAGCCTCCATGTTCCTGACATATGCAAAGAGAAAAGATGAAGTTGCTTCTGCAATACAGTAAATATATATATTTTTTTAAACGCCTTTAAAAATGTAATCGCCTTTGAAGACCTCTCTTTTTTTTATCGTTTGTTCCAATATGCATAGTCTTAGATTTCTGAGTCACGTCAAGCACTTAGAGCACATTTTGTAGATAAAACGGGAACAACAACAAAAAAATTTTTTCGATGCACGTAGCCACATTATGCCGTGTTTGGTTTCTGCAGTGCAAACAGAAAATCTCATATTCAGAGGATAGAAACGTTTATTAGCTACTTGAAAAACGTGGAGTTTTGGTTCAGTTAACCACCGAGCCACAAAATGTTGCAACAGCTTGTTTGATTTACATAATGATGTGCAAAAAAATTATAAAATAAAAAGCAAGCACATACAGTGCAGCAGACTGAAAAAAATGACAAACCCCCGCGCCATGGCATTAGAAAGTCATTACATGCTATGGGCGATCAGAAATACTAACAATGTGATTGTGTTTAAAATATATTCAGATTTTGTATACATTTAACCATGCATAAACCTTAAAACATTACATTTAAAACTTGTACTTAAATGTAACCAAGTTCTTAAAAGTGCATGCTATCATTAATATTCAATGATGCAATATTGAATTTCTTTTTATGCTGATGAACATACAAAGAGGGAAATAAATTAACTTTTTATACCTAAACAACTTCCTAGTTTTGCAGAGTTTATCGCTTTTTTAAAATAAATGCAATGAGACAGCAAGTAAAGTCGCATGAAGGATTTGGCAATTGCCCTTGATGCCACCGGGGCTCAAACCTGCAGCCTCTTAACCACTGAGCAACCACAGCCCCCTAAATAAATGCAGTGAGGTCTCAAAAACGCTTAGTTTTGTACCAGTCCTGTATCACAATGCCTTGCAAAAGTATTCGGCCCCTTGAACTTTTCAACCTTTTGCCACATTTCAGGCTCCAAACATAAAGATATAAAATTTAAAATGTTTTGTGAAGAATCAACAACAAGTGGGACACAACCGTGAAGTGGAATGAAATTTATTGGATGTGTCAAACTTTTTTAACAAATAAAAAACTGAAAAGTGGGTCGTGCAATATTATTGGGCCCCCTTTACTTTCAGAGCAGCAAACTCAGTCCAGAAGTTCAGTGAGGATCTATGAATGATCCAATGTTGTCCCAAATGACTGATGATGATCAATAAAATCCACCTGTGTGTAATCAAGTCTCTGTATAAATGCACCTGCTCTGTGATAGTCTCAGGGTTCTGTTCAAAGCGCAGAGAGCATCATGAAGACCAAGGAACACACCAGGCAGGTCCGAGATACTGTTGTGGAGAAGTTTAAAGCCGGATTTGGATACTAAAAGATTTCCCAAGCTTTAAACATCCCAAGGAGCACTGTGCAAGCAATCATATTGAAATGGAAGGAGTATCAGACCACTGCAAATCTACCAAGACCCGGCCGTCCCTCTAAACTTTCATCTGGAACAAGGAGAAGACTGATCAGAGATGCAGCCAAGAGGCCCATGACCACTCTGGATGAACTGCAGAGATCTACAGCTGAGGTGGGAGAGTCTGTCCATAGGACAACAATCAGTCGTACACTGCACAAATCTGGCCTTTATGGAAGAGTGGCAAGAAGAAAGCCATTTCTCAAAGATATCCATAAAAAGTGTTGTTTAAAGTTTGACACAAGCACCTGGGAGACACCAAACATGTGGAAGAAGGTGCTCTGATCAGATGAAACCAAAATCCAACTGTTTGGCCACAATGCAAAACGATATGTTTAGAGTAAAAGCAACACAGCTCATCACCCTGAACACACCATCCCCACTGTCTAACATGGTGGTGGCAGCATCATGGTTTGGGCCTGCTTTTCATCAGCAGGGACAGGGAAGATGGTCAGAATTGATGGGAAGATGGATGGAGTCAAATACTGGACCATTCTGGAAGAAAACCTGTTTGAGTCTGCAAGAGACCTGAGACTGGGACGGAGATTTATCTTCCAACAAGACAATGATCCAAAACATAAAGACACATCTACAATGGAATGGTTCACAAATAAACGTATCCAGGTGTAAAATTGCAAGAAACTTGTGAGAAAATGTTTCTGCAGCAATTTTATTAAATTATGAATGTTTGCAACCAAGTGACCTGTTAGCTGTGCAGCCGCCGTTTGCACAACAAATTGTTTTTTACTTAATTTTTTAAACTTAAATGACTCGTTTCCAGGAGCATACCTTGCAAATCTGTATTCTAGACCACAGATGTAATTTTGTTGCCAACCACCATTCATGTTGCACCCACCTCGGCTCTCACTTTGTACAGACCTCGGCAGCAGAGGCATCGCAACAATTATATGTGAAGGGGGCGTGTCCCACTTCACATTTGAAAAATATTCATTTGCCCCCTCCCCCCGATTTACCAAGAAACATTAGTTCACCCAGCACTGTTTTTATTTCTTCATGAACTAATCCATTCCACTTGATTAATAGGAGAATATTTAAACCACTAAAAGTCCACTCCAGGTTTTCCTGGTTACCTCCAACAACTCACCACACCTCATGCAGCATTTCCCCGAGGTCGCTTGGCTTGGCAGGACGCTCTTCTCCAAAGGGGAGGCACCTCTGTATTATGCACTAGTTTAGCGCTACGTTAGTGCCGACTGTTGACCAAGGTGGGCGGGATTAGGATGCATGAGAAAAGCTGAGCGCAACGTCTGTAGCATCTTAGCTAACGTGTCTATATTGCGCACCGCTAGCTTAGCGTTACGTTAGTGCCGGCATTTGTCGAAAGGAGTAGGGGGGGGCTGTTGGTCAGGCTACTCTAAAATGGTTATTGAATCAAGTGTTTACTTATGTACATGTAAGTAAAAAGATTTTTAATATTTCGTTAAAATACACCAGAATGCAGGAAATGGCATCTACTTTTTTCAAAATTTTCTGGGGGACGACCCCCGGACCCCCCACTAGAGTGTCCTCTCCCATATTACAAATGCTCCTGATACCAAGGCTCAGCAGCCACCCCAGTGTTTAGAATTTAATCTAATGGTGTACATTTTGGAAATTTAATTTGGCAGGTTTGTACCAATTTGTAGTAATATTTTACATTATTGTGGTTTTTAGATGTGGAGTTTCAGGTTAATATAAAATCTACATTGCAACAGTATCAGGTGTAATTCAAATAACGAAAACGCCTCAAGCTTCAGGAGAAACTTCGACCGGCAGTGCTCAAATATTCACGGACTGAGTCGTTTCCCTATATCTCTTTCACGCACAACCTTGAACACACTTTTTATTTTATTTTTTTACTCTGCACCTAAATTCAAATCTGTGACACGGAGACTGATCTGCTGCTGAACCGATGAGTGTTGAGCTAACTCCACCGTATGCTAATGTTATGCAGCAGAGAGCATCAAAGTCCAAGTTCTTCAAGGGGCTCCGGTAAAAAAAAAAAAAAAGCATATTTTACTCCAAAATAAAATGATTCAATGGCTTTATAGTTTTCAGTTAATTAAAAACATTAAAAACAGCAGCGTAATCTAACATATTTGTTTGTGTTTTTTAAATATAAAGACAAATGTGCTTCAAAATGGACTTTAAAAGTGGCTAACAATCTGACTCTGGTAAATTCTGTAGCTGGCTGAAACTTTTCAGCTTAAATACTTTTTAAGTAGCACAACTGTGGGCTGATTCAAGGAGGACTGAAGAGGATTATCAGATTATTAACACGAGTTAATAAAGCCTACAGCAACAAGAATAAAGTCCACTAAACTTCAATCTTGATGAGATTTTAAATCAAATCAATCTCTTAGAGAAGCTGAATAAACACACGCAAATATTTTCCAATAACAGCAAGAACAACAGGTCTTAACTAAGATTTGCCTCGAGTTGATCAACCTTTACGCAACTTTTTTTGCATTTAATTTTGCAGCTTGGCTCGTCTCGAAAAAGGTTTCTACAATGTATGAATCCAACCATCCTGAAAACAAAAACAAGAAACTGACCTGTGCTATGCAAATCTTTCTTACAGCACCAGACAACCCACATCGCCATGCTACGCAGCAGTGATTCAATATCCGTGGATGAGGGGTTCTGCGTCCCCGGGCCCTCCTTGTAAAGTGGCTCATAAATCACAAACCCTGTTGAGAGCCGGTCTCTGCGGGTCTGGGTTCAGGACAGGGGAAAACAGAGCTCTGCTCTGGCGAGGAACAAGGCACACCAGAAACAACCCCTCCCAACCACAGCTGGGATGCAATGCAATGTCTTGGGAGCTAAAAGTTATTACCACCACTAGCCAAACAAGACTTAGGATTATTACTGTACTAGAAATGATATCTGCAGACAGCGATTTTGCCAAGACTTAAAACCAAGCTGGATTTAAATCCATGACTTAGAAAGAGCTATTATAATAAAATTTGGGGTATTAAAACCTCCTGGTGCTCTATATCTAATAAGCATACCAACAAATATATTGCTGGTATACAGTCCGTGATTTACTGCATTTTAAATACCGTTGTAACAGGCCATAGTATACCCAAGTCCAGAATATATCTGGGGTTACAGGGGCCTGGGCTAGATTACATTATGTATTTTTAATGTTGTTGTACATTATGGCCTAGTCCAAATTCTACGCCAGGGTATGAACTGGCTAGGCCAGAGTATACCCCAATGATATCAGTAGTATGTGCTATGTGTTATCATTGTGTGTTTCCATACAATGATGAAATTAGTTCTCTACATTTAACCCATCACACCCGAGATACACCCGGGTGGAGCAGTGGGCAGCTATGCAAGCGCCCGGGGAGCAATTAGGGATTAGGTGTCTTGCTCAGGGACACCACGTGTTGAGTGAGTGTTAAGTCATGTAAAGAATTACCCAATTAATTACTTTAAACTTAATAAATGCTCATAAAATTGTATATATTATAAAATATATAAATACTGAAAACAAAAAATGGGAAGATTGCCCATCCCACCTCGCACCAGCAACTCTACCCCCCTTGCTTGCATCGTTGGCCGGTAACCACCATTTTGAATCCCTGATTCAGTTAAGCGGTGCGAATACCCTCGGTCTGTGACCAGTTTATCACAAAAGATTGTAAATTTTTGTCATGTCTTGACAATAAATTGGAAAATTCTGCCAATTTACTGACAAAATTAAAGTCACGGTTCACAGCTCTGCTGATAAAAGACGTTTGAGATCAACTACCAGGTTAGATGGCTATAATCTGGCTTGGATAGGTATATGCCCAGAGTATGCTGCGGTCTGGGCCAAACTAGACCCAGGTTTCATCAGAGCATGGGTTACTTTGGCCTCCTATACTGGTATTGAACATTAATGGTGCAATAACAACAAATCTTCAATCACAGTATTACCATGTAACATATAAGGTATACGTCGTGTGATGGACGACCTGTCCACGGTGTACCCCGCCTTTTGCACAGCGACTGCTGGATATGGGCACCAGTGACCCACGCAACCTCAAAAGGAAGAAGCAGGTAAAAGGTAACAGATGGATAGATGGCATATAAGGTGTACCATGAACACCTAGTCCTAACATTCCTTGAAAGAATGCCTATCCTCCGCCACCTTTCCTGCAAGAGTTTCAAACTTAGATTGTTTTGTGTTAAAAACGATGGGTGTTGTAGCGGTCAAACCTTGAGATTATCATGCAGAGGCACAATTGTCTTCGACGACCATAATAAAGCTAACATTATCAAATGCCAGAAGGGTTTATACCGCAGAAACAAAACATTCGGTTCAAAGTCAGGACACTATAGCAGATCTCTCCCCCCACATCCCATCTTGCACTCAAGTCAGGTTGAGCTGTACGTACAGAAGTAGCTGTAAATACCATGTTGCCCCAGGTCTCGTGTGAAGTAGCTAATGACAAATGAAGAGCTGCTAATGAAGCGCTCCTTGATTTCACTCACTATTAATCCCTTGATGTAGCTGTTCTATTTAAACTCCTGCTCGGCTCGCAGAGTGGAGAATATGATGCAAATGCTTTTCTCCTTGATGCATGCACTCGTGTAGCATACACAAACAGACCACGCTTATGGTTCCCACCTGGGTAGAGGCTGCCTATTAAAGTTTGAGGATTTTCTTTCAATATATACCCAAAAGCCCTTGCTGAGACTAATAGAAATTAATTTCAAAGGTAGACTCACTTGGGTCAAAGTGTCAATACAGGTGGGTGGCTATGCTTGTGTTTCGGCAACACGGAGCCCCATCTTTGTCCTACAAAAAAACTGTAGCCTGGTTTGGTTTGTTTTCCTGACAACTAGTAATTTGTTCCCTATTTTTATTGCTGTACCAACATATGGAGTATCACAACAAAACCTTCATGAATGAGTAAGCACAGATGTGATGAATAGAGGAGGGGAATTGGGAGGGGAGAAATGGCTCATTTTGTTTCTCCTGGCATGCAATTTTCGTCTTCTATTCGCATCTCTTGGGAATGTGAAACACATCTAAAACACATCAACTTCATCTTTTCTGGGCTGAATGAGTCTGAGAGGATCACGTCCAGGATGACAGCGAAGCTGAAAATGATGGGAATCATAATTCTGCCCTCTAACTCGCAGCAATGAGCTTCTCGTCTAGAACATTTGCTACATTCTGGTTGACCTTTTATTTTCTGATGTAACAAATGGGGAAACTAAAGGTTTTCGAATTGTATTTGAAAGATACATAAATGCTAAACCAAAAAGAACTACACTTAAGAGACAGCTTGACTGAAAATTCCCAGCATACAGAAAGTAAATAAAGCATCACAGCAGAAGCAGACACTTAGTCATAACTTTACAAGAAGGTGCTCACATCTTGGTCTGTAAAAGTGGCCTTGAAGGTGATTCCAAAGAAGTCTATTCTACACAATACCTCTTTGCTGAGTGGTCGAGGAAAAGGGTGCAGCCGGAGCTTGACAGCCTCAAAGTGAGAGGGAAGGGCTTTTATTTTTCTACAAAAAGTAGACTGTCACAGAGCTGAGCTCAAGGGCCGATCTTCTCGCTTGTACAAAACTTGTGGTCTACGCTTAAAAGCCAAGTCTGTGTCATGAGACCAACCAATTTGAAACTAGTGTATTAAGTTTGTTACGAATGTCAAATACAAGCCAGAATTATATCAGAAGCTTATTTGAATGTTAAAAGATTTTAACTGTGTATTTTCTTTTTTAAATTAAGAAAGCTCCTTTGATGAAAAGAAGGTGTCTTTAACAAATGGCTGATTTTTTAATTTACCATGTCCTGGGTAGTTGAGAACTCTGAACAACCTCAGGTTGGAGAAATAAAGTTAATTTCTGACCAGAATAAGAAGCTAAATGACTCGTCATTGCAGCTTCAAGAAAAGCCAATGCCGCTTGAGTGCGGCTCCATTCGGCTCGCCTCGGTTCTATATTCTAGAATTGCGCCACTCAGGGTGACTACATGCACGAGTAGCTCTGTTACGTTCATTCTGAGATTTTGCTTTTGGAAATTTTAATTCCTTGTTTGCTGGATGTAAATCATATTTTTTGGATGATTGTTTCCTTTGATATCAGATGCTGTGCAGCTGTAAGGATTTTTACTGAAACTTTTTTTTTTACTTTTGGACATATGTTATGTCTAACCATGACAACAAGGTGGGTTTTTTTTTTTTTTTTTTACAACCGGGAGCAGCAGATTGACATCTCAAAAGTCCAAATAATATCTCATTTACAGCCCCACATCTCAAATGAGTTGAAAAGGAGGCTCCGTGGATGCGTTCCCGTCTTCCTGCTGGCTATGCTCGAGTGCCTGACCACTGAAATCCAGGAACTAGCTAACACGGCTTGTGACAGCAGAAGGACTGGGATCGTCCCCCGGCACCTGCAGTCGGCTGTCCACAGCAACGAGGAGCTTGGCGGGCTACTGGGAAGAGTGACCATTGCTCAGGGAGGAGTTCTGCTCGGCATTGGGGCGGTCCTGCAGCTCGGGGTAACCAGAGGCCAGCTGAGTCTGGGTGGACGGATGGGACAGCATCTGCAGCCAGTTTATTCGGCTACGCTGTGGGATGGACCTTTACAAGAGATCCTTCCTGCCTACAGCCATCAGAATCTATAACATCTCTTAATGAAACAAGGATAATGAGTTACAACAACATTTAATTTCTCTTTGGGATTAATAACGTATTTTTAAATTGAATTAAATTCTTCTCAGGTGTAGGCGATTTGCCACTACAGTGGAGACTAACCCATTTCCCCTGTTCTGTGGGGAGGATTGCCAATGCAAAGTAGGTGGGATCGTAACAGGTCATTGTGTTCCGAGCCATTCCACCCGTTGCGGTCCTTAATCACCCTATAATCGAGCTTGAATTTCGTTAGCTTATCTCGGCATTACTCATAAAATCGGGTATAGCCATGCTGCGTCATCATCTCCGACATCCCTCAGTAAATGCGCTTATTTTTTGTAGCGCCGTCCGTCAACACAATGACGAAAGGGAGGCTCGGATGTAGTTTGCAGTTTTGCTGGGTGGGTCTTCCAGAGACGTAGCTCCACTAGCCAATCAACGGCTGCTGTTTACTTATGTCAAAATCAGCCCCTTGAAGCAGCCCACTTGGAACCTCATATGAGGTGGTCCCATAAACTGTCGAGTGGGGTGGATATCGACAGTGGGGAGGCCCTTAACTTGTGCTATGTCGTGTTGAGGAATGATAAATGGTAAAAGGACTATTTTTATAGCGCCTTTCTATCTGATCAAAATACTCAAAACACTTTACACTACAATCTGTGCCCTCATCCATTCATACAGCACTCTACTACACCTTTACAAAGAATAATCAGTGCTTTAGATCACATTCATTCACCAATGGGTCACACATCTGAGGCAATAAGGGGTTCAGTGTCTTGCACAGGGACACTTCAGCATGTGACTGCTGGTGGAATCAAACCCCCAACTCTTGCATTGGAGGACGACTGCTCTAACCACTCAGCCACAGCTGCCCCTTTATAGTATCCATCCATTTTAACCATCTCTCCACAGAAGGCGAGTTGAGACAGTGGCAAAGCGCCATTAGTTCAGTTAATTAGTTGACAATAACTTTTATAGTATTCGTGCTGGAAGTAGCCTGGCTGGATCAGACATGCTACAGCTAGCTGCTGCTGCTTGTTGCACTTGAAAATAACCATATAAATATATGAAAATGTAACAGCACACAAGTTTTTAGATTGGAGTTGATTTAAGATGGCAGGAATCTACTTTGGTCTTACACCTGCTTGGACTAGCAAGGTTTTTCCATCCATCCATCATCTTCTTCCTGTTTTGGAGTTCCTACAATGTGACAATAGACCGACCCATAAACGGAGAGCTTTGCCTTACATCTCAGATACTCACCTGAAACTATTAAAAAGATCTCAAAGCTTACAGCTAGAAGCAACTACAGATATTGGTTTGCCAACGCGATATAATTCCATTTTCAAAAAGTTGAAAAAAATAATGTAAAGGATTTTGAATTTTAAGCGTTAAATAAATCATAACCAAAAATGGGCCTAATCATTTATCAAGCACATTCCTAGCATTTAGGAGATGAAACCAATTAAGTTTGTGTTTTTATTGATCCATTTCATGTACAGCTGAATATATCTTTGGTATTTATGGTTCAAACAGCAAACAGGCAACATGCAGTTGATAAAAGGAGAAAATCCTCGATATCTCTCGATCCTCTTGATTCTGTGAGTGAAAGAAGCAGCATGCAAAGACATACTGTTCTTTATCTGATCTATAGTACTTGTCGATTCCCAACATGATTCCTGCAACAGAAATAAATAGCTCTGGATCAGATCGATGCCCAATGATTGCAACGGAAAATGGAACAAAGCCCAGAGAAAAGACGAATCTCATCTTTGGTGGAATTGGATTTTTTTTTCAACAGATTTAACTGGCCACGTCTGTTCTGCATGTAGTCCACGGCATTTTTTCAGATTTCACAACAACTGCACAGCAGAATCCAAAGGTGTTCAGCTTCAATACGTTTGGGATTTTTGTTTTCACACACACATGCAGAGCATTCACATTCCCTCTCGAGTCTTATTAATGTCACTTAATGGCTATGATTGAGGTAGACCCCCCTCTCCACTTCCGTTCCAACATTCTTCCTCACAAATCCTCATCAATTGCTCCAATCTGTCCTCGCACAGAGCCAATATTCTACAGCGAGACAACCCTTATTCCCCACCACATTAATGAACTCTTTCATTTGAAAGCCTTTGACTGTCCGCACCTTGATTGCAAACCCAAGGCCAATGGGCTTTGGTGACAGCTCCTTGAAAATTAAAAGCATCAATCAGGAACAGAACAGAGAAGAAATCTTTTCGGATCCTACCTGAACGTTGTCAGCTATAAGGGTTCATTTGGGAAAAAGCCAGGTTGTCATTTTATTTTGCCAATTTGGAGATGTATACTAATTAAGGATTAACGATTAAAAGCCTTCACTGAAGGAATGCATATTGCTGGTCACCGTTCAGGCTAAAGCTTTGGACTAAATTCATAAGAGAAATGATGGAACTGTAGCTGAATTGATCGTATTTTTGGCTGAGGTCTGGCGATTTCATTCATTCTGGCATGAAAAATATTGAACACTACCATTTTCAGCCACTAGAGGGCCCTCGACTAATATGGCAAGCCAAGTGGCTCATTAATAGGTAAAAGTGGCTTTTTTTATTTTTCCATTTACGCTTTATTTATACAGGTAGTCTCACTGAGCCACGAGAACTCATTTTCAAGAGAGACCTGTTTAGGAAGCAGATGGTAAAAGTGGCTATTAATGAGCGCCTTGACTTGCCATAGCCAGCCACCTTCGTCTCGCTCCGTAATTCCTGGATCAAATGTCAAATCTGCTGCATTTTCCCGCGCCGCGCAGGCGAAATGCAGCAGATTTGACTATTGAAGTGCATTTATTAAGGAAAAGTTAAAGTGAGACACCTTTGCTAAAATGTCGAGCAAACAAATAATTGTTTTTAGGTGGTTATCTTGGTAAATTTTGAAGAAATACACAGCGAGTTCTGCCTCTGCGCGCTCCCGTTTCTGCAAATCGATTGTTGAAATGCAGCTGATTTGATCAATAAAGTGCATTTATTAAGGAAGAGTTTGTCTGAGACACAACTTTGCTATAATGTCGAGCAAACAAGCAATTGTTTTAAAGCAATCTTGTTAAATTCTTGTTGAAGTCCTCTCGTGCATGCTCCCGTTGCCACCAATTGATTTTTGGCAGAACACCAGCCCATGTTTCCGGATGGTCAGCGGTGACACGTAACAAATGCAACATGCCAGTGGTGATGCACAATAGATGCGACTTATACGGCAAATCAACATATTTATGTTTTTTTTCCACTGTAGACATATTTGGACTGATGCGACTTACACGGTGGTGCAACGTGTATGGCGGCAAATACAATAAATACAAAGTGTAATATAAACGAAGGTTCTCAGTCGGCCATCTTGTGGACTGCTTGGAATTTTCAAGATACCGAGTGGCCGACTCTTTCAGGAGATGCTCGAATGGAACTTCCTCGTTCTCTTCCTCTTCATCAGACTTGGCATGAGAACTACTCGCAGCGTATTTAAGGAGGGATTAAAGCAGAAAAAATATTTTGACTGAATTCCTTTCCACACTTACAGGATATCCAAAGATAAACCAGAAGTTTGGCGACACGTAAGTTGCACAGGTCTGTACGATGACAATGCTCCGAACATTAATGTTTAATACAAAGTTTGATTTTAGATACAAAAGTCCCGGGCAGGGCAAGTTGAGGGAAGAGGGGGTCGGGTGATGGTGCATCAGTTCTGGTATCTCCTCTGGCTGCAGTGAATTGGTCACGTGCGAACACGTTTAATAATTTATTACATATCACCTTGGGTTAGGGTAGCAGGGTGTCCTCCTTGGAAAACAGTCCAGGAAACACTGATCGTGTTCTCACCTGCAGTCTGTCTATGAGTCGGGAACACTGCGATCAGCCGCCATGTATCAGACAGCAGGCCCCGCCCCTCTCTGCTCTGATTGGGTCAGACTGTGGTTCTGGTTCTTTATTTGTTGAAAGCAACGTCGGTTTAATCCCCGTATCATCTGGCTTTAAAAAGACAGCAACAAAACACGTTTCCCCCCCTTTTCAATTTTAAAGATGGCGGAAATCCGTCATGACGACAGAAAACTTTAATCCATGTCTTTTTCACTTGGGGGTCCAGCAGAAAACATTCAGGCGAGATCTGGTGTTCCGAGATGAAAATGGGTCGTATCGGAACACCGTAAATAGCTTATGTCAAACAGTACGTGTTGTAAGGAACTCTAAGCTATTGCCACATATAATTTTAGCTTAACTGTAAAACTAACACAACTACAGAAATTACATTTTGTGCAAAAATGCCGTGTGAATGCTTAATGCAGAACTTGCTGAAAAACAGCTGAAATTAGCTAAAAACAACATTCTGAGATGGAACAAGCCTAATTCAGCAGAAGAAACAGAAAGGACACATATTTGCTGAATTAGGTTTAAATGAGTGAGCAAAAAATTTTGGAAATTAGCTAAAGGAAAGCTGAAATATATTTAAATCGTGTGTGATTCCTTGTGAATGTTCTGTTGTGCTGAAACTCTGGCACAACAATTTCCTCCGGGATCAATAACGTTCTATCTAATCGTATATCTATTAAATGAGCAAAAAAATAACTGAAAAGTAGATGAAAAGGCGGGCAGCATGGTGGCGCAACTGGTAGAGCTGCTGCCTCTCAGTGAGAAGGTCCCTGGTTCAAACCCCGGTCCAGGGGCCTTTCTGGGTGGAGTTTGCATGTTCTCTCCGTGCATGCGTGGGTTTTCTCCGGGTGCTCCGGTTTCCTCCCACAGACCAAAAACATGCATGTTAGGCTGATTGGTAACTCTAAATTGTCCCTAGGTGAGAGAGTGAATGGTTGTTTGTCTCGTTTGTCTCGATGTGGCCCTGTGATGGACTTGCGACCCGTCCAGGGTGTCCCCCGCCCCTCGCACAGTGATTGCTGGACATGGGCACCAGCGACCCCCGTGACCCAAAATGGAACAAACGGGTAAAGAAAATGGATGGATGGATGGATAGATGAAAAGGCAGAAAAAAAACTTAAGCTACCAGAAGGAAGTGGAAAGAGCTGAAATTAGCTAAATTAAAATGTGGAATTACCTGAAAAAGTGAAAAACAGCATAAAAGTGCTAAACAGTAGCTGAAAGAGCTGAATTGCTGAATGCAATGCTGAAAAAATGCTGAAACTACCAGAAAAAAGCTGAAAGGAGCATAACAAGCTGAAATTAGCAGACATAAGTTATTTATGCTGAAAGTAGCAGAACGAGCACAAAAAAGCAAAAATTATCTGAATATTTTGAAATAAGCAAAAACAGCTGAAAAGTAGCTAAAAAGGCAGAAAGAAGCTTAAATTAGCAGAAGGAATTGGAGAGAGAGTACTCTGCTGCTGAATTAGTCTGGAAAAAGTTTAAATGAATGCAAAAAATGTGGAATTAGCTCAAAAAAGCCAAAATTAGCATACAAGCTAAATAGTAGCTGAAATAGTAGAAAAAGCTGAACCTTGCAGAAAGAAGCTGAAAGGAGCATTAGCTGAAATTAGCAGACAGAAGTAATTTATACAAAATAGTGGAAATTATTTGCAATTTTTGAAATAAGCAAAAACAGCTGAAAAGTAGCTACAAAGGCAGAAAGAAGCTTAAATAAGCAGAAGTGAGTGGATAGAGCAAACATTTGCTGAATTATGCTGAAAAAAGTTGTAATGAGTGTGAAAAATGTGGAATTGGCTCAAAAAGCTAAAATTAGCATCAAAGCCAAACAGTAGCTGAAATAGTAGAAAAAGCTGAACCTTGCAGAAAGAAGCTGAAATATGACATTAGCTGAAAAAAGGTAGAAGAAGCACAAAAATGTTGTTAGCAGAAAGAATCTGAGAGGAGCACAAAGCAGCTGAAATTAGCTAAAAGTAGCTGAAAACATTTTAAACTTGCACAAGGGAGCTGAAAGAAGCTGAAGCAGAAAAAAATGTGAAAAGACACGTAAAAGGTTGTAAACAGATCTAAAGATTAGAAGGATGGAAAATGAGCTCAATTCATTTTCTATGAGAATAAAAAGTCAGAAAAGGCTAAATATATCAACAAGCTAAAGCTGCACCAACACCAAAAGTCAGAGCAGGATTGTCCTGAAAGAGCTGAACGTTTTGATTTATGATTTGTTGAAATAGCTGAAAAGTGCGGGACGAGAATCGCGCCAAATAATGCACGGACGAAAAATGCATCACAATACAGAGGATGATTCAAAAACAATCACACAATTCTAGCTATGTTTGAGTTTTTATTGAGAGTTAAGCGACGTGGCCATCTCAAGTGTCTCAGTTGTAGAAGTGCGTCGAACTAGTTTTATTTCCGAAAGTTTCATAAGAATCCAAGCAGTAGTTCAAGTGCAACATGACGGTTTAGTTATTACCATCAGTGCTGTTGCCTCACAGCCAGAAGGTCCTGAGTTCAACCCCTGGGTTGGATCTACCTGTGTGGAGTTTGCATGCTCTCCTCATGTGAATGTCTTCGTGTACTCCGGTTTCTTCCCACAGTCCAAAAACATGCATATATAGACCACCTTCAGGCCATGGAAATCAAAGGTCTCATAGGGAGGCCTCAATGGGCTAAATACGAACTAATAAATAAAACAAGAAATAGTTTGGTCAAACACGTTAAGACGAGCTTTTGTCTTTTGGCTGCGAGTGATAAAAAGTATCATTCGTTTTGCTGATGACACCTCGATATATTGGAATATCCAAGTCATGCTGCTGTAGTCCTATTCACGCTGGAAGAAACCAAACAGTCTTTTAAAAGACCGCTTCAAGTCAATCCATCCGGGAGGAATTCTGCGCCTCTGGATAAACCTGACCACATTAAAAAAAAAAAAAAGAGCCAGTGCCAAATGACATAATCTGTGTCTAAATCAATTTCTGTATGAGAGCACTCGACTGGGCTCAATATGTAGCTGCAGGGCTCCTGTTAAGTGGCCGCTGCCACAGACCTATTAATTCATGTGGCGCTGGCTGCTCCATGTGGCCAAGAGAGTTTCAGAAAGGAAAAAAATAGACGTAAAAAATATTAAATAAAATTACAACGACAAGTCATGACTTGGATACGGAGGAGGGGTAGGGCCACGGTGCAATAATGTATTTTTTTCCTCAGATGGACTTTAATCTTAGATTTAAGGCGGCAATTTTGTATTTATTTATTTATTTTATTTTTTGCAAAGTGGCCCTAATCCTCTAACGTACTTCTACCTAGGTGGACTAGGGAATTGAAAATAATTTAGATACATTTCAAAGTACGATGTCGGAGATTTTAACTCATAAAATGCTAAATTTAAGATTCCTACGGTTGAGAATTAATATAAATTAAACTGATAAATGCTCCTTATAGAAGATATAAAAGCAGCTTCATCTCCTTGTCAGCATCACTGGCTGCTTTCTAAAGA
Source organism: Nematolebias whitei (assembly GCF_014905685.2). Classification (NCBI taxonomy): domain Eukaryota; kingdom Metazoa; phylum Chordata; class Actinopteri; order Cyprinodontiformes; family Rivulidae; genus Nematolebias; species Nematolebias whitei. Next base: position 6,704,557 of record NC_056520.1, on the reverse strand, counting down.
TGTTCCAAATGAGCAATAAATAAATAAATAAATACAACCCCTGATGAGAGTCAGGAGGGGAGGCTTCAGCATCCATGAGGGCAATCAGAGCTCATCATT
>NC_056520.1:6671505-6704347 GCF_014905685.2 Nematolebias whitei | reverse complement strand
GGGGGGAATAATTTCAAGTAACTAAGCTCGGGGATGATTCTACCTCCTTCCTCTGTCGTGCGCCACAATCATGTGTGACGCACTGGAGCTGCTTCCAAACGCACACCGTGAAATGATGCGTAAAGGCGCATAGCATTATATATATATATATATATATATATATATATCAACCTTTGCTGTGGAGGTCTGGACCGCGCAGAGCAAAACGCAGCGACCGAGGCTCCTGCGTAACCGCGCTGGAGACGCGTTTCTGCGTTTGGCGCACGTCTCGGACCCGTTTAATTAATCCTGCATCGATTAAGATACGATATTTAATTAATCCTACATCGATTAAGATATGATCCAAACTGATTCCAACATGTCCACGGCAGGTAGAGTCCAACTTTGGTACCGACAAGGAGAGAACGAGGAGTTCAAACTCACCAACGCGCAGTGTCCAAACAGAATCCACTCTTTCAGCTGCGGTCAGCCCGGTCCATCTCCGTGTTCCGGTCCGTCCTCAAAGTAAAGCAGATTGTAAAAGGAGAGGATTCCCGCGGGGAAATAGTCCAATACTTGTCCAGTTAAATTAAATAAATTAAAAATTAAAAAGCAGCCTCTGTCCACCCCTCGAGATGTTACATGTTGCCAGTCGGGGCTGGCGCAGAGCGGAGCGCAAAAAAACACCTGCAGCCGCTCACTTTCACATGACAGGAGCGAGGAGGCGCGCCATGGCTGGAGTTCAAACCACAAACAGGAGGTACAAAATGATCAGATGGTCCAGGTGGAGCAGGAGCTCACAGCCGCAGAGCTCCGGCAGGTGAGCGCCAATTTCCAAAGTGAAGTGCAGGAAGAAGAGGGGGGGTAAAAAAAAAAAAACAGCACCTGATCCAGTCTCTGCCTCTCTGTTCTGTCACCGAGAAGAGTCAAGCTACACAAATAGACACGGACTGCACCGGAAACTGCGTTAGTTCTTTTCAAAATAAAACAAAAGCTGGACTTGCAGGTGGAAGTGGAGCCGCGCGCCACAGAAATTATTTCTTTACAGTTTTGAAAACGGTTTACTTGTGTTTAGGTTCAGATATTATTATTATCTGAAGAGCTTAGACAATATAGTTCTGGCAGACTTGTTTTATTTTGAAGGACCGACAAGAAGCAGTTCTCTTATTTAGTTAATTTACGCTTTTCTGCGTTCCTCTGAAGTCGTTTTTTCAAATTATTTATTATTTTTTATGTTTTTGTCGTTGTTGCACCTGCTTCATTCACACTCATGATTTTACCTTCATTAAATATTTAAAGTAAAAATACTGCATTGGCCCCAAAACCTAGAAGCATTAAGCAAAAGGGGGGGATGGTGTGCAGCTGAGGTTTACTGCAGGGGCGGTCTTAGGATTTACACAATGGGGTGCCCACGACCCATTCAAATGTCCGATTCAACTGTTTAACTTGGTCAATAAATTACAAGCTACTAAAATAATACATTTTCATGCTTTTCTGTTCTTGTCATCAACCTTTTCTTTTACATGTGTAATTTTTCTGTGTAATGGAAGTTTCAAAAATTATATATTTATTTATTCTCAAAAATAAAATAAAGGTTTTCTTTTGTTGTTGTTTAAAGCTTGAGCATGAGCTCTTTGCAAATGAGTCATTGTTTAGAGAGTTTAAGTGCCAAGAGTGGCCATGTTTGTTTTTTCATGTAATTTCTTTAGTGTTTGTTATAAAAGAATCTAAGTGAAACAATATAACCAAGCCACTATTTCAAGTGACAAAGTGCAAGAATCATAACCTCTAATCCAATGAATATACAGTAGTCCCTCATTTATCACGGGGGGTCCGTACACTGAAGCCCCGCAATAAACGAAAAACCACAAAATAGGAATAGTAGTACAAGTAGTAAGTAGTAGTTTATATATATATATATATATTAAGGATGCACCGATAAATCAGCCAGCTGATTTATTGGCCCCGATTTCCTTAATTTTGGGAAATTGGAAATCGGCCGATATTTGCACGAGAAACCAATTTTACAGATTTTTTAGTTTTAACAACAGTTGTCTAAACTTTATTTATATTTCAGCGCACCACCTCATGGCCAGTTAAAACAAGGTTGTATCGTTTCTAGGATATTGTTCAAGGGTATGTTTTTCAATAAAATAATATTGGCAAATTGAAGGTACATTGCGACCTAATAACACCTGACGGTGTCGCTTAAAAAACAAAATCTGTATCGGCAGGTCAGACTTTTTAGAAATCGGTGATCGGAGATCGTCCAGAAAACTGTGATCGGTGCACCCCTAATATATATATATATATATATATATATATATATATATATATAGGCATTTTAAACCTTTCCCACACTGGTGTACAAAGTAATATTCTCAACAATGCTTCTAAACTCTAAAAGAGCACAGCATGTCATGATTTCAGCTCTCTGCCTCTGGCTGCTCTCAGCCACCTGCAAGCGCTCTAAGCCACGCCCACTTCTCCACTCTGCACGGAGAACAGCTGATCAGCTGCAGGGGGCAGCTTATCCTGCAGTGTGAAATGCAGAGGCTCAGCAGGTGCTAAATAATATATATATATTTTTTTTTTAATTCTTCCATCAATCAGCCAATTGTGTGTCATGTCCAATCTTTTTTGGAAAAACAGCGATGGAGCGAGTCCGCGGAAAACGAACCGCGAAGTAGCGAAACCATTCATAGCGTTAAAGTACAACTTACAAAGTCTGCCGTAATTTCCGGGCTATAAGCCTCTTCTTTTGCACATGCTTTGAACACGGCGGCTTAAACAATCCTGCAGTTAATTTATGGATTATTTTGTTTTTTTTACTGCTAACGAGCTTCATGCCGCCAAAGCATTTAGCCTCATCAGACCCGGGCGCTCACATAGCTGCCCGATACACATCTCTCAAGGGGTGGGTCCTCCCAACTCAATGAGACTACCTGTATAATTATAGGTTAAAAAATAAACAGACCAATGACATTACCGAACAGGTCACAGCGGACCAATGAAACTTCGAATTACCACAAATCAAACGCTGAGTCGTTTCCACCGTGCAGACCAGACTGAAAGCCAGAACAATCGCCACTGAAAACAAGATTCAAGATTTTAACGGTGGACCATCGTGGTGTCTCAGATTTATGAGACGAAAAGGCACTTCATAAAATATAGCCATCAGTGACTTTTCCTGGAAGGCTACCATATTTATTTATTATTTAATTTATTTATACCAGCCGTCTTACAGGAACTGTTCAGAAAGAAACATTTAATGTACATATTTGTGTATGTTACCGGTACAAATTTAATTAAAAGTTTTTTAAAAAATCCTTGTGTAAATATCTCATGTCACAACATGTGGGTTATCGATAAGCGTGGCCTATGTATGTACAATTTTTTAAAGTGGGCGTGGCTTATATTCGAGTGCGCTCAATAGTCCGGAAATTACGGTAATTTGATTTCTACAGTGTGGTTTAGGAACGCAGCAATAAATTAAGCCCCTAATTCATAAATTATTTAAATATCCTGGCATTAGCTACTCAATTAAACCACACGCGACAACAGGAGATTTTGAACTGGTATTTACTTGCAAGGGCAGAGTTCATAACAGGCTTACACAGATGTCTCATTGAAGCCCGGTCACAAGGATCTGCGCCGGACAGTGTACGGAAAGTGATTTTTATATCAGCACGATGACCTCGGCCTCTTGGCTCACAGACTCGGAGGTGACCTTGGAGTACCAACTGCACAGTCAGCTCCTAACTCGTACACATGGCTCATGGGAAGTTCGTGGGCAGTTAACATTAGTTGGTGACAAACATCCTTGACCTTGACCAGATTTCCCCTGACAATCTAAATAAATTAAGATGGCACAAGATATTCCCTTACATGTAACAAAATTATCTAAATTATAAGCTTTGTTTCTCCTAAACATTACTTATGGGTATATATGGGCAAAATTTAAAAAAGAAGAAAGGAAAAAACAACAAAGTCCATGCTCAATAATCCAGGTATACAATCCAACAATTTTCAATCAGGTCATCTGGACAGTTTCTTTTTCTGTGCTGAAACGTTTCACCTTCCATCCAGAAGGCTTCATCAGTCAAGGAAACACAAAACTGATTCTTCCCCCAACAGCTCACTTCAAAGTGGAACAAACCAGTTATGTTGGTGCTAAGATTCATCAAATGAAGCATGGACTTTGTTGGTTTTGAACCCGTTTGACATGACTGTCGACGAGGAAGAGGGCTGGCACCGGAGGAGGGGGCGTGCCAAAGACACCATCTTAGCACCAACATAACTGGTTTGTGTTGTTGTGTTTCCTTGACTGATGAAGCCTTCCGAATCGAAGGTGAAACGTTTCAGCAAACACACACACAAAAAAAAGAAACTGTCCAGATGACCTGACTGAAAATTGTTGGATTGTATACCTGGATTATTGAGCATGGACTTTGTTGTTTTCAACCAGATTTACGTGACTTTCAACAAGGAAGAGGGCCGGCAATGGAGGAGGGGCGTACCAAAGAGACCATCTAATCACAAGCAAAACTGGTTTGTTCCACTTTGGAGTAAGCTGTTGGAGAAAGAATCAGTTTTGTTGTGTGTTTCCTTGACTGATGAAGCCTTCTGGATGGAAGGCGAAACGTTTCAGCACAAAAAAAGAAACTGTCCAGATGACCTGACTGAAAATTGTTGGAAGAAAGGAAAAAGTATTTGTAGGGTCCAAATACCAAAGTCTACACAGCTCAGGAGTTTGGGAGTATTTAGGAGTAACCATTGATTCACAGCTAACAGGTGAGAGACAAAACCTCGAGTCCCTAAAGGCAAAGAAAACACATTAAGGCTCCCTCGCTCTCCTACAGGAGAGGAAAGGTGTGAAACAAACCAAGGCCTTGTCGGAAGCAGCCTCCCTGTCCACTGTGCAGCCTGTAAAAATGGACCCGTTTGATTTCCCCCTCACTGGGCTACTCCTGTCAAGACTTTGGCCTCTGGCGCCGCGGCTCTGTGAGGGGAATTTGGATGAGGGCTGGGCTTTTAGGGAGGAGAGGGAAAAAGCGCCCTACTCGTACCGACACTGGGCACTTGTGAGCTTTCTTTGTCATATCCAGATCCTGATGTGAATGGGGGTTCCTTAATGAGTGAGGAAGTGGACAAACACTTCATTGATTCCTCTCCTCCTATTCAACAGTTGCTCTCTCGACTGTCGCCACCTCAATCAACCGATTAGCGTGAAGCTTTACGCGGCGCATTGACGGTCGACTGTTTGAGGTTATACATGTTTAAATTAAAGTTAACCCCTGCTCGTTTGATGTACAGTTCATTCTTTAATCCAAATTTATAAAATAACCAACATCAGTGGTTGCAAAGCAAGGCCACATTGACTAGCAGTATTCTTCTGCTTTTCTTCTTCAGCGGTGAAGCTTCAGACTGTGCTAGTGATTGGTTTCCTAATGTGGTAAATGAATAAACAAAACGCTTGAAGTGTTTAAAGTTCAGTGCTCACGTGGCAACGGCTACATCGAAATCTACGAAAACACGACAGAACAAAAGCCACGAGAGGGCGCTCGGTTCGTTTCACCTTCCTGGTTTGTTGTCCACGTTGAGTTTTATGTTAATGAGCTCAACTACAGAAGAAACCAAGATCAGAGAGTTAAAACCCAAGACAAAGAACGGACTAAACTGAAACAGGAATACTGCATACCGCACATTATGCGTCTTTCTACAAACTAGCATACGCCAATCTGTAGCAATAGCCCAGACAAGCCAAGACTTTCTATAACATTTGACCTTGATTGTGACCTTTACCTTTAAGCAGGCGAGATGAATTGTGCACGCAATACTCCAGTGTTTCGTCTACCATTATCCAAGAAGGGTGCCCCGCCCTGTTAGCACAACTGAGCACCCCACCTACCAAATCCCCCACCCCCATGCAGTTCAGCTATTTCTGGATGGGAAGCAAAGATTGTAGCGGCCCAGACCTACCATTTGCACCATAATGCCTCAATACAACCCCTAACCTACACCCCCCTCACCCCACGTAGACAACTCCCGATACTGGTAAATGATAAATGGCTGGTAATTACTAAATATAGCGCCTTTCTATCTAATCAAGATTAGGGATGCACCGATCCACATTTTTTAAACTTCCGATCCCGATACTTAAATCTGGATATCGGCCGATACCGATCCCGTTCCGATATCATCATCATCATTGATTTTATATGAGGCTGTAATAATCTCCTCTCAAGTACAATTTGTACAAATATATGCATGCATGTCCAAAAAGGCAACTTGAGTTAAGTTTTATTAATGTTGGATAAGTTTTAAAGTTAGAATTACATTCTGCTAACACTAAACATGTTTTTTTTTTTATTCCTAGCTTTAAAGTGGATATTAAAGTGATTAATTTAAGTGATTGTTTAAAGTTATTTTATTTTTTTAATAAGGGGGAGATAAGAATTTTTTCTTCTTTCTGCACTCTTTTCATTCAGTGTTTTGTTCTTGATGAATTTGTTTTTTTAAATTTTGTCTCTTAAATGAATGAATAAATTAATTAAATTAAATAAAAAATTAAGTGGCTTTAAACACCTGCTAAGTTCATGGCATAAACCAACACAGACATGTTTTCTTAGTATCTTACATCACTTTATAATGTAGCTGTATCTGTTTATATATATATATATATATATATATACATATGTACATATGTGTAATTTTCTTGTAACTTTCAAATCATGTTTTTTATGATTGTCTACTGTTGTACTGATAAATATCTCCTGCAGGGTAAACTATAACTTGGCTGCATCAAGCTGCAAAATCCTTCATTTTCTACAGCCGATAGTATTTGGTCATTAATTATTAGGAAGTTTAGCAACTTCTCGGTAAACATTCGAGGGTTTCAGCGATGTGTTCTTCTTGTTCAATCCGAAGCAGGCAGTCTGATTTCGGTCAGCCGCGCTCGGTCTGCCCCTCCTCAGAGACCGGCAGACTGGACGGGGCACATTGGACGCGGCTGGCCGGGCTGCCTGCTACTGGTTCAGCGAGAGGAGCAGATCGCTGAAGCCACGGAGCTCGAATGTTCGTCGTAAAACTAACTTTACCGCAATTTAATGTGGCGCTATGGCTCTGCAGACATTGCACGTTGCTGCATTGCTTTGTGGTGTTTCCAGTGTAAATTACTTCCACACATCGGACATGTTTCGATGAAAAGTTTGTTAGCCGTTAGCCACAGTGCTGCTAACTCAGTCCTCACGTTGTAGCTGGCTGCAAACTATGAACTGGATTTCCTGAATGTGAGGCGGGTCTTATTACTCTGGGTTCATGAGACGCGCCTCCGTTCAGGAAATTCATTCCATAGTTTGAAGCCAACGTGCATCATGGATCGGAAAAATCCGATACGTAAATTATGCTGGTATCGGAGGCCGATACAGATACTGGATCGGACCCATCCCTAATCAAGATACTCAAAGCACTTTGAAGTCTGTGCCCTCATTTACCCATTCATTCAACTATACAAAGACTAATCAGAGCTTTATCACATTCATACACCGATGGGACACATCAGAGGCAATGAGGGGTTCAGTGTCTTGCCCAGGGACACGTCGGCATGTGACTGCTGGTGGAATCAAACCCCCAACTCTTGCACTGGAGTACGACTGCTCTAACCACTCGACCACAGCCGCCCACCAGTAATAATATAGCGCTCCGCTATCCTCCCATTGACAACCGCAGTCAATAGCAATGTAGCGCAACGCTAAACCCAACTTGTCAACAAAACACCAAAAGATGAGCGCCCTCCCAAAGCAAGTAACGTAGGGGAAACAGTGTACGCCATCTTGATGGAGCATATGTGTTTCAAGTGTCATTAAATTATCTTTAGTGGATCAGAAGTTATGGGCGGGACAACTTAAAATTTATGGACATACGATGGACTGTACCATAAATCCTTTGATGGGATATTCAAAATATTTCAAGTAAGATTAACTTTTTTTTTTCCATTTTCTATAGTCTTCGTTGCTAATCTTATTATACATGCTGCATATTTTATAAGTTTCAAGCTAATGAAAAAATCTTGCACAATGACCATAAATATTAAATGGATACACTGCAGTATTCTGTTCAAGGCAACTTAAAATATACTCATGACACTTGTGCTAATTAGCACAGTGACATTTCCATGAGAGCACTGATGTGTGTAGGATGGTTCTTGTTAGATAGTCCTAATTAAGCACAAACAAGCTACTACAACTACACACTCTGCTTTTAATGGTCAAAGATTTGGCACCGAGTGTGACAAGTCCATCCTCACTGCGGCTCACAGGCTGAAGACGAAGGTGTCAGGAGGAAAAATAATTTGGTCCACACCTAAAAAACTTAAGATACGTGAAAGTTGCTGGGGGGATTTTTTAGATTTATAGCCAAACTTTTAAGCTAAAGTCCTGTATATAAAAAGACCTTGGTCAATAATTATTTAAAAAAAAAGAATCCAGTTGCATAAACATAGAAAATGCTGTAAAAAATAAACATAACCACATGCACCTTCTCTGTACGTCAAGCTCACTTGACTGGGAGTAATAATCAGACATGATTTGGGGACAGACTGCAGAGTTAATTGGGGTAATGAGGTCACAGGAGGGAAACTTGAAGCTCTTCTTCAATTACTGCCAAACAAACACCGAGTGCCAAACAAGTCTGAATGGAGAACATCAGCATGACAATGTTAATACAGATTAACAAAGCACCGCAAGTCTTCATTTGTTCTCGAGGTTGAATAACGATAGTTAAACATTGTTAGTGCTTTTCCAGCTTGGGTCATTAGCACCCACTGCCGTGAAAGGTGAAAGGTGCGTCTGTGTACACGTTTAGTAGCAAAATCTCAAAGCAATCCATCTTGTTTACCTAAATTTACATTTAGCGTAGCGAGGAGGTGGACCCCATCTCCAACCGCTGTTGTGTGAAAGGCAGAGGACACCCCCGGACAGGTGGAACGTCCGTCACAGGGACACAGAGACAAACGAAACCTCGCGCATTCGCACCAAAAACAATTTGTAGCTTCTGTGCCGCCCAAAAAACCAGCTCAACCTTTGCAAACACAAAACTGGCCATCTCTCAAAGACATGTTCAAATATTGAGCTAGAATTTGGTGGGTGGTGTTGGGAATGACCCTCAGCTACTCCCACGGGCGGTAACTGAACGTGCAACGTCCGTTTATAACTCTGACGTTGGCTGTTGGAGTCGACCATGCCTGGTCTCTATAGCACATTTGATGCGTACAAACCTAATGTGTTTTTCAAAAAGACATGGGTGCTGCATACAGCACATTATACACTCACCGCATGCTTTTATACAACAATCTGTAGCAATGCTTCAAGCAAGCAAAGACATTGTACAACTTTGACCTTGATTTGTGACCTTGATCTTGTAGTAGGAGGAGTAAAAAGTGTGCAACTGTCTAGTGGTGACACATATTTGTATCAGTCTTCTTTAATTTTTCTTGAACCGATCAGAAGTTACGGGCAGGTCAAGAGAAACGGACACACAAAGACTACGCCATAAAATGTCCACCTTTGACGGGCGATTGAACATTTCTTAAACGGTCAATCTAAAAAATGCTCCAGTACACAATGTAAACTAATCATGTTGAAGACCAGAAGAATGAGTAACTACATATTTTATTATTACATTTTATGTTTTAAAGCAGATTTAAAGCATGAAGTTGTTTCTCCTCAATGCCTTTTAATCACATGCAGATATAGAAAGAGAGAGCGCTAGAGAGAAAGAGATGGAGAGATAGAGAGATGGATAGATGGATATAGACAGACATAGATAGAGATAGACAGAGATAGACAGATAGAGACAAACGGGTAGATAGACAGAAAGACAGATATAGATAAGATAGATAGATAGACAGAGAGACAGACAGATAGATGGATATAGATAGACATAGATAGAGAGAGACAGATAGAGACAAACGGGTAGATAGATAGATAGATAGATAGATAGATAGATAGATAGATAGATAGATAGATAGATAGATAGATAGATAGATAGATAGATAGATAGATAGATAGATAGATAGATAGATAGATACATACATAGATACATAGATACATAGATAGATACATAGATACATAGATACATAGATAGATAGATAGATAGATAGATAGATAGATAGATAGATAGATAGATAGAGACAAACAGGTAGATAGACAGACAGAAAGATAGATGGATATAGATAGACATAGATATAGACATAGATAAAGATAGACAGGTAGAGACAAACAGGTAGATAGAGATAGATAGATGGAGATAGACAGACAGACAGACAGATAGAGATAGAGATAGACAGATAGACAGATAGACAGAGATAGAGATAGAGATACAGACAGACAGACAGACAGACAGACAGACAGACAGACAGACAGACAGACAGACAGACAGACAGATAGATAGATAGATAGATAGATAGATAGATAGATAGATAGATAGATAGATAGATAGATAGATAGATAGATAGATAGATAGATAGAAATAGACAGATGGAGACAAACAGGTAGATAGACAGACAGAAAGATAGATGGATATAGATAGACATAGACATAGATAGAGATAGATAGAGATAGACAGATAGATAGAGACAGACAGACAGACAGACAGACAGACAGACAGACAGACAGACAGAGACAGACAGACAGACAGACAGACAGACAGACAGACAGACAGACAGATAGATAGATAGATGGATAGATATAGACAGATATAGACAGAGATAGACAGACAGACAGACAGACAGATAGATAGATGCTTTATTAACTCCAGGGGGAAATGTGAGGCACTCAGTTGCATGAACTAATTATACAGGAATAAAATAAATTGTATGTAATAATAGTCTGAGCTAGCGCTAATGCTAGTTTCATTTTTTAACCAAAAGGGTTGAAGTTGGAATCTGCATGAATCCTGAACATAATAAATTTGTTATTTATCAAATTTGAAATTATCAATAAACATTATGTGAGGATTGTCCAGCTTTTTATTCAAACAGCTGCTGAAGCTTTTTATAAACATGAAAAATATACTTTTACTCTTTAAGCGCATTCTTTTTTTTTTTACTTTAAGATAAATCTGTACTTGTCAAAGTTTCTTTTGAAGCAAGAGTATGTGCTTTCCCTTTAGTCGGTTGAATTGAAATGCGCAAAGACAGAGGCCGTGACCTCCGTGGTGGAGTTGTCTAAGCGACTGTTTTTAGAGATGATGTCACCGTGCAGTCGATGCATAATTTACCACAGCTCTGATTCAGTTCAGCTCCTCATAGAAGATTTAATGGGCTGCGACTCGGTGCAAGTTTGAATGTGACAAAAACAAGAAAAGTCCTTCACAAGTTTCCCTCCTTCCTGCTTCAGAGTCGTCACTGAACCTACCGTTAGGTTTACGCTGACGATAAGTGAATTTCTAGTCAAGTTTTGCAACTTTAACGGAGACATAAATGGCATTAATAGTTGAACTTTTTATGAATCAGACTGGGCATTTTGCACTATTGAGGTTTGCTAAAGAAAATCTACATTAAACTGGGAAAAAGAAAATCTACATGTATCACAATTCATGTGATTTTACTCAAATGTGACAATTCTATTAGACCCACAATCAATCCAAGCACACTGCCAGAAGAAAATGTTAAAACTGTAACATTAACATACGGTGACCAATGTTTAGTTAAACAACACTAATAAGACTTAATATTTAAAAAAAATAATAAAAAAAACTACACAAAGGCACTATTAAGAGGGGGGTTCAAGGGGGCAATGACCACCCCTACAAAACTGGTGACCCTCCTTTCCATTTGGTTAGTTATTTCCTCTAGTTGTTTACGATTAATAGAACCTGATAAACATAAAAACAAACATTGTTTTTGATCAATTACAAGTAAAACTATGAATGAATATTTTATTTAAAATTTAAAATAACACTTCTCGCGTCCGTGATGCGGACTAATGTCCTCAACATCGTGAAGCAGGGTCTCACTTGAGTTTATGCATACTTTTTATGAATATAAATTTAAGAATACAAGTTCAATAAGGTGACTAGTCACCGTGCTTTTCTCTATAAGAAATATTTACTATAAGTAAAAAATAATAGGTAGTCGTATACATACCAGAAGGTGATTCGCTAACTACCGTAATGCCGTAATTGTTGAATAACATAAATATGTCAACATAAATCTCAAAAATTTCTGTTCCGACTTTCGGTTTAGATGTGCCCCCCCACCACCACCACCACATGGCCCCTCATTTAAAAGCATTTCTGGAGGCGCTACTGAAGCAACAAAGCTCTCATTGAAACAAAGTAATACTAATGAAACAGTACTGAGAAGGAGTTCTGAAGCGTTTGCCATTTGACTCGGTTCACGTGTGAAATCAAAATGATTGAGTGACTCCTGGAAGTCGGCAGAGAGTTCTTGACAGTGACGGAGTTCAGTCGAGGCACTCGGATCACTCTGAAGAATTGTTTAGGCGGAAAGCGGCAAGCCTCCTCTGTTCCTGTGTGATGTCTCTTTCAGCGTGCGAGGGAAGGCAGCACGTAGGGTGTTACCAAGTCACAATGAACCCCCGCTGAAACCCAACGCAGAGAAGCCAGACAGCTTGTGCTCGATGAATACCGAGTTCACCAACAGTGGAATCTCCGTGTCATGTTAGCCGTCGGAGTCCATTTACAGCGAGCTGCGGGGTAAAATCAACCGGGGCGGGAGGCATTCATGTGAACTATTTTTGTTTGTTCCAATTTATGGCACTTGCTGACTGTAAAAAATGTCGACTTAGTTCAAGGTGGCAAATATCACTAAAAACTATCTCTTGTATTAAAACTGCTTGGAAACATTTTGTGCTGTGCAAGAGAAAATAACTAAATCTAAATAAATAAGAGCACAAATTAGGCAAGCATATTTGTTTTTAGGTAATCAACTACTCTAAATAATACATTTGATCGTGAAACTCAATATTTTTCCCTTGTCGTTTATTCTTACTGTATTTAAAGCTTAACGGAGAAGCCAAACAAACTGTAAAGACAAGAACAGCATCACATTAACGCATAGAAACTGTCTATCAGTTTGTCGATGGCAGTGATGCTTAAATGTATACAGTAATCCAATAATGGTCAATCAGGTCATCTGGACAGTTTCTTTTTTGTGGAAAGACATTGCGCCCTCTATCCGGAGGGCTTCATCAGTCTGAGAAGTCCCAAGTACTTTAAACTGTTTTCCCCACCAAGCAGTACACTCCTTTAGTGCACCAACGAGTTTGCTGGTGATAAGCTGGTTTCTGGGGGCTGTCCTGTCCCCCGTCGACACCTCCTAGACAGGCAGCCACAGCCAAAGTGGTTCAAGACATCAAAGTTCATGCTCAATCACCCAGGTACAAAATCCAATAATGGTCACTCAGGTCATCTGGACAGTTTCTTTTTTTGTGGAAAGATGTTGCGCCCTCTCTCTGGAGGGGTGATTGAGCATGAACTTTGATGTCTTGAACCACTTCGGTTATGGCTGCCTGTCTAGGAGGAGTCGACGGGGGACAGGACAGCCCCCAGAAACCAGCTTATCACCAGCAAACTGGTTGGTCCACTTAAGGAGTGTACTGCTTGGTGGGGAAAGTTTACTTGGGACTCCTCAGACTGATGAATCCATTCGGATAGAGGGCAAAACGTCCTTCTACAAAAAATAAATTGTTCAGATGACCTGAGTGACTATTATTGGATTTTGTACATGGATGATTGAGCATGAACTTTGATATACAGTAGTCCCTTGATATTTCATGGTTCGACTTTCGCAGACTCACTCTTTTGCGGGTTCTCAATGTAAGATTGTATACATTGTTTCCCTGTGGCCTGGCTACTCAGTGATCGCTGAGGGGTCCCCTCCTTTCTTTTTCTGAGGATGTCTGTCAGAGCAAAGAAACAACAGGCAGGCGTGCAACTTGTGACAGACAGCCTCGGAAAAAGAAAGGAGGGGATGGGTGGGGTCTGTCTTTTCCCATTGTTGCTGTGGGAGCTTCAGTGAGACGGATACCAGAGCGAGCAGTCTGGATTGTTTATTTAAAATAATAAAGCGAGACCCGAACCTTAACCCGAACCGAGCCAGAACACGCTCTCGATGGCCAGTCTGACACTGGGCTAATGGGCTCGGTAACCGTAGCATGTCTGTCTGCTCTCTTTCGCTGTGATCTTTTAGAGAGTTTAAAAAGTTTAGAACATTGTTAAGAACATTGCAAGAATGTGGGAAGGGTTTATAAAGCCTTAATATATATATAAATACTAAAATAAATATAACATCCCTACTTCGCAGATTTTTCTCTATCGCGGGGGGTGTCTTAAATGGAAACCCCACAATAGGTGAGGGACTACTGTATACAATAGTTTAGCCAAATTATATTAGATCAGAAGATCTGACCTGGAAGAACAAAGGCCTTGATTTTGACCTTGATTTGTAACCTTGAACCTGTAAAAAGAGTGATAAGGCTATGCAACTTTGTCTAATTATGATGCATACGTGCAGTTTCATTAAATTTTCTTGAGTAGATCAGAGGTTAAGGTTCAAGCAAGCAGACATCTTGTATACTTTTTGACCTTGATTTGTGACCTTAACCATAGAACTTTGTTGATGAAACGTGTATGTTTCTCAGTCTAGTGTTGATGCGTATGTGCATCAAGTTTCATTAAATTATCTTGAGTGGATCAGGAGTTACGGGTGGTAAAGTGAAATTTCACAGACGGACCGATGAACCGAGACTGCACCATAATAGACTCGGCTTTCAATGGGCGTATAAAAAAATGTAGGATAAAATATCACCTATTTTTCCTGGACCAAAAGTGACTAAGAAAGTAGATTTGATCTTTACAATATTTTAAACAGATAAAACCAGAAATACGGTAAAAACAGCACAAGAGTAAGTTGCTAAACTGCTAACGGGTGTAGTCCGTGTGAATCAAATCTTATAAAAACTCAAACTCAATTATTTTGTCACATTATGACAAACTTGTTTTAATATAAATTAATAATAAAGACCAAAAACATTGAGGCATAGAAAGGTTTCACAGGGCTATGACTGTTGGTGACAAATTGCACTGGGCGTTCGCAAGGGATGTCCCAAAACCAACAAAGTCCATGCTCAATAATCGAGGTATACGATTCAACATTTTTCAGTCAGGTCATCTGGACAGTTTCTTTTTTATTTGTGCTGAAACGTTTCACCTTCCATCCGGAAGCATGGACTTTGTTGGTTTTGAACCAGTTTGACATGACTGTCGACGAGGAAGAGGGCCGGCACCGGAGGAGGGGGCGTGCCAAAGAGACCATCTTAGCAGCAACATAACTGGTTTGTTCCACTTTGGAGTAAGCTGTTTGGGGGAAGAATCAGTTTTGTTTTGTGCGTTTCCTTGACTGATGAAGCCTTCCGGATGGAAGGCGAAACGTTTCAGCACAAAAAAAAGAAACTGTCCAGATGACCCGACTGAAAAATGTCGGATGTCCCAAAACGTTTGAAAACGTTCGTACGGTTTTTCAATTACCCTGTTCTTGTGTTGCTTTGGTTTTGAGCATGCTCATAAAATTTGAAATAAAAATTTTCTCTCAAAATAGAGATGCTACAGGAGTCTGTAACTTGCCTGCAACTTTTCTGCTTAGTTTATTCTAAAGTGCTAGAGCCGTATTTTCCCCTTTGATAAGTACATAAACATTCGGTAAATCCTAGTCAATAATTTGCCAGGTGTTCTGTGTGATTTCTAGTTAAACTTAACTTTTTTTTTGTTTGTAATTTTGTGTTTCCAGCCATCAACATGACCTTCTACTTTCCTAAACTTAGCACAACGAAGAAACAATTTTTGACCACATGAGTTTGAAGCTTTAGCAGTTGAACAGAGTTGCTCACGACAAGTTTGAAATGAGATAGTTGATGAAAATGGCCATGTCAGTGATAAATGTGCAATTTACGTGCTGCTCATGTTGCATAAATCAAACTTTGTGGTCCTATAAATCTGACTCGCTAAAACACAGGCGGCAAATAAACAGATTTTTTTAGCAGCTTGCATATATGTAATGTATGCTGATGATGCTACTCAAGAGAACTCATCCTCCATGGAGGAAAAATAAGCAGCAGGACTTGAGGGGAATAGTGATGAGCTTTTAATAAGTAGAACCGATCATTTGGTTCTGAGTACTCTGATCGGCAGTAACGGCTACTGAGCGGTAGAATAACACCACTCTTTTCATTAAAATGCATTCTTTTACTGGGAAAAATTATTATTTCCGGACTCACTGGCTAAACATTTGTACTTAAAGTAGCTGATAGTCAGCCCGAACGTATCCTTTGAGAACTAACTGATAGCACAAGATCTGTTTTTAGTTTTTTTGTTTTTAATTTTCTCCAGTAGGTAATTCACCTACTGGACCCCATTGTGCCTATTAGCAAAATATCTCGTGAACCAAAGGATATATTTCGAAGAAACTCCCAGAAATTAATCATCAGGTAAACGGAACAACTTTTGAACCCAGATCACCAACAGCCAACTTAACTTGATAAACACAAAAATGGCAAAGCTGTTCAGTTGTAGATGGACACCCATTGATAACTTTGAGAGATTCATTAACGTTTGAACCAGTAGTTCATGAGATATTTGGCAACAGACACACATGAGCAAAAATGTTGCCTTCCTTTTGGCTGCAGGCGATCAAGAAGAAAGTGGTGAGTTTCTCTTGGTAGTTGGACGGCAGCAACAAGGCCACAAAGCAACTATCAAGCTGAACTTAGCTGCTTTGACTCTGATCTTCTCAAACGTGTAATCAGAGGAACTGGTTTCACTGAACTCCAGAAGGTCCTTAAGGACTGAGAAGGAAGAAAATGTTAACTCGGGGTAAGGAGGAAACGAGCATTGGAGGATCCACCGCATTATCAGAATGTAGCTGCAGGGAACATCATAGCGATTGGAAATTGTAGGATTAAATGGGGGATGGGTGGAAAACGCCTCAGATCTAAAGACCTGGTAGTACAGTAGAGGCAGAAGTACTAGCTGAAAAGCCTAAAGGCTCACCATTAGAGGCTAATCTTAAAAGTTACTTTTTGTATTTTAAAGATGTGCCATTTTAACATGATGTAATTAATGACAGATAAGACAAATGGAATATTGTGGATGGAGTCTCATTAGCAGATTTAGGGAGCGTTGCATTTACTGTCCCCTGTCGCAGATCGAAGAAGGCAATTGGAAATACCTTTGTCCGACTGTCCCATTCATCGGTTCATCTTGGGAGCTGTATTACTTGACGTGACGACTTCCAGTTTGGTGTGTGGTTGCATCTACGCATGCGAAGGGTCACCATCAAAAATTTGGTTGCCAAAATAGCCAATATGTAAACTGTCCACTTCAGCTGTTTGAAGCAATATAAAAACTTTAAAGCATAGTTTCCTCAAAGTATAGTTTCCTAATGGCCTGTGGGGTGGCCGAAGATTAATCTATGCTGGCCAAGGCCGCCATTGGCCACCCTCTGGCTCTGC
This sequence comes from Nematolebias whitei, assembly GCF_014905685.2. Lineage (NCBI taxonomy): Eukaryota > Metazoa > Chordata > Actinopteri > Cyprinodontiformes > Rivulidae > Nematolebias > Nematolebias whitei. The sequence goes on along the minus strand of NC_056520.1, from coordinate 6,686,837 downwards.
CATTGCACCTTGTCATGAATAAAACAGCTGCCTCTGCTCACCAGTATCCATCACTACGCCACCTCAGACCACCACAAAAAAACAACCTCTCTTCTTATACAGTAACTCCTACCCAACTGAATATCTTGCACCAAAAACATTAAGGTTTACCTGCATTGTCTGTTCAACTCCAGTCCGGAAAAACACTCATCTTGAAAACTACAAACGTTTACTATTTAAATCCCTCAAAAACGGGGGGCATTGACATACCGTTTGTTACGTATGAATCAGATTTGTAAGGAAACCAGAGACAATGATCTATGGGAGGATTATTTCGGTTATTCAAGCGTAAAAGTTCAAATGTAAACCACAGTTTGAAACGATAGTGATTTTCTAATAAAAACAGTAAATTATCAGCTTTTTTGTGTGTATGCATGTGTGGGTTTTGATTCAAATGTTTGACTTTGAGCCAACTGCGCTCATATGGTCTGCAAGACATAAGCTTTGAGTTAGGTTTGAAACTTTGATTCATAATAGGTCACATTCAGTCACAACCAAGATCATTTGCTAAGTAAACAGAATACCAAAACAACTTCCATTTGGACTTCACACTCGGCTTATTAACTGAAAGTTGGCACAAAAAACAAATACGAAACATGAAATACTCATAAACAACGATCAGGACTGACATGCAGATCGAGTGTTTGAGACTCAGTAAAATTTGGGTGCAGTGCAGTTGGGTGGAGTTTCCAGCAGTGAAACAAGAAAACCTTATTTGAATATGAATGTGATAATGTAGGCGTCTCGTGCATCTAATAAATGACCATTCAGCGTGTGTTTTCTTAATCACATCATTCCTCCCACACAGCAGAATCAAGAGCTTGATCTTACTGTGCCGCGTTCTGCCCAGTGATACCTTACATGAAGTAGGGCCAGTTCATTATCAAGAGTGTGATGGAAAGATTACTTCCATTGAAGATATGGGTGGTATATGCCGGCAAAATGACGAGCTTACTGCAACAAAAAGGGGAAAATCTGAAGTGATGACTCTGTGAAGCTTTAATTATTACTTAAACCCTTAAACTGAAGAGGGAGCTGAGCTGTAAGGCAAAGCACTCTGTGTACCGGTCATTCTACGTGCTTACCGTCAGCTATGGTCACAAACTTTGATAGTGACCAAAAGAAAGAATACAGGCGGTTGAAATGAGTTTCCTCTGCTGGGTGGCTGGACTCTCCTTTAGAGATAGGGTGAGAAGCTCAGTTATTCGGTAGAGACTGAGTAGAACCACTGCTCCTCCACATCGAAAGGAGCCAGTTGAGGTGGTTCGGGCATCTGCTGCTTCATGGGCACCTTCCTGAGGTGCTTCAGGCATGTCCGACTGGGAGGAGACTCCGAGTCAGACCCAGGACACGGTGGAGAGACTATGTCTCTCGGTTTACCTGGGAACACCTTGGGGTCCTCCCAGAAGAGCTGGAAGAGGTGGTTGTGGAAAGAGATGTTGATGCCCCCAAGACCTGACTTCGGATTAAGCGGAAGGTAATGGATGGATGGATTAAACCATCTAAACCCAAACGTTCGTTTGGTAATGCGCAAAAGTTTATACTTTCAACATTGCATCCAAATGAAAATGTTTTAGGAGCCACAAAGAATCTGGTTCCTGAGTGAACAGGAGTACGTCAAATGACACATTTTACACCTATCAACAAACTCAGCATATGCATGTATACAGTATGCATGTATGTATACAGAAATACAGCAATCTATGGCTAAAACAGGCAAAGATGTTGAATATTTGACCTTGATTTGTGACCTTGGCCTTAGAGTTGTGGTGATGGAAAGATTACCTGACATGCTGTCTAGTACAAATGTACAAATGTGTATCCTTCGTTAAATTATCTTGAGCCAATCAGAAGTTATGAACTGGACAAAAGAAAGTTACCAGACTATACCGTAATACGTTTGTTGGTCGATGGACATATAAAAATGAGCACCCAGCTATTGCCTTTTTGTGTAGATGAACAAACTTATGTTAATTATGTCATCGCCTCATCTCTAATCTAACCTACAATCTGAATGTGTTCTCTCGTCTTGATTATGTCATTCTCAAAATGCTTTGAGTACCGTTTTTGTGACAACACCTCATAAAGGCTCAAGTTTCAAGGTGACTTTGTCATTTGCGTTCTCCGTTAGAGATAGGGTGAGAAGTTCAGTTATTCAGAAGAGACAGTGTAGAACCACTGCTCCTCCACATGGAAAGGAGCCAGTTGAGGTGGTTCAGGCATTTGGTAAAAGTCCTGGGTAGGGGGAGGCGCCCAGAAAGCATCCGTTACCAGATGCCCGAACCACCTCAACTGGTTCCTTTTGATGTGGAGGAGCAGAGGTTCTGCTCAGATATGAGTGGTACATGAGGTGGAACAAAATTGTGTTGTCAAAGTCCCAGTTACACCCAAAAATATCAACAATATAAAGTATATAAAAAAGAAACGGTATACAAGAATCTAAGATATACGCTGAACAATAATAACATAATAAGGTGTAATAAACAGCAGCCTGAACATGAGTCTATTGTTAACAGATGGGTATGAACATAGCAGCTTATGGGTAAGAACTCAGGATTTCAGGATAAAGGATTTCCTTATTTACTAGTGTGCTACGGGTCATTCTGGTGTTTACATGTGGATGACGATATTTTTAGAAACGCGTCACGATGCGGCTATTTTTAGAGAAACGACAAACCATTGAACATACCACCAATCAGTCTAAATAAAAAGGTTGAACTGTTATACTGTAGCTCATCTTTTTGTATCCAAACGTTCACCAACAGACCGCGTGACATCTGACATAACGTTAAAAAATATGCTGCTGTTAAATGTCAAGATGAACACATTTTCATGTAAAAGGTCTCGTTTTCTACAATCAGTGCAATGGGGGTATGTAAATGCTCATATACTGGGTGGTAGCAGTGCGCTGCTTATGAGGAGGCGGTGGAACAAACAAATGCATTAGAGACCAGTGAATGCTTATGGATACCTTTGCGGTATAAATGATTGTCTGCAAGAAATACTTTGTTTTTTTTACATTCATATATTTAGTTGATGCCCTTTGACACAAAAAAAAACCAACTAGTAAACTCAAGAATACAAACCAGGTCAAATAAAAGTTATGCTAAGGTCATAATGTTGATTTGCATCTCTGAATGCAAAACAAGCATCCATCTTGTTTTGCATCTGTGGATGCAAAACAAGATGGATTTGTAAACTGGTTTGGCCTTCCTGTGGAAACTCATTTCAACAGTTCCTTCACATGCACTTAGTAAAATTTAATTTGTTGGCAGTGGGCAGACAGCTGCAAAAAACAAACAGTTGTATAAAGTAATAGTCAGCGATGAATCTAGTTAGTCGGCTTCAATAGTACTAAAGCTAGACTGTGTTCGTGTTATCAGATTGCGGTCTAACACCTAATTAAACTGCCCCGCAACAATTACCACACACTTATCCTTTAGGTTAATTGTGTATCTCACTGGGCAACAACTGCTGGTGACCAACTGCAAACGGAGATAAAGGTTTAAAAGGTTCTCGACGTTTCTCAATTTCTTTGTGCCAATCGCAAAGCCTCGATCTCATGTTGCAGGTATTTTAAAGTCTTTTTAAAAAGTATGTGGTCAGTTGTTAACGAATGGTTGCTACGAGGATCTGAATGCATCAACAAACAAGTGCAAAGGAACAATGCCGCAAATAACAATAAACTCACCAAAACAACTGGAAGTTCTTCTTTCTTCCCTGCAACGTTCTTCTGGGTACCCCGTTAATGTGTGTACAAGGGACTGGTCCCAGACTTTGGTGGTAGAGTCCCCCTCCTGGTCTGGTGCACCTCTGTTTTGACGAGCGTTTCTTGCAGTTGTTTTGGGGTATTTGCAGCATTTTCCTTTGCATTTGTTTTGTTGGTTGTTTTCTTTTCAACCGACCTTTTGGTTTCCGTGAGTCAGAAAGTCCAAAACAGGAGACAACTTTGTGAGAGCAGTCTATAAAACTCAACGATGATGGATTAGAGACAATAATGAGAACCAGACATTGAAACCCCTACATGGTCACATGGTGATCTGGCAATTCTTGGACACAGCAAGGAGACATGCTGCAGCCGTAGCAGGTCAGCCTGGTCTTTAACCAGGAGCTTCTGGACTTCTGAGGTCCATATTACTTAATGTGTAACAACAAAATAACTGCACAAGTGAGAGGCCCAGTATTTATTTATTTTTGTCCATAACTATCGCACCACTGTTGCACGACAGTCTCGTATCGTAATGGTGGCCATTACAGATGTTCTACAGCTGAAGTTTTGAAGCTATCATATAAATGATACACAACAGTACAGCAATAGTTGTGTACTCCCATTTGAGTCGTACTCATTGACTTTAGCAAACACTGATTATGGTAATAATCAGTATAATAGGGTATTATTGTTAGTGTATATCTTATATCCTTATATACTCTTACTTTTTTATTTATATATATTTATAGCTTTTTTTAGGTGTAACTGGGACCTTGAGTATACAATTTTGTTCCACCTCATGTACCACATGTGATACGAATGACAAACTCTTCTTGAACCTTAATTCCAGTCAATAATTTTATAGCAACACATATAAGAGTTTTTGTACTGGGTAATAACTTGGTATGCACCTGGTGAATACAAGGTAGGTACCCGGTACAGACACAGAAAGTACCAGATATGTAACAGATTGTATCCCTACCAATATACTTTACTCAACTTTTATTTTTGCCATTCCATTGTAGAGCAGAGGAAGGGTAAGGAGAGGTGTGCCTTTTTTATTTAGTCACTTATATAAACGTGTACTAAAAATGAGTTGCACTGCATATTTAGTAAGAATGTGTCCTGTGAAAGTGTTACTTTATAATTTTTATCCCACATAAAAAGTTGCCCTTGGAATAAAAAGCTGGAACCCTGCACAGGAGAACAAAGATTATCACCGTAAACCACAGGTCTACGTTAAGATGAGACTTCCCTCGGGCACATCCAGCTGAAGAACGGTGAAACAGAAGCTTCACACGAGGTCCAACAACAGGACAACTGACCAAATTGGAAAAGACCATCTTGTTGTGTATACATACAAAGCACGTACACTGACGGACAGAAAAATTGACAGAACCGGTGCTCGTGCTTATTCCTCATATCAAGATAAACTCTATTCATCAGTTCGCAGCAGCTTTTGGCAAAAAATAGCTATCGCTCTCAGATGGCGTGTAGCAGAGCTTTGCAAAGCCATCACGCTAAAGGCCAGGTTTGTTTGAAGTTCGCTTTGCAATGCATCAGTGGCGATGACCTAGATTCCCCATCTCTTCCTCCAAGAGTGCAGAGAGAGAGAGACAGCCTCGTTTCAGCGCTTTCCATCTTCTAACTATGTCAACTCGCCTGTAAACATTTGGCACAGTCACATCACTGCGTCTCGCCGTTTCCCTGGAGTCGACTCTCGACTCCCCATGTTTTTTTTTTCCCTTGGAAGGCGTGGAAAGCTAAGCAGCAGAGTGCTTCATGAGCTAAAGAGCATTAAAAAAAGACAGATGCATTTAGAAATTTGCTTGTTTTAAATGCCTCTTAGAAAGGTATGTGCAAACAAAAATCCCAGACTTTCTGAAAAAAAATAAGTAAATGAGGAACTAGCACTCTTTGAAGGAATGCATATCACCCACCAGAGGTTTAACCTCCTAAGACCTGAACTCTTGCATATGTGGATCATCTAAGGGTTAGCGATGACAACCAATTTGGTGAAACCTTGAAATGAACATTTTAGCACTCAGTGTGTGTTGTGAATCACCATCAGTTAAAACCGCATTAAATTGAAGCTCAATATGTGTAAAACTGACAATTTCAATTGACAGCCAAAAACTCTGAGTAGCGACTGACAGAACAAAATTGTGGATCCATTTGGACTGAATGAGATTTCTCTTTAGGGTAGCTGGACTAAGAGATTGGACGCCCTGAGCAGGGTGCAAGCTCACCTCTAATTGGTCAATTAAGCCACATAAAAGGAACTGCAATTAGGTTAAAGGGAGGTGAAGTGCAAAAAGATTAGGGAAATGAGACCATACTGCATATTTCTAACCCAGGAGGGTGGGGTCTACTGTGTATGCAGCAGTCTCATTGACCTTGACAGGTGTGTTTAAAAAATTTCTTCAGGATGGTCTTGCGAGATTGCAATCCCTGTACTCACGTGCTGCACCTTGTTTCCCTGCCTCAGAACACTGGTTATATTCATAACCTCCAGTTTTCTCTGCAGAGTGACTGGACTCTCTCTTAGAGATGGGATGAGAAGTTCAATTATTCAGAAGAGACTCGGAGTAGAACCACTGCTCCTCCACATCTAAAGGAGCCAGTTGAGGTGGTTCGGTCATCTGGTAAAGATGTACCCTGGACGCCTCCCTAGGGAAGTTTTCTTGGCATGTCCAACTGGGAGGAGACCCCAGTGTAGACCTAGGACACACTGGACAGACTATGTCTCTAAGCTAGCCTGGGAATGCATTGGAGTCTTCCCAGAAGAGCTGAAAGGGGTGGCTATGGAAAGAGATGTCTAGACCTCCTTGCTCAAGCTGCTGCCCCCAATACCTGACTCCAGAACAGGTGGAGGATAATGGATAGATGGATTAAAAAAAATAAAACAGCCTTGTTTGAAAAATGGGCTATAAAGAAGACACCCCCACCCCCATTTCCTCACATCTCCACTTCTCCTCCGATCTCATTTCCACACCCCCACAGGGTCGGTCAGTCAGTGCGAACTGCACAACAATGAAGTTACAAGAACAACATTAAAAAAACTGCTTCAACTCAACAGCAGCCTCAAGAAGCATGTTTTTAATCAGCAGTACTACACACAAGCCTGTCAGTCAGGGAAATTAAACCTTCACCATTTCTCCTCATGTCTTTTTGCTGGTTTCCTTGGTGACCATTTAATCTGACATCATTAGACAGGTACAGTAAGCTAGCCAGGGATGCAGGAACCTCGCTCGGAGGATATCCAGCCATTTCAGCATAATCCTTTTTTCCACCAGCTGACAGTACTACCACTCACCGTGCACCAAGTTTTAGAAGAAAACTGTTTGAAGAAATCTGACAGACCCCAGTATACTGGTAGAAACAGACTGACTGGGCAGAGGATCAAATTAATGTGTATAACAAAAAAAAAAGGCTTGGGTTTTGGCTATTTATCCATTTCTGCTGCATTTTAAAAATTCCTCATGCACAAGAGAAGCTGAAAATGTGAAAGAGCACTTGAACATGATGGATTGCTCAGCTTCCTTACTGGAAATGAAGTACTGTCAAAAATAAAAACCTGTTAAGCAATACAGTCTGACTGGGCAAGTTCTTATATGTAACTTGTACTTGGAAATCAAACAGAGCTCAGCGGGCTGTGGCGTCCTTTTGGTCCTGCAAATGTAATCGCACTAAAATTGAGGCTGATGTGCATTTTATATTGATAAATGTTTCACTTCGACACATCTTATACTTCCCTACGTGTTCGTTCTGTCTAAAACACATGTAGAAAGAGTGCAAGTCATCATTGGCATCAGAAGCGTTTGTAAATTGGGAGAGAAACATATGAATAAAGTAGATGCCATTTTCTGCATTCTTGCGTATTTTAACAGTTTGTTGAACATCCACGTTTACCTACTTAAGTACCATATTTTTTAGCCTGTAAGTCACAGTTTTCTTGCATAATTTACATGCCCTGCGACTTATACAGCCAAGCAATGTATTTATGGAATATTTCCCATTTTTATAAACCAATTTTTGGCTGAGATATGACCGTTTTCATTCATTCTGACTGAAAATATTGAACACTACCATTTTCAGCCGCTAGATGGCAGGCGAGCAGTATGGCATGCCGTTGTATCATGTAATAGAGAAAAGTGTCTATTAATGACACAATCGGCTTGTCATAGCCTGCCACCGTCGTCTGCCTGAAGATACATCAAATCAGCTTCATTTCGCTGAGCAGTCCTGGCGAAATGCAGCTGATTTGACCATTGGAGTACATTTATTAAGTAAAGGTTCAACTGAGACACACATTTACTACAAAGTCGAACAAACAAATAATTGTCTTAGGTGGTTATCTTGTTAAATTTTGAAGAAATGGACAGCGAGTCGCCCTCTGCGTGTTCATGTTTCTGCGTATCGGCTTTTGAAAATACAGCTGATTTGACCGTCAAAGTGCATTTATTGAGGAAAAATTAGACTGAGACACACCTTTGCTATAATTTCAAGCAAACAAATAATTGTTTTTAAGTGTTAATCTTGTTAAATTCTTGTTAAAGTCCTCCCGTGCACGCTCCCGCAGCCGCCACTTGGCAGCCAATCAATTTTTGTAACAACACCGGCCCACATTTCCGGGTTGTCAGCAGTGACGCATAACAAACGCAATGCATCAGCGGTGACGCATAATAGATGCGATGTATATGACGAAGCGACATATTTATGGATTTTTCCACTTTATTAGACATATTTGGACTGATGTGACTTATAGGGCAGAAAATAAGGTAAACACTTTATTCAATAACTATTGTAGAGAGCAACAAGAAGTAGCCTGACCAACAGCTCTCCTTGTGTGAATAGAGCATGCTCCGCTTCTCTCAGGCAATCAAAAACTAGCTAAATGTAAACAAGTATTAAATAGGATAAAATGTTTCAAATCTAAGATCATTTTCTTACAAGCAACGCATTTGGCTGCAACAGATATAAAACGGCTGAAGGAAAGATGGCCAGGCCAGGTATTTCATTCATCCCTTACCAGTCAGGCTAGACAGGTTGTAAATCAATTCCATTTCTCACCTCAAACTTAATCGAAGACCTGCGTGGCATTTATGTAGTTCAAAATAAAATTATATCACAAAAAATGTATCTTAATATCTATGATAGCACGGAGGGAGGGGGGGGCTATTCTTAACCCCGTCAAAACTTAGAGGGCTCGTGCATTATAGGAGGGGACTCAATCCTGGATAGATCTACTCAAACTGACAACACACCAGGGGGGCGAGATGGGGTAGAGGTAGGGCAGCCGACTTGGGACCAGAAAGTTGCGGCTCGACTCCCCACCATTCCCACATATTGTGATGTCTCTGAGCATGACACCTAACCCCTAATTGCTCCCTGAGCACTTACATAGCTGCCCACTGCTCCCCTGGGTGCATCACAAATGTGATGGGTTAAATGTAGAGAACTAATTGTATGGGAACATACAATGACAACACATAACACTTTACCCATATAAAAACAACTAAAATACTGCATAAATATGTGACTTATACTACTCAAACAAAAGCTGCTCACAGAGATATTTTCTAATATCTCTGGAACTGCAGTACCAGGTAAAAGAATGTTGGTACTATAGTCCTGTAGTTAGTGACCATGCAGCAGGTCTAATCAGGTCTCTCTTGTAAATGAGTCCTCGAGGCTCAATGGGATTTACCTGTCTAAATAAAGGTTGAATGAATGAAAAACTTTGAAAATTCAAATAAGACTGAGCGCTGCCTAAAAATATGGAGATTGTAAGCATATCTATTGAAAGATACTGCTTTTGTTAGGGGATAAAACACCAATATTTTGAATTAAATAAAGAGGAAACTGCGAGGATTAGATAGGAAGCTTTTAAAGCATACATAGGAGGGTAAGTCATTAGCTACACCAGTACTAAAAATAAATAGAGTCAGGAAATACAGTCCCTGGAGAAACAAATCAAAACCACTGAGAAATAATTATATCATAGCAATGATCCTCAAAAGCTACACAATTTGACTTTCAAGAGAGCTAAATATGACAAATGAACAAGTGATAACGTGGCGAAGCGCTTAATGTGGAAAAACAAGCATTATATGACCAAGGAGAAAAAGCAAGAAAGTTAGTGGTCTGGAATATCAAGAAAGTACAAACAGAAAAAACTGTTCATAGTGCTATGTCAACATCTGGCCAGTGTGATTACTGGTCCTTACGAAATTAATGAACACTTTATAGAATTTTACGATCTCTGGTACAAATCGGAGTACAACGGAAATTAAAAAGCCCTGAATGCATTTCTCAATCAGTTCCAGATCCAGACATTTTCAGAGGAGGAGAAATGAACACTTGACAAACCAATAACCATAAAGGAGCTATGGTTATAAGAAATGTGAATACTGTCAAACACCTGGGCTAGATGGACTACCAGTAGAATTCTATAAAGTACTTAAAAATAAGATGGTACAACCGCTCCTTGATATGTTTGAAGAATCATACTTTTATGGTCCTGAGATTGTCTAGGAGTAAAAGGCAGGACACACAACATATGAAGCCCAGACGATCGTGCATTTAGATACGATTTTAATCATCAATCACCTGAAAAAAAATAACAGCAAACTGGGAGCCCCGGCTAAAACACACAAAAAGAGGGAGAAGTCCCGAACCAGCCAGTTCGAGGACTAACCCTACGACCAAAAACCGTAAACACAATGATGGCTGGTAACTCGCAGTCCCAACAATAATCAGCTCAACAACAATCTTTCTACTATGGCTCTCACTCAAGACGGACGCTCCTGCTCTCCCTCCCCCCGTTCTCCTTCCTCCTGCTCTGCTCTCTGTGTGGTTGAAGCTCCTGGTACACATCTCCTGAACGAAAAATACGATTATGGATCTGGTGAGCTGGACTTTCAACGCAATCGACAAAATCTTTTCAACAAAACGACAGGGTCCTGGAGAACCCTCTTGTCCGGCTGAGAGTCACGCTGCGGGGTATATCAGAGATGCGTGGGGAGTTTGGCAGATGATGCGTCTCTCAGTTCTGTCTCAGGAGGATGCTGAAGACGTTTATATATTTGGATTTATGATAGCAGGGGCTCTGCTCTTTGGCATCGGCGGGGCTCTGTTTTATCAACTTTTGAAGACTTCGGCAGCTGTTTCAGCTATGACAAAGCTTCCGAGTCAGAATGAAGATTTGGTTTGTGCCATGAGCATTCAAAATCAACTGATTTATGAGCTAAACTGTAAGATGGAGGCGATTTGTGAGAATTGCAGGCCACCTGCGGCTCCTAGGACTCGTCAGCATGTTGTGTTAGACCTTGAGGAGGGATCATAACATGGATCAGTGGAGCGGAATTACCCATAAATTTGGTCATTTTGGACCGGAAAGTTCCAGCAGGACTCAAGGTTGACAAGAAAAAAACAGTCTGCCTGAAGAAAAATCAATAATTGTGGCTTATCTGAATCTGACTCCTCCATTTGGCCTCGGATACGAGCCGACTATCAAATCTCTCCTGGGACATGGGTAACTAGTGACAAAGCTTCGTCTACCACAACCCCCCACCCCACCCCAAAAACTTCTGTGCAGGCTTATCAGAAATGCCGGCTGAAATAACATCATCAGAACTGTGGCCTATCTGAAAGTGCTCATGGACAAATCAACACCTTGACATCAAATGTACATCGAATGTGCTGGCTGGTAGAGTTTTTCATGTCTCAAATTGTGTCCTGATAGGACAAGATATGAGGTGATCTTTTTATGTAATGGCACTATCCAACCTCATGGTTTTTACCCTTTTTCTATCGAAAAGTATTCTGATAAAAGAATAAGAGGCCGCGCTTTTTAGCAGCAGCAACGTGCACTCCGCCCATTTCTCGGACGACTGTACGAACATAATCTCACTGGATCTCGGTACAATGATAATAAAGCTTATTCTGATTCTGATCAGTGACCAGGTGCAACCACTGGTATCTCCAACAGGAGCGGGAGCAAGGCTGGAGAGAAAAGCCAACAACCTTCAGACCAACGTCTCTCCTATGGCCTCCCTCGCTTGTCCAGCAGGCAGAGCTTGACCCTTTGAAGGTCAAGCTCCTGAACTCAAGAGAACATGTAAATTCTGATCTCATAATAATGCATTTTAGGGATATATAATTGAAGCAACTTACAGGGAGTATGAGAATGTGTGCGTCTATTCTGATTGGCTGAACTGGTGTCTTTGTTCTTTCATTTCAAGTTGGATGTGATGTCAATAAAACAAAAAAATAAATAATGGGGAAAAACATTTGATTTCACAAAAAGAATTTACATAAGCGGCCCAAATTGGGCGATCTTGATCTCGGCATACAGTATTCTCCGTTAGAAGAGTGGCTGCACTATGAGCATCGTCTTGACTCTGGCATTTCATGCAGAAACTTAGATGAAATATTTACTGCATGTCTCTAAAGACTTCCCCTTCCTGACTAAACAAGCTACATGGCTACACAGCAAGTTTTGCTCAAAATGAGCTACCTCCTCATGTATGCTGTATTTCTATGAACCAAATGTTTTTGGTGCTTTAAGTATTGAGAAGAATTTCTTCTGGATGTGAGTCTTAAGACATGTGGCACATTATATGTCCAACAACAAACTATAATACAGCATTACAGTAATTTATACCAATGGTTCGGAGATGCGGGCAGCACGGTGAGCTGTTGCCTATCAGTGAGCAGGTCCCTGGTTCAAATCCCCGTCCGGGAGCCTTTCTGGGTGGAGTTTGCATGTTCTCTCCGTGCATGCGTGGGTTTTCTCCGGGTACTCCGGTTTCCTCCCACAGACCAAAAGCATGCATGTTAGGCTGATTGGTAACTCTAAATTGTCCCTAGGTGTGAGTGAGAGAGTGAATGGTTGTTTGTCTCGTTCGTCTCTATTTGTCCCTGTGATGGACTGGAGACCTGTCCAGGGTGTACCCCGGCCCTCGCACAGTGATTTTTTGACATGGGCACCGGCGACCCCCGTGACCCAAAATGGAAGCGGTTAAAAGATGGATGAATGGATGGTTCGGAGATGCAAAGATTTTGACCTTGATTTGTAACGTTGACCTTGGAGCTGGGGTGAAGAAAATATTACACGACACACTGTCTTGTGGTAGTACAAACGTGTATCGATTTTTGTTAAATTATCTTGAGTGGATGTTGAGTTATGGTCCAGACAAGCAACAACCTTGCTTTAGTTTTTTTACCTTGATTGGTGACCTTGACCTTTGAGCTGGGGTCATGATTAGTGTATGCATCACTTTTGCAGATGATACAGCAGTGGTGGGATGCATCACAAAGAACAATGAGTCCAGCTACAGGCAGGAGGTGGAACACCTGGAGAGCTGGTGCAAAGAGAATAACCTCCACATCAATGTGGAGAAGACAAAGGAGATGATTGTGGACTTCAGAAGAACTGGAGGGCCAAGACAAGTTAGAAAAAAATCAGTTGATGACGCAGGACTCGCCTTGTGGACCTGACTGATGAACATTTAGCCAGCAAGATAAGCTAAAAGGCAGAGAGTCCTTTGAGTTACGGTTTACTGGATGAAAGTAATAAAGGACACTGCTCATCTCCTATTTTTTTATCTGTGGGATTAACAACAGTTTTGAGATAATGGAGGTGTTTTTGACCCTGGAGTCTCTGAAAGGAAAAAGACGGAGAAAAGATTTTTATAAACGTCTGCTGTCATCAAGAGAATGAAGCTACTGAGGCGTAAACTTCAGTGTCACAACGGACACATCACCAAATTTAAGTGGAAAACATGTCGGGCTGCTGGCAAGAATCCAGGATAAAGGGAAAGGAAAATTTCGACCAGGATGTTATTTTTCATCAATCGGGAATCGCTGTAAGTCATGCTTTGTGTGTGAAACTGTTAATTGTGTGTGAATTATCAAAAAAAAAAAAAAAAGTGAAAGCCAAAAACGTGTGAATTATTGTGCAGGTACTCTGTTGTGATGCTGCATAGAGGAGCTGCAGGAGGATGAAGTCTGCTTCCATTCCCAACCTGCTGCAGCTGACCTGTCATCAACTTTAGATCCTGTAGTTGTAAAATGTTTGTGAGGAGTTTGTAGAGGTGAGCTGCCACTTTATTTAGACTTTTCTCCTGTATTCCATTAGCTTAGTGCAGAGCCCTATAAAGAGAGAGTTGCGACACTCTTTGAACTCGCCGATACGCGGTCACGTGGTTCATGCAGCTCCCCATAGTTCCAAAAAGCTCATCACTGTCAGTCAGTTTGAGCGGCTGCTGGCACAACATAACACAAAAATCGACCTTTCTTACTTTACCTGACGTCTTTCAGTAATTATTGAGCAGTAACGAACTGATTACTTAACTGATTACTGATTATTTCACAGACTATGCATTTTATCAAAGCATTTTTAGAAGCAGCTGATACATTTATCATTAAATTTTAGAAGGAAACGAGACTGCAAACACATATTTGTTAGAAAAATAATGTATATGCAATACAATGATCAATATAGCCATGTCAGTGTTTTATAACGTTACACACATTAAAAAAAGATCAGAGTAACTCCTGTTGTAAAGCTGTTTCTGATGTTCTCTGCAGGATAATGCTCCACCTTGTCCTCCATGCAGTAGTTCAGATCTGCTCCAGCTTACCTTAGATCATCTGGATGAATTCTTGATTTCTATAGAAGATATTAATTCAACCTTTATTTAAACAGGTTCGTCCCATTGAGCCACGAGGACTCATTTACAAGAGAGACTGAATATAATTGTTGTATTTGTCGTTTTTTTATGTCAACCAAGTACCTGATAACTGAGTTGATTGTAGCCTGACAACTATTGTAAAATTGTAATTCTTTGATTAAAATGTTAATTTAAATGAAACTGTTTCTAGTTAAAATCATAACAGATGACAAAATAAGTGTTAACTGTGCAAAAATAAATTTCCAAACAATTTATTATAAAATATGTAAAATGTAAACAAGCTTTAATAAAGTACTTTTACTGCCATTTATACTGTTTATTAATGACATCATCTGAAGTCAGCAGGAGCACCATCATCATCATCACAACAACACAAAGTGAGAGCTGTAAATTTAATCTGCACAAACATTTTCAATCAGGGCTCAAAATGTTTAACTGTCAAAGAAATGTGCCAGAAAATAAACTACTGTCACTCTACAGACACATTTAGAGAGAGGACAGTTCACAGAGACACAGTGAGGACGAGTGAGACTGAAGGAGGTTCAACCAGTTGTTCATGGACAAGAACCAAATGAGAAGAACAGCAGAACTTCCACTGACCAGTGATCTGACCAGTGATCACACATGTTGTTCTAAATTAAACTTTGGTACGAACAGTGTTAAATAAGACATGTCATATTTTTTATTGAACAATAATCTTCATTCTAACAGTGCCGGTGTAATTTCAGAGACTGAGGAAGAAACAGAAATGAGGCGAGTGAGATGAGGGACAGATGAAAATGTGTCCTCAGAGGACGGGGACATGTCAGGATCTGATGATCCAGGATCAACAGGACCAGGATGGATCAACAGGACCAGGAGGATGGATCAACAGGACCAGGAGG